>NW_024424341.1:78001-144777 GCF_017311325.1 Ursus maritimus | reverse complement strand
CAGGGTTTTATCCCAGGACCCGGGGATCACCACCGGAGCCGAAGGCAGACGCTCAGCGGACTGAGCCACCCAGACGCCCCAGCAATTTCTTCTCTTAAGTGTTGTGGTTTCTATTTAAACCATGGCTTCTATGATTACAGAAAATATAGAAAATGCAGCAGTCCGCCATGCCATCTTGAACAGGTGGGATGAAGCGTCACCCATTTCCCGGAGGTGGACGCGGAGGCCGCCAGGGCGCGCGGGCTGGGTGCGGACGCTGGGGCCCCGGCTTGCCATGAGCCTCCGGGCCGCAGGCGGCAGCAGCGGGCGGCGGGGCCGATACAATGTAGCGAGGGCGGCCGGGCGGGTTACAATGTAGCGAGGGCGGCGGCGGTCAGGTGAGCGGCGGAGGGGGGAGTCTGGGAGGGCCAGGTGAGGGGCGGGGGTGCTGGGGGTGGAGGGAACAGGGGCGCTCGACCCTCGGGGCCTGTCTGCGCCCGCCGCGTCCTGGAGCTCGGGGAGCCCCCTCTCCCGAGGGCTCAGGGGCTGAGGAGCTCGCCCAGGGCCCCCGCCCGCGCTCGAGGCGGGTTTCCGACCTTCCCGTCCTCAACTGGGGCGCTGGGGGGCACCGGGGACCTGCGCTGCCTCCCACCCTGCTCGGGCAGGTTTATCAGCCCAGAGGGGGACTCCTCCCTCCCCGGCCCCCGGTTGGCAGTGTCACCGCTTCCGGCCGTCCACACGCGCTGTGTGCGGGATTCGTGAGGCCCGCGGCGGCTCCCAGGGCTTGCCACCCTCCGGGAATGCCGGGCTTCAGTTTCCTCACCTAGGGAATGGATGGGCGTGGTAGAAGAGGCCCGCGCCTACTCATAGCGGGTGGGTGAGGGTCCCCAGAGTGTCTGCCTGTAGTTGTTGTTGCGGGAGATATCTCTTGGGGGTGGCTCCCTCCTGAGTCTGGCTTCAGTGGCAAGTAACCCTTAAAGAGGCAGTGACCCTGCCCCTGCTCCCGGCAGAGTCCTGCCAGGTCTCCTTCCAGGTACGAGAAAATAGGATGTACCTTCTCCCCTGTCCCCTCCAGGGAGAATTCTAGGGACCTCCAGTGAGCCTGGGTGAGAATAGCCTCAATAGCCCCTGGGCTTTATTCTGAGGTTCCCTTGAATTGCTAAGTTGTCTCGTCCTCCCCTCTCTTCCCCTGACAGAGAAGGGGAGTCTCTGGAGGAGGGCAGAGGTGGGATCCTGGGCTCTCTGAGGGGTGAACCTGGTGGGGCAATGGGGCGTGGAGCCAAGTCAGCTGCTGGGTCCTGCATCCCCTGGGCTTGTGTTGGAACCCCACTTGTCTGCCCTCAGAGACCCTGAGGGAAGTATGATTCTCCAGCTTGGCAGGAGAGAGACTGGGGCTGAGAGAGGGCAGATGACCATGGCCTCTATGCCAGGCCTGGAGCTGGCACTGCCCATAAGGAGGCGATTGAAAGATGCTTTTTCCAGGGGACCTTCCCGCCCAGAGGAGAGCTGTTGGGAGGAGCAGAAGTGTTCCTGCCTTTAGGCTCCTCTGGCCATAGTTTAAAATGTGGAGAATTTGCTTGGGGTTGGGCTGGTCATCATGTGACGATAGTGACAGCTTGCCTAGCAGCAGTTCTGGGCTATGGGTTCCCCTGATGTATATAAGTACATACTTAGTCCTTGTACCCACCCCAGGAGGTAGGTATTCTTCCTTATTTGTGGGCAAGAAAATAGGGTCACGCAGCTCATCACTGGGAGACCCAGGATTTAAATCAGGCCTATCTGATTCTTTTTTAAGATTTTAGTTATTTATTTGACAGAGAGCGAGAGCACAACCGGGGGGAGCAGCAGGCAGAGGGAGAGGGAGAAGCAGGCTCCCTGCTGAGTGGAGAACCTGACGTGGGGCTCGATCCCAGGACCCTGGGATCATGACCTGAATTGAAGGCAGACGCTTCACCGACTGAGCCACCCAGGCACCCAGGGCTATCTGATTCTTAATAACATTAGTAACAATGATAATAGTAAGCTGTAGCTGATATTTATTGGGTGCATAGTGTGTGCTTTGTATTAACTAATTTAATCATCATAATAACCCTATGCAGTGGGTACTATTATTTCTCCCATTTGAAACATGAGAAATGAAAAGCAAAGAAAGGTTTAGGCATTCGCCCAAGACCATACATATCAGCTATGAGTTGAGGATCTGGGATTTGAATAGCACCAATTCATTTTATTACCACGAGGCTCTTGGGGTGATCAGTCAGGGTCTGTTTCAGATGTAGGAGATAGAAATCACTCTCCCAGTAACACTGGCTTAAACAGAAGTTTATTTCTGTGTCAGTTGAATGAAGCCTGGGGTGAAGTTGCCCAGGGCTTCTATGTCAAACCCAAGGTGGCTACTCCAGCTCCACCCATTACATCTGCATCCCAGGTGGCAAGAGGTAGGAAGAACTGAAGAGGGGCAGTGCCTCCTTTTAAGAAAAATTCCTACAAGATCTTTCTGTTTAAATTCCATTGGTTATAACATAGTCGCGTGACCACATCTAACTATAGGGAGGCTGGGAAATCACCACAAGCCAAAAATCCAGCTCCCCACACCCAGTCAAGCAAGAAAAAACAGATCTGGACTGCTGTTAAAATAGCTAGTGCAGATTTTATAGAAGACTGTTGCAGTAGGGAAAAGAGACCTTGGTATGGAACTGAGTTCAACTCGGAATGCAGCACGGGCAAGTGAGAGTTTATAGCCAAGGAGCAGGGTAAAATCAGTGGATGGAAACTTGCTGAGAGGAAACATCAGGGCTGAGTGGGGAGTCTGGCTAAACTGACCTGACAAGATCTCTGCTGAGGGCAGGCCAGGGTGATCAGATGTCACCTGGGGGTGATACCAGATTTGAGGATGACTGGGTATCAGGGTGGGGAACTCTTGCTAAACTGATGTAGCAGGGTTCTTGCTATAACTGGATTTTACAGGAGGGGCACAGATGGTATAGGAGAAAGTTCGGGAACCTGACTACAGTCTGGTCAGGCAAAGAATCTTTGTCGCCACTAGGGAAGATAGGGTGAGTGAGTCCCGGCACAGCTGGGTCTGTCCTGTACTCTGGGTGCTTCCCAGGACACTGTGACACCCATCAATTGGAGAGGTACTGGTCATCAGGGCCCAACCACCCTGAGTGAGCTGCCCAAAGCTGTCAGGTAATGAGAGAGAGGAGGCTTAAGGCCATAGCCCATGGCATCTGTGTCCTCTCCTGTTTTGACCCAGGTGCTGGGTTTTGTCAGACTGGAACTCCCCTAACCCACATCCCCACCACAGAGGTCAAACAGGTAGGACAGGTCCCACTGTTCGTGTGGGAGTTTCTGACCCAGATGCAGGGCAGCTGACACTGGGCAGGGCTGGGGATGACTCTTGTCAAGGCTGTCCTGTCTGGGATCAGTTCTGTTTTTTTTGGAAGGGGCGCAGATAGGAGTCATTGGCTTCTCTTTGATAATCACAAATCATTTTAGACTAAACAGGTACAGAGAAAGCATAACTAATACCTGGCACTTACTACAAAGTATTAAACAGCTCACTTCCTATGAACTCATGTCACCCTGGAGGCAGAGAGGCTAAGGAAGTGGGAAGACCTGGGATGCAAACCACTCCCCCCAGTCAAAGCCCCTTTCACCCTCTCAGGAGCCATCAGCCCTGTGTGTCCTGCGGCTCTCTGAGCTCTTGGGAGGGGAGAGCAGTACCAGGTGGTGAACTAGGCAATTCCTATTTCCTGGGACCCTGAGGTGGGGGCCATGCCTAACTCAAGCACACATAGAGCATCAGAGGGAATCCAGGTCAGTGAGATGCCATGCTGGCCTACGTGATGATTAACGAGCGTTCACGGAGTCTTCTCCACGTGCCGGCACAGATGTGGAGCTCCTTGGGGCACCCGGAAGATGGGTCCTGCCCAAGGCCACACTACAGGTGGCCCAGCAGGCCTGGACCCTGGCATTGGCTCCAGAGTGTCCAGCACTTTGACCTCTGACAGTCATCACTGGTGGTTCTGCTCAGGGGCTGTCGTTTTGGGGTGCTCTGACAGAAAAGGAACATCCCTGCTCGGGGCCAGAAGTAAGGACCTGAGTCCTGGGAGGTCTTGTCTCATGGGAGCACCCAAGCCTTTCCTTCTCAGCACTGAGCACATAGCTGGACCAGGGCTGAATGAAGACCCTGTACTGGGAGGTAGGGGCCTAGGTCCCAGACTGGCTGGGTACTCTTGGGTAGGTCGTGTCCCACTCCTGGATCTCTTTGTTCCATCTGCGTGCCCCGGGTGGGTTGCTGTTACTGAGGGGATGCCACCACTGGGGGCCTGGGTGAGGGGCAGAGGATGGCGGCCATGTTGGGGGGTATTCCACCTGGACCCTCCTGGGGGAGTGAAGGAGGCCAGGCATCCCCTCTGCAACCCCAGGCGCTCAGGAAGGGGATGGGAATGCAGTGAGTCTAGGAGCTGGGTGCTCATCTCTGCCCTACCCTGCCCTGCAGGTGGGATGCTATGGAATATGATGAGAAGCTGGCCCGGTTCCGGCAGGCCCACCTCAACCCGTTCAACAAGGAGCTTGGGCCGAGGCAGCATGAGCAGAGGGCCAGTGAGGAGGCCCCAGAAGTCGCTTCTGAAGGTAGGTGCTGGGAGGAAGGCTGAGTGGGCAATCTGACCCCTCACTTTGGTCCCCCATCCTCTTCCTAGGTCTTCCCATGGAGCATGCTGGCTTTCCCAAGTACCTGGGCCCCTTGCTGGCCACTTCCCTTTTCTCCTCTGCACAAACCCCTTTCTGCCTGTTCTGTGGCCCCATTAAGACACACACTCCTGAGAGGAGGTATTTGTGACTCACATTACTGCTGCGTCCCAGGGCTCAGCACACAGCGGATACTCACTCAGGGAATATTTGGGGAGGGAAGTCAGAGCTAAGATCTGGTCAGGGAGAGGATGGAATGGCCTGGACAGAGGCTCAGCTCCTCTGGGGTCAGGAAGGTGGGGCTCTAGGAGCCGCACATGCAGTCAGTAGGGGTATTCAGGGTGTGTGCACACACGCAGAGACCTCTAGAGTCCACACGGGGGTTCAGAAATTCTGTTGTGCAACCGTCCAGCACCCTTGAGTCCATATATGCACATATCAGGGAGGCCCTAGAAATTGGGATGTTTCTGGGGTGTCTGGGTGGCTCAGTCTGTTGGGTGTCTGACGGGGTCAGGTCGTGATCCCAGAGTCGTAGGCTTGAGCCTCAGCGGGGAGTCTGCTTATCCAGACTCTGTCTCCCTCTGCCCCTTCCCCTGCTTGTGCTTTCTCTGTCTCTCTCTCTCAAATAAATAAAATCTTAAAAAAAAAAAAAAAAAGAAATTTAGATGTTTCTGAAATACCGTTTTGTGGACCTCTCTTAGCACCATGGGTAACCCCCTCATCTTCTTGGTTTCTTTCCTTTTTTTTTTAGTTTTATTTTTAGATTTTTTTCCCCTCACCTCATCTTTTTGAATGGCTCTCTCTTATTTGTACAGGCTATGGGTTTCTTTGCAAATGCAAACAGGGCAGATACCAGGGCAGGGCCTGGCTTGCCTCAGCACCTCCTGTGGGCTTCTCCGGTTCCCTATGGTCCTTCCCAACCCAACCTACTCCTGGGGGAAAGGCAGGTTTTTCTTTCTCTCTCTGCTGCCCTCCATACCTGTACCCTCTGCAGAGGCCCTGCTTGAGCTGCCCCCTGGAGAGCCAGAGTTCTGCTGCACTGAGCGAGTGATGGATCTGGGCTTATCTGAGGACCACTTCTCCCGCCCTGTGGTAAGGTTTGGGCCTGGAGTGGGAGGGGCACTGGGTGAGCCCCCAAGGCAGGAGAAGTCGGCCCTTTCCTTGTCACCCCATCCTCCGGCAGCAGGGCCAATCCAGCTCAGCTGGGGCTCCTGGGCCTTGAATCTGAGACCTACATGACACCTGACTCCCATCTCCAAAAACTGTTTGGGGGCCAGAGAAGACCATCTGACCTGGGGTTTGGGACCTGAAGCTGCTCTTTTTGTGTGGGGCCGTCCCTCTTCCCATGTTCCTGGTTCCTGGGAGGCAGACATGAGGATTGGCTCCATCTGGGTCCTGGGGTTCCTGTGACTCTGCAGCAGGGTGAGGGAAGGACCGCAGGGCCACTCTCCTCTGTTCAATTTTTTATTCTGTTGAAGCTTTTTCTTTTTTTAATTAAAGGACTCTAATAATCTCTTTTTAAAAGTTTGAAAATATTTTAGTTTTATGCAAAGTATCTTCAAATTTTATTTGGGAGAAACGTAGAAACATTCTAATGTAACTGAAATCAAAAAAGATTCACCCAGAAGCCCCAGTTCTCATTGACTTTTCATTTTGTGTTTGTGTTTTGTATCTTCATTAAAGACATTTTTGAGCCCCACCTCTGGGCCACACACTGAGCTTGCAGAGTAGGGGTGTCCCCTCCTCTCTGCCTGGTCTCCTGGAGGTGGGGGGCGGCTCCTTAGGGCAGCGTTGTCCCTTTTCTGGGGTGAGATCAGCCTCAACTCCCCTGCTCAGACTTAAGCCTGTCTTCCTTCCCTAGTGACAGCAGGGTCCTGAGCCCAGGGCCTCTGTTGGGTCCTGGCCCTGAGTCCTTGTGAGGTGCTGGTGCTAGGGGTGGGTGGGTGCCTGGGGCATCTCTGGGCTTGGTGATTAAGCTGGAGGCCACTTCCTCTCCTTCATGACAGGCAAATTGTCATTTCCCCAGCTTTCATCCAAGAGGAAACTCTGTAGAAGTAAGCAAAATAGCATAGCCAGAAAAGTGGCTGGGTTTCTAAAAGAAGGAAGTTGTGTTTTGAAAAACATCCTGAATTAGGTTTTCAGAGGCCGGTGAGTAGACAGGTCCAGGTGGGGGCAGGTGGCACGGGTGGTTCCTGCCTGTGCTGTTAACTTTCCTGGCCCTTGAGCCAGTCCTCGGCCCCTCCCTCCAGGCCTGTTTCTTCATCAAGGCAAGCGAGGAGCGGGGAGGTCGGCTCTGGGCTTGCGATCGAGTGGAGAGCGTGCAGGGTAGACATCTGACGCTGTCACCTGCCCCCCACCCCCACCCCGGGCAGGGTCTGTTCCTGGCTTCTGACATCGAGCAGCTGCGGCAGGCTATCGAGGAGTGCAAGCAGGTGATTCTGGAGCTGCCTGAGCAGTCGGAGAAGCAGAAGGACGCTGTGGTGAGGCTCATTCACCTTCGGCTCAAGCTCCAGGAGCTGAAGGTGGGTGCCGGCCTCCCTGCCATGGAGGCCCCTGGAGCCATGTGAGAGTGAAGTCTCCCCTTCTAGAGGCCGAGGGGCTACGATAGAAAGCTATCCGGAAAGCTGGGGGCAGAGGTGGGCCTTCACCCCACGTGCAGGCTCTCTCTGTTCGTCTCACCATGACAGGCCCACGCCCACCCTGCAGCTCGAGGACGTGAGGGAAGGCTGTCCTTGAACCTCATGACCTGGTTTGGGGGGCGGGAGGGGCTTCCTGAGTGTTTCACGAAGGAACAGCAGTAAGGGTTATGCCTCCTGGGGGTGCACGTAACTCAGGCCTTGAATGGGTATGTCTGTAACTTGCTGCCGCCCTGCTTGCTCTGGCTCCGAGTCCCTGGGAATTTACAAAACAGAATATTCATTAGAGCTTAAGTAAGGCTGTGGTAACAGAGACACCCCAAAACACAGTGGCTTAGAGGAATGATGTGTAATTTTACGCATGTGGAGACCCCACAGGTGACCTAGGGCGCATATGGCAGCTAATGGCGTCAGGGATCTCAGGCCCTCTGTGTTTTTGCGTTGCCAGTCCTTGTGGAGAATCCAAGATGGCCCCATGTCACCTTTGGGTCTGTACTTAGCAGAAAAAAAAAAATGGGAAGGAAGAGAAAGCCTTATCACTCCTGCTCACACACCCGTGACCCTAACATCACCCCAGGACAGCACCTGGGTGTAGGGAAAGTCAGTCTGTTGTCTGGGTGGTCCAGGCCTGACTGATTACTGGGGAGTTCCGTTGCTGAAAGGAAAAGGGGGTTTGACATTGGGGGAAACTCACAATATCTGCTGTAAGTAGTACCTGGAAGAAATAGGTAAAGGGGTTCATGGGAAGGAAAAGGAGTTTCAGCAGGCTCACCTGTGACCCTCCCGGGCCTCTCTCCAGGACCCCAATGAGGATGAGCCCAACATCCGAGTCCTCCTGGAGCACCGTTTCTACAAGGAGAAGAGCAAGAGTGTCAAGCAAACCTGTGACAAGTGTAACACCATTATCTGGGGGCTCATTCAGACCTGGTACACCTGCACAGGTGGGCCAACACCCAGACCTGCTTGTGGGTGGGCAGTCCTGGTCCCCAGGGCAGCGCAGAGACCTGGCAGCTCTGGGTTGTGTTCTGGTGAATTCTCTGCAGTGTCCTCAGTGTGTACTGAGCCTGTGGACTACCTGGGATAAAACAAGGGACAAAAGACCAAACTCCTGCCTTCACCAGGCTCACATCCACATGTGGCTATTCCAATTTAAATTTAAATACCTCCTTAGTTCCTTAGTTGTGCGATCTCAATAGCCACCGAGGCTGTGGCTGCCATGTTGGACGTTCCCATTTTTGCAGAGAATTCCTGTGGATGGTGCTGTTCCGAATGAGCATAGGGTGTGTTGAACAACATAGTACGTTGAAGAAAAATAAGGAAAGAAAACAGTGTGGGTTAGGGAGTGTGATGGGTGTGACTTTAGGTTGGAACGAAAAGGCATCATGCGACATTCAAGCAAAACGTGGAAGTCAGGGAGTAAGGCAGGAGTCTGTCTGGGGAAGAATGGTCCTGTGGGGGAGGCCCTGTGGCTGGTGTGTGTCCAGTGTCTTCAGTGTGGAGCAGAGAGAAGTGTGGCTGGGGCACTACACCTGAGAGGAGGTTGGTCGAGGTGGGCTCAGAGGTACTTTTCTGTAAGTGCACTGGGGGCCACAGGTCAGGGCTGGACATGCCTGGGTTTTAAAAGGACCCCTCTGGCCGCTGAGCTGAGCATGGACTGAAGGAAGGAGTGGAGAGGGGGAGGGGAGGATGATGGCCCTCTGATCGGGGTGGAGTGTTTTGGGTAGGAAGTGTCCAGGTGCAGCACTAGCTGAAGGGCTGGAAACAGGCATAAATGGGGGTTGAGATGACTTTGCAAATTTTAGTCTCAGCAGGTGGAAAGATGGAGTCACTGAAATCTGATGTGGGAAAACCACGAGTGGGAGGTGGGTTTGTTAAGGAAGAGCAAGAATTTCCTTTAGATGGAGTGAGTTGATGCCTTTGAGGGTTAGGGAGTTGAGGAGGAAGGTCTGCAAGCGACCCCAGGGCAAGGCTTGGGATGGGGACTGACAAGGTCTTTGAAGTGCTGGGACCTACAGTGGGGTCTCGAGAAGCTCCCAGATTGACGTGGGAATTGGGGTAGAGCTGAAGGCCAGGATGCCCTCCACTTCTGAAAGGCACAATATTGGTCCCCCCACCCCAGGGTGTTATTACCGATGTCACAGCAAGTGCTTGAACCTCATCTCCAAGCCCTGTGTGCGCTCCAAAGTCAGCCACCAGGCTGAATATGAGCTGAACATCTGCCCTGAGACAGGGCTGGACAGCCAAGATTACCGTTGTGCGGAGTGCCGGGCGCCCATCTCTCTGCGTGAGTGCCCCAGGAAGCAACGGGTGCAGGGTGAGGGAGGCTGCTTTGGGCAGGTGTGAGAAAATTGGGTAAATCAGACAGCTCGGGACACCTGGGGTCCTGTGGATGATGTCCTGCTCTCTTTCCTTGGGAAGTGACAAGTGGCTGCTACCGGCACCTTCTCACTTCCCACTCAAGCAGACTGAGGTTCCAGCCCAGGTCACCTAGGGTCCCCACAGGGCTGGCCGGGACTCAGCCTCCCGTGTGGCCCCATTATCACAGAAAGCCCACCTAGACGGGAAAAATCACAGGCTATCATTCATGTGCCATGTGTCAGAGATTTATTAATGTTAATTCATGGGGTCTTCGCAGCACTCCTGTGGTGGGGGTCCATTTTACAGATGACAAAACTGAGGGTAGCAGAGTGCCTTGATCTGCTTCAGGTCTTGTGGCTGAGAAGAGGTTGTGTCAGGTCTGAAGGGTGGAACCTCCCAGGTCAGCTGTCCCCCCCACCCCACCCCGTCTGCTTTCTATGCATTATGTGGCTTCTAACCTGTCAGGGACCCTGAAGGCAGCCCCGGCTTTGTAATGACCCGTCCCCTCTACAGGGGGCGTGCCCAGCGAGGCCCGGCAGTGTGACTATACGGGCCAGTACTACTGCAGCCATTGCCACTGGAATGACCTGGCTGTCATCCCTGCGCGCATCGTGCACAACTGGGACTTTGAGCCACGCAAGGCAAGGGGGGGGGGAAGGGGGCAAGGGTGGTGCAGAGGCTGGGGGGAGATTGGGCTGGGAGGGGAGGAGATGGAGCCCCAGGGAGGGAGGGCCAGTGCTCAGGCCTGGCTCAGGCTGGGGGGAGCATGGTTCTGGGGGTGGTGGTGTGTGTAATGCTGGAGGTGCCCCTCCACCACGTCCCCCAGGTGTCCCGCAGCAGCATGCGCTACCTGGCGCTGATGGTGTCTCGGCCAGTGCTCAGGCTCCGAGAGATCAACCCCCTGCTGTTCAACTATGTGGAGGAGCTGGTGGAGATCCGGGTAAGGCTGGAGGGGGCAGGGGTGAGGGTGGACCTTGCTCTCCCCATGTGTCCGGGGAGCGGAGGACAGATGCCCCTGCTGAGGTTCATGGGGGCCCCTCCGCTGTTCTCAGGGTTAAAGACCCTAGAGCAGTGTCCGGCCACGATAGGGTACTAGGCCCAGAGGGACATTGAAATTTTCTAGTAGCCACATTAAAAAAAGTAAAAAGCAGGGATGCCTGGGTGGCTCAGTTGATTAAGTATCTGCTTTTGGCTCAGGCCATGATCCTGGGGTTCTGGGATCAAGCCCCACATCGGGCTCCTTGCTCAGCCGGGAGTCTGCTTCTCCGTATGCCTGCTGCTCCCCCTGCTTGTGCAATCTTACAAATAAATACATAAAATCTTTAAAAAGAAAAATGAAAAACAGGTAAAGTTAATTTTAATAGTATATTTTATATGACCCAATGTATCCAAAAGATTGTTTCAATATAATTAACATACAACATTATTCTTTCTCTTTTTTGTACGTGTTTGAGGGTAAATGCCCCTTGGGGGGGCATTGGCCTGGAAGCTGTGGTTCGAACTTGAGCTTGGCTGGAGCTCTCAGGTCTGGGACTATCCTGGGGGATGTGAAGGCACCTTCTGTCTCCTCCTGACCTGGAGTGCCAGCCCCCTTGGTCCCAGACATGCCACGGCGCAGCCCTGGCCTGGCTGAGAATGCTGACCTGCCCCTCTCGTCCACAGAAGTTGCGTCAGGACATCCTGCTCATGAAGCCCTACTTCATTACTTGCAAGGAGGCCATGGAGGCTCGTCTGCTGCTGCAGGTCAGGCCACTGGCCCGAGTGGGAGCCGGGAATCGGGGGGGGAGAGGCAAGGGGGAAATGGAGAGCCAGGGCGGTGAGGACGCCCCGTGCCCAAGCCTTTTTCCTGTGACTTCATAGCTCGTGTGTGCCGTGCTTTAGCACAGGGTCTCCCCTGCTCTGTCCCAAGGAGCACTAGGTCTGCAGTGAGCAAACATTCTGTCCACAAAAGTGTTCTCTGATTCCATCACTGAGGGAAGTGGGTATCGCTCTGCAGCCCTCACCTGGGTCTCCATGCAGCGGACCAGGCACAGTCCTGCTCAGGCAGGATTGACCGCAAACACACTTTTCGAGGCTCACCTATGGATCTGTTCAACAAACATCCATGGGTATTCACTGTTCTAGATCCCAGGGAGCAGGGAACAAAACAGGCAGGAATCCGTGTCCTCTCTTCAGGTGGGGAAGAAAAATCAAGAGTCAGGAGGTGCTAAGGTCTGTGGACAAGCCAAAGCAGGGAAAGGAGGTGGCAAACAGGGTGAGGCCTGGGAGCAGGTGTGCCTGCTGTGCTGGGAGCAGCGGGGCGGCCGTGTGGCTGGGGGAGCGCAGTAGGAGGCCCGGAGACCGACACCATCTGTTGCTTCCGTGAGCACCCGAGGGCCTGGAGGACGGGAGTGTCGGTGGGTGGGCAGCGGAAGGGGCCCTGACCCAGTGTTGGGGGTCACGGTTGCCGGGACCCACAGCTCCAGGACCGGCAGCATTTCGTGGAGAACGATGAGATGTACTCCGTGCAGGATCTGCTGGACGCGCACACGGGCCGCCTCAGCTGCTCGCTCACGGAGACCCACACGCTCTTCGCCAAGCACATCAAGCTGGACTGCGAGGTGGGCCGCCTCCCGCAGACCAGGGGGCCTCTCCGTCCGCTCCCAGTCCCCGGGGCAGGGCGGGCGGGCGAGCAGCTTGGCCCAGTGTGTCCTTGGCCTCGGGTGCCCTTTGGAGCAGGCGCTGACCTGCCCTCCGCCCTGCACTGTCGCCCCCAGCGGTGTCAGGCCAAGGGCTTCGTGTGTGAGCTCTGCCGAGAGGGTGACGTGCTCTTCCCCTTCGACAGCCACACGTCCGTGTGCACCGACTGCTCTGCGGTCTTCCACAGGTCAGCATGGCCCCGACCCACCCTCAGGCCAGGCGTGGGGGCTCCCTGCCGTGGGGGGAGGGGTGGGGAGGGGTGCAGCCCAGACCCCAGATGCGCGCCTGGCGTCTCACTGGCTTCCCTTGTCCACCAGACCTGAGATGTAGTGGAGGCCAGGGGTCCCTCAACTTTCCAGTTCCTGGCACCCCCAGTGTCTCAGTGATTTTTTCAGTCATCCCTAGGCCAAAAGAAATACCTCACATTTTTACTAAGTACTTAGGTTCAAACAACATAAGCATTTATGACAAAAAGACTTAGTGGATGTTTGTAAAAATCACACACACACATTGGAAGAATCATCAATACGGTTACTAGTAATAGATGTGTGCCTGCGGGCCCTGCATGATGCCTCACCCTGGACTCAGACAGGCACCTCCCATTTCTGTCCACGTGGACTTCTGTCAGGCACTTGCTGTCCGTCCTAGCACGCACTGATGTTGCAGACCGGGACTGCTGTCACAGAAAGGACGGTAGGAAAAAGCGAACGCTCCAGCTGTCGATTCTGTGGCACAGCAGTCCCCAGGACCCCGTGCACCCCCGGGGTCCCAGTGGAGGCTCTGTGCAGTGGTGGTAAGAACAGGTAGGGGAGCCGAGAGACCGAGAGCTCCAAGCAGAAGTCGGATGGTAACCAGCTAGCAGGTGTGGACCCTGTAGGAGGGGCCTGCACTGAGGCACTCGACCTCACGCCTGGGTGCACCTGGGTGGAGACCCGGCCCCTGCCCTCTGGGAGAAACTGCCTCTGTTTCCCCATCTGAAGAAGGGGGATAGAAGGGCCTGACCGATGAAGTCTGGGAAAGCTCAGTGGTAGAATCTCACATGCAGAGAACCCAGACCCTTGCTGAGGCTGACCCCACCCTCCCTGTCCCCAGGGACTGCTACTATGACAACTCCACCACGTGTCCCAAATGTGCTCGGCTCACCTTGCGGAAGCAGTCGCTCTTCCAGGAGCCTGGTCCAGACGTGGAACCCTAGAGCAACAGGCACCCCTCCCAGGCCTTTCTGGTATCCAACCTGCTGGTCGTTGCCAAAGGTGTTTCTTGTGTTCTGGAGACCCCTAGGGTGCAGCCCCTGGACCTCTCGCCTGTGCTGGGCCAGAGGGGTGTAAGCAGCACCAGGAGGACCATCATCCCTCTCTCAGGCACTTGCTGGGACTTCGGGCAGTCTCGCCTGGCTCTTTCCTGGGTGTGTTGCTGTGAAGGCTGTAGGGCTCCATAAGAAGGGAAGTGGGGAAGGGCTTCTCACCGCCCCTGTGGCGAAGAGCCTTGGGGAGGCACTTGGGGCCAAGCCGCTGGGCTTTGGCCACGCTGACAACCCCCAGAGGGCTTTGGAGGAGTGGCTGACAAGCCCTGGGAATGCTGGTTGCAGACGCCCAGGCTTGGCCTGAGTTCTATCTGCAACGAATGGTTGCAGACGCCCAGGCTTGGCCTGAGTTCTATCTGCAACGAATGGTTTGGATCTACCTGGAGGCCCCCATCCCCTTAGCCCCTTGTGTGGGGACTTGTAGTTGATCCCAACTGGGTTTGTTCACGACTGTCTCCCAAGGGCCCTGCTCCTGCCTCTCGAGGTTCTCTCTCCCTGGGTTCTCCTCCAACAGGGCCAGTCCAGGGGGTTCCCACTTCTGTACAACATGGAGGGAAGGGGGCCGTGAAGCTCTTCCCCCTGGGTGGACCACTGCTCCTGCCTTTGCTCCGCAGTTTACCGTGGTGCTCCAGGCTGGGTGGTTGGGGGTCCAGTTGGAAGAGGCTGTCCTGTTTCCCAGTGTGGAGCAGGGACTGTGACCCTGGGGGAGGTTCTAGGTTAGGCAACAGGGTTGGCTGCAGTTGGCCTATTTGCCTGAGGAGCTCCATGTGCTGGTGGAGGGCTCTGGACAGCTCACAGACCACCACCAGCCAGTGGCCTTTTGTCTGGGGGCCTGAGGTCAGGCACTGGGAATATTTACTCGGGAGCTTCGGGCAGGAATCCCAGAGGGTGTGCAGAAAGACTGGGGCATGGAAGGTCCTGTATACCAGCTGATGAATGGAACCCCTGGACAGAGGAGGAGAACTCGCAGCTCTTCACTGGGGGAGCCAGCATCGGCCTCGGTATTTGGAGGGATGCTTCATGCTTTAGAGACCCCGCCATAGAGGGGGAGGCCTGTGGGAGGAGGACGTTTCAGGACGTGGCCCTCAGTCTTTTTTGCCCTCTTGCCCAGACTGTGCTTGGCTGTTACGTGCACGGTTGACACGCGCAGTTGGGTGGTGGAACATAGCCACTTGGGTATCCGTGACCTGTGACTGGCAGCAGAAAGGTCAGCTTAGCTTGCTGGCCGATTAGAGGGGTGGATATAGATAGTGTCCCCTCCTCCTCACTTCTCTGCACCATCAGAGAAGCCTCACGTGGTGGCTGTAGGCAGCCCTCTTGCGGTGTGTTCTGATCTGACTCAGGGTAACGGCGAGAAGCAAACACTGCTGAAGTT
Source organism: Ursus maritimus (assembly GCF_017311325.1). NCBI lineage: Eukaryota > Metazoa > Chordata > Mammalia > Carnivora > Ursidae > Ursus > Ursus maritimus. The sequence goes on along the minus strand of NW_024424341.1, from coordinate 129,752 downwards.
GGGTCAACGACAGGTCCCCGTCCTGCTTCCCCTTCCTTTCTAGGGCTGAAGAGGGGCTTAAGGGCCAAACGCCTTTTCCCTACACCCCCCAGATCTGCACATTTCGCACCACTGCATTACATTTCTGTCATGAGGATATTGGCCATTCCCGAATCGGCTGTGTAGTGGACATCACATTCTTCCAGTTACAATCACTGTGTCCATAGGAAGCGTTCATGTGCTGGCATCTGCTGGACGAAGAGTTGGCTCCCTTTTCTTTTTAATTACCCCCATTTCCTCCTCCCCAATATTTCCACCCACCCTTTCTGAGTGGCAGAGTCTTTAAACAAAATCATGTGTGGATCTGGGAGTCCACAGCACGGTACAAGAGCCCGCCAAAGACCTGGTTTGCATGGCCAGCCCTTCACAGAAGAGCAGTAGGGATATCCCGTTGTAATGATGCCGCGGCTGCCGTCTCATTAAATCCGTGTTCTCTGGACTCTGGTGCGTGTGGTGAATTGGGGACAAGCAGGGTTTGTTGACACGCAGACCGATAGCAGGCGTAGGGAAAGCCCAGTCTTCCCCATCCAGTGGGGTCAAATGTCATCTGTTCTGGGGCGGAGTTCTTGGTGCGTGTCACAGGCTAAGTGTGCAGAGGGCCTCAGCTCCATTTCTATGAATGATGGAAGCACATACCTTGTTCTAGGAAGCAGTGAGCACTGAGCCTGGCACACAGAGAACGCTCAGTACATAGAAACGGTGTCATCTAGAGTCCTCACTGTGGAAGGGTTATCTCGTTGACCCAATTCAGTCATCAAGAAACTGGCTGTCCTGCAAGTCACAGGTCCAGCTCCTGGCAGCCTCTTTCACAAGCCAGACCCAAAAAGGGCCCTCACTGCAGCTCCGGACCATTCCCGCGGTCTTCAGCAGAGCCCTCACGGCCCGCCTCCCAAACTACGTCCACGGTCCTGTACACGAACGTTCTTTGCAGAGCTATGATCTACAGTTGTGACCAGGACCTCAAATGGGCCAGGACCCAGAGAACATAAGGCATCTTCTGCTTTAGAAGGTGTCTTTATACGTCATCCACACCCAGTTGCAATTCAGATAGGCTGACAGACTGCAAGTCTACGCCTAAAGACCCCGGAGAGCTGGAGGAACGGTGCGGGACGGCTGGCTGTGGGCCCGGTGCCTGCACGCGCGCGCACACCTCCTTCCACGAGTAACTGCAAAGCTGCTCTTCAGACACTCGAGAGATGAAGCAGGCTTTCCCCCCTTCAGGTGATGCAACAGTATTTTTACCATTTGTATTCTGACAAATTTAGGTTTACAAAACCTGGCAAAGACATTCCCCTTTACTCATCTCCTGGATTCCCTAAATATTGACATTTGCCCCGTTTTCTATATCCTTTCTCCACATACACACATTTCTTTTTCTGCACCTTTTAGTAAGTTGCAGAGATGTTGCCCCTTTGCCTCTAAATACTTGTGTCTGTTCCTCGCAAACAAGGACATCACGTGGCCACAGTTCGATCATCCCTGGAAGTTAGCGCCAACACGAAATCATAGAATCCACAACAAAATTTATTCTGGTTTCGCCATTCAGCTGCTATGTGTATTTAGCTGTCTTTATTCTGGAAGGGTGCATGACATGGACACCTTTAACAAAACACAAGCTAATTGTTATTATTTTTCTAAGATTTTATTTATTTGAGAGAGAGCGGGCATGAACAGGGAACAGCAGAGGCAGAGGGAGCAGACTCCCCCCTGAGCACGGAGCCCGACGCAGGACTCGATCCCAGGACCCTGGGATCACAACCTGAGCTGAAGGCAGACTCTGCACCGACTGAGCCACCTGGGCGCCCCACAAGCTAATTATTTTGAAGGATATACTTCAGGGTAGGTTTTTCTGATAGGATTCAGGCTTTGCACTATGGTGGGAATTCCCTAAGTGATGCCGTGCCTTCAGCGCTTGTCTGTCCCATTCCTGGAGATGCCAGCTTTGATCGACTAGTCTCCTGTGTCCTGACATGTTTCTATCATTCTTTAGGCACTGTGTACCTTTGAGCATAGTAAGCTGTTCTGGCTGCTTTTGCACTTCCCCAGTCCTAGTCCTGAAACCGGCCATTTCTCCAAGGAGCCCTAACACCTGCTGGTGGAGAACGGTGGCCATGCGGTATGCTCATTGTTCCTGGGCTGTCACTGCCTCTAGGTCTTTTCAGCAGACAGAGAGAAAACAGTAGTCCCTACGTCACTATCTGGATCTCCAGAAACATATTAAAAACCACGAGTTCACACAGATACTTACAATTTCAAAGCAACACCACAAGATTCTTTTCCCTTTCATATTTGTAATTCCTTTCCTGACATAAACCCGGCTCCATTATCCATAAATATTTATTTGCCCCACCCTAAGAACACAAAATACCGTCAGCATTGCTAACCTGTGCCTCTGTGAAAAAGGAGCTTACTAACTAGAGGTTAATAGTTGTTTACAGTCCTGTCTTTAGCCTGAGGGTAAATGGACTTGGGTGTTTCTCCCCCTTCAGTGTGCCTACGTAATTCATGTGAAATATGGCTCCATTCATATACTGCCTTTTGGGTTAGCTCCCTATTTTATTTCTGTGCTACACTGACATGATTCCCGAAGTCAGAACTTTACGAAAGGCCAGGGTGCCAGCTGACTCAGGTGGTAGAGCGTGCGACTCTTGATCTCGGGGTTGTGAGTTCAAGTCCCACATTGGGTGTAGAGATTACTTAAAGAGAAAATCTTTTTTTTTTTTTTTTTTTTTTTTAAGATTTTATCCATTATTTGAGAGAGAGAGCCAGAGAGAGAGCGCACAAGTCGGGGAGAGGGGTGGAAGGAGAGGAAGAAGCAGGTTCCCTGCTGAGCAGGGAGCCTGACGCAGGGCCGGATCCCAGGACCCCGGGACCATGACCTGAGCTGAAGGCAGACACTTAACCAACTGAGCCACCCAGGTGCCAGTGAAAATGAAAATCTTAAAAAAAAAAAAACTTTATAAAAGGCCTGTCAGATATCCCCCTGCCCCCCATTCCTTTGCTCCTTTCCACTCCTTCCCCCTACCAGGTAACCAATCTCTTTAGTCACTGGTTTCTCCTTCCTGTGTTTCTTTTGCCAAAGTGAGTAAGATCCATAAATATTTTATTTCCTTCCCCCCTTCTTTCTTCCACAAAAACGGCAGCATACTATTCTCTTGCATGTTGCTTTTTTCAATTCATAGTTTACCCTGGAAGCCGCTCCGCATCAATTCTTCCTCTTTTATTGGTGTCACCATCATTCACATCTAGCTTGTAGTCCACTGTGTCTAATGGCCATTTCATACGTGCACAGGCCTCTGTGGGGGAGTACTCAGGCCGTCTCCTCACTTTTGCAGGTACAAACAAGGGTGCAGCAGATCCGTGCACATGTATTTTCTTCTGTTGGAGGTGTATCTTTAGGGTACAATCCTAAAAGTGGGGTTAAATCAAAAGAAATCTATTTGTTATGAATGTCTAGCACCTGTCCGTAGGGTTGTACCAATTTGCATTCCCATCAGCAATGTACGAGGTGCCTGTTAACGCCAGAGCCTCACCAACAGAATTTTTAGTCACTTTCTGATTATTTGCCAATCTAAGTAGTGAGACATGTTATCTGTATAGCTTTAACTTGCATTTCTCTAATTGTGAATGAGGCTAAACTTTTCATATGCTTCAAGATCTAATTTATTTATTTATGAATTATATCCTTTGTGCATTTTCCTGTTGGATTTTTGGTATTTTTTTCTTCTTAATCCTAAGAGTTCTTCACATACCAGGGATATTACCCCATTATCTGTGAGACGTTGCAAATATTTTCTTCCAGTTTGTCAACTGCTTCTGACCTTGTTTGTCGTGATGTTCCCCCACTGGAAAGGTTCTTTTGTTCCATTTTTATATAGCCAAATTGATTACCTTTTCTTATTTCCTCTGGATTTTAAGTCAGAAAATTTGCCAGCAACCGGGTCAAAGTGGCATTCGTATGGTTTCAATTTTTACTTTTGGAACCCTGATCTGTTTGTTCATTCTTACGTATGCTGTGAGGCATGGATCTAACTTAATCTTTTTCCAAATGATTAACCAGTTGTCTCACACCATTAAAAAAAAAAAAATTCTGGCCTTTTTATCTTATTCCACAGGTCTGACTCTCGTACTGATTTAATACAGTAATTTTATAGTTTGCTTTAATGTGTACAAGAGCTAGTCTCCTCTTTGCAGTATTCTCTTTTTAAAGAAATATTTTCCTGGGTATTCTCGCATGCAGTTATTCAAAGCACATATTTAAGTGAAATTTTAATGACAAAATCTGATACTCTCAAGTGTCAAAATGCAAATACCAGAAACAGTTTCCAGGAATGTAAAGCATCTGCAAGTAGAGAGGCCTGGCTGGGCCTCATCCCTTGAGGTCATCTTGTTGCTTCTGGCTATCCTATGATGAATGTTCGGTTACAAAAATGACCTAAGAGAGTTGCTTTGAGCGTCGCTGTCTCTCCTCATACAGCTCCCTGTAGCAGTTTATTGCATCATTGATTGCTCTTGAAACTTGCACTTTCCACTCGGCGTCAGGGCTGTTACTGGTAAGGACTTGCAAGCCTGCCTCGAAATGTGAGAAGGCTGCTGACAGCTCTCCTGTGGTTAGCTGGCGCAAGGCAGGCGGAACCTCTTCACTCTCCCCCTCTCCCACAGGCTCCTGTTCGAGCTGCATCAGCTCCTCATTTGACAGATCTTCCTCATGGGACCTCAGCAACTGGTCCACGTCAGCTTCTACAGCCTCTTCAAAAGCCACATTCTTGGCAAGGGTCACAATGTTTTGTTGAAGCTGTGCAATGTTATCTGTTTGGGAAACACTCTGGAAATGAACACACTCTGGCCAAATCTTCTTCCACACACTGTTCATGGTTGCTGGTCTGAGCTCCTCCCAAGCTACTGCAACGTTGTCTACAGCGTCCATGATGCTGTAGTTTCTCCAAAACCCCCTGATCGTGGCCGTATCCTCTCCATCTGTTGCTTCTAGGATGTGCTCAAAAGTTCTTTTCACGTAATGAGCTTTGAAGATAGAGGTTATGCCTTGACCCATGGGCTGGATTGAGTCAGCTGCACTGTCATGAAGATATTCCACTCTTACATTATCAGACAGATCACCCAGATTTACTGGGTGGCATGGTGCACTGTCTAGGATGAGCAATGCTTTGTTGGTGAGATGATTCTGGGCACAGTATTTTTCAACGGCAGGGCAAAAAAAGTATATGAACCATTCCTGAAAGATGCTCCTGGTTGCCCACGCCTTTTTGTTTGAGCGCCAAATCACAGGCAAATTGGGCTTGGAGTACCCTTTCAGAGACCTGGGATTTTCCAAGTGGTACACCAGTAAGGGCTTCAACTTAAAGTCCCCGGCTGCATTGCCGCCAAGGAGCAGCATTAAGCGGTCTTTGGAAGGTTTAAAGCCTGGCTCAGCCTTCTCTTCCACAGAAATAAACATTCCTTCAGGCATTCTCTTCCAATAAAGCCCTGTCTCATCTACATTAAAAACCTGCTGAGGGGTGTACTTACCCTCTTCAATGATGCTTCTCAGCACTTCTGGGTACACACCCTTGTTGCCGGGAGCCGTGCCGTCCATGTTGAAGTGAGGTAAAAAATGGCGCTCCTTGAATCTCACAAACCAGCCTTTACTTGCACTAAACTTTTCTGTTTGAGAGCTTCCGCCTCTTTCACGCTGTAGGTCATCAAACAAACTCTTAGCCTTCTCCTGAATAATGGTGACACTCAGGGGCACGTTTCGTTGGCTCTGGTCTTCGAGCCACACATGCAGCAGGCGCTCCATGGTCTCCATGACTGCACTTCGATGGCGAGTCAACCGGGAGGCTCTCAAGGGAGTAGCTATTTGTGAATTCGCTTTGATTTTTTCTTTATTATCTCGGATTGTAGCCACTGTAGAAACAGCGAGGCCTAAGGCCTTTGCGATCTGGCTGAGCTTTTCACCCACTTCAAATCGTCTTAACACTTCCAATTTTATATCAAGCGTAATTGCCTTCCGTTCCCTTTTGGCACCTGGGATGACCGCTGCATTCAGGGGCCTTTTCCCAGGCATCTTTGCCTCCAAAATGTAATAACATCAGCAGTCTCACGTGTGTAAGATGGCCCGCGGCTACTCTATGCTCCCTTGCAAAACTTGGGATAGAAAATGTGGTTGCCAGGAGGCGCAGGCAGGAGACGTGAAAAGGCCGGGGCCCCCTGTCGCGGCAACCGGCTGGTTCCAGCTCGGTTCGAAGGCAGACAGCGTGGACCCCTGGTGTCAGAGAGTCCAATCGCCGGACAGCACACGTGCGGGAACATTAAAGCCGGCGCGGGTTTCTGTGATCCCGGAAACAGGTCCGCGAAGGGGAATAATGCCGCACGGCACACACCGAGTCAGTGCCTTCGCTCGGGACGGACACTGGAAGTAGCAGTCCAGCCGCGTAGGCGGCCTCCAGGGGCACGGGCAGCAGCGGCCGGGAAGGCGGCACGGAGCGGGCGCTGGCGTGCGCACCTTCCGCGAGCCGCTTCCTATGGAGGACCCGGGAAATATGTGTCCTTGGAGATGCCCGACTTAAAATAACTCGATGGTCATAGCACCCGGCCCTCGAGCCGGTCGCTAGGGTTTCTGCGCGCCACGGTCCGGGTAGGGGAAGACAGCGCGCACGTTCAGACCCTTAAAAAGTCAGGTGGTAGGGTCGACACCCACGGAGCCGTCCCGAGCCAGCGCCGTGTCCTTAGTGCGCACGTGCGAGGCCCCCGGAACGCGCGGACCGGCCGGGGGGCGTGGCGCCTGTAGGACGCGTTCGTCCCTGTTGTGCGCCTGCGCGCCCCCGAGCGGCGCGAGGTCGGGGGGCGGGGACTGTCTCGGCCGGTGGCGGCGCCCGGGCCGCTCGCGGTGCCGTGGAGATGCGGCGGTGGCTTAAGAGGCGGCAGGACGGCCAGGACAGGCGTGAGGGCCCCCGCCGGAACAGCCCGGCAGGTGAGCGGGGAGGTTCTGCCCCCCCGGTGTCCGGGGGCGGGGGCTGCGGGCGACGCCGCGGTGACGCCATCCAGCTGCGCCGGCTGTCACGGCGTAGGGGTCAGGGGAACGGAGGAGCCGGGCTTGGCGGGGGCGACCACCGCATCCTCTGCCGGGCGGCCCCCTTGGAAATCTTAAACCCGTCTTGCAGGAGAGCGCTGTTTTATAGAAGAGGAAATGTAAGGCCAGAACTGGCCAGGGGCTTCCCTCACCTTGCAATTCAGGTCCTTCCTGCTCCGGTGCCTTCGCTTTTAAATATTTCTGTGCTGTAAGCCTTTCCTGGGGCTACATACTATGAAATAGAATTCCATGTTTTAAGGTTGTTACATCTATCTTTCTTTCTTTCTCTTATTTATTTATTTGTTTATTTATTTATTTATTTATTTATTTTAGGGGCGCCTGGGTGGCTCAGTCGGTTAAGCGCCTGCTTTCTGCTCGGGTCATGACCGAGTCCCGTGTCCGGGGCTCCCTGCTCGATAGGGAGTCAGCTTCTCCATCTTCCTCTGCTCCCCTGCTCATGCTCTCTCACTCGCTCTTTATCTCAGATAAATAAATAAAATATTTTTAGAAAAGATTTATTTATTTTAGAGCAAGAGCAGGGAGAGAGGCAGAGGGAGAGAGTCTTCAAGGAGACGCCCCGCTGAGCGAGGAGGTTGAGGCAGGGCTCCATCTCAGGACCCATGAGATAACGACCTAGCCGAAACCAAGAGTCGGTTGCTCGGCCACTGAGCCACAGGCCCCCTGTTCTGTTTCTGTATTGATTGGTACATCCCAGGGGGCAGGGATCCCATTGACTTAATCTTTTTCTAATGCACAAATGTGGAGTTTTTGAATTTTGATCCAAGAAAAGTATCGTGGTTTTCAGACAGTAATGAAAGAGGAGGAAGGATTTCATGGATTCATCTGTCCTGTCTCTAGTAATTAACTTTTCCCTTTCATCCCTATTCATTTTGGAGATGGTGCGAGTCAGTTTTGTTTCTAGAAATATCCGTGAAAACAGCGTTTTACCTGTGGCATCTCAGCAGTGCAGAGGGCCGTTGTGGTTAGCACACAGTGGAAGTCAGTCACTGATGTACACACAGCACAAGTGTGTCACAAGTCACAACTTCCGTGGACCTCAGGGAAGTTTCCATTATGAAGGAACTTGGATGATCTTTGAGATTTTTCCCCAGACTGAGTCATTCATCTGTTGAGAATCAACAAGCTGGCTATATCATGGTGAACAGGACAGGCAAGAGCTCTGCCACATGGGCTGCTCTCCTTTATTTGTAGACTGAAGAGGGCATGCAGGAGCTGGAGAAGCAGTCACAATCTCCTTTATAATTCAAAGATGTCCCCTAGCGGTTAACACTCCTCAAGGGAAGCTTATGTTCCAGAGGCTTCCATGCAGTTATTTTCTCATTTGGTGATCTTGCCGCACTGTCCCTGCTGTGTAAGAGGGGGACCAGACAACAAGCAAGTCACGGTGTTTTAGGTGGTTAACTGAGATATGAAGAGAAAGGAAGCAGAGCAAGGGAAGTAGAAAATGAAGAGAAGGGAATGTGAGGGATAAACGCCATGTTATTTTGGGTGAGATAGGTGAGTGGTGAGGGAAGTGAGCCATGGAGTAGAGGCTTGCCAGCAGATGGATAGCCAGTACCGGGTGGGTTTGTTTGTGTGTGAGTCTGAGATACCAGGGTGACCTGATTGATGATCTGACTAGAAGAGGAGGACAGTGGCGCTTTGCCTGTTGAAGGGAGTCTTGCTGTGCCTGATGTCACATCTTGGCTTTGCCTATGCAAAGACCAATTTAAAAAGCTCATCTGAACTTAACAGCAAGAACGGATGGTAGACTGTGTCCCTGAGAGCTGCATCTGACCTAATGTGGTCCCCTAACCCAAATCAGAAAAGCATTAAGTCATGAATTGAAATAAGGGAGTTGGGTGTTTTATCAAGTTTTGGAGGCCTGAATGGCAGAACTTAGCACCTCCAGGGCTGTAGGCCATCCTCACTGCTCTCCGCGGGGCTGTGCTGCAGAAACCCTGGGAGGTTTGGTTTCTCCTCATACACCTCCAGCTCCTGCTTGTCTTACTTCAGGCACTCACCTACCCATCTAAACTCTTCCACCTCTTCAGTGGACATAGTAACACCTGCCTTCTTAGGACGGATGGTGAAGATTGGAGGAGGTGACAGAGGGGCAGCCAGCCGGCCAGCGCACCACCTCTTCTCCTTTGTCTGGATTTCCTGTTACAGTAACATGCCTTCATGACGCCTTCGAGCCTCCATGAGGCTCCATGATTCCTTCTGCATCGGGCTCTGGTCCTGTTCTTGCAGCAGGCGGTTCCATTCATGGTGCAGAAGTTCCAGTGGCCTCATTGCCCTCACTCGCTGCATCTCCTTTCTGAGCTTCCCTGTTTGGATTTCTCCCTCGTTTCCATTTTTTGTGTTTTTTGTGTTTTTTAAAATTTCTCCTTTTTTTTACCCCCAGATTGTATTTATTTGTTTGTTTATTTACTTAGAGAGTGAGTGGAAAGAGGGGCAGAGGCAGAGGGAGAGAGAATCCCAAGCAGACTCCGTCCATACTGAGTGTGGATGTGGGGCTCGATCCCATGACCCTGAGATTATGACCTGAGCCGAAATCAAGAGTCAGGCACTTAACCAACTGAGCCATCCAGGCACCCCTTTCTTGTGCTCTTTTGTTCTAAGGGCTTTTGACCTATAATAGTGAAAAACTTAAGTTGTTCTGCCCTTAACTGATGTTAAATATTGTTAGTTTATGGTAAACAAGTGACATTTTCCTCTTTGAGGATTGAAGAAAATCTGGAAAAGTGCTTGCCTTCTTTGGCCTCACAAAAACGTTAACCTTTGGCTGATCAAAGATAAATTATAGTATCCTTTGGTTTTTAAATTTTACATGACTTAATCTTAGAATCATGTTTGTTTCTGAGGCTATAATGGTTTCAGTGACCAAAATTGCCTCAGGCAAGAAATGGTTATAGAATTGGGGGGGGGGATGTTGGCAGCAATAGCTGTACAAATTCTTTATGCATTTCTGCAGTGAATTTAGCTCCCGTTTATCCTGTTTGAACCCTATTTTAGTGGGACATGTAAGTGGATAAGTAAAGGCAGTAAGCTTATACTTCAGCCCACATCCTGTCCCTTCCCACCTGTAATGCCTGTATGAGAAAATGTCCCATCACATTGCAGAAGAAGCTAATCCTTTCAGCGCCTCCAGGGGATCTGTGTTCAGCCACTGGGTCTTTGGGCCAGACTTAACATCATTTTCTCAGTGGCGTGTTCAGAACCACCCAAAGGTGCCTGTTTTTCTTCTATAATCATTAGCATAACATTCACAGGAACTGAGTGAGACTTCCTCAGTGTTTGCCCCAGGGGGGAACCGGGGGACAGGGTGTGTGTTGACTTAGGATACCCTGTGCCTCTCCCTTGTCTAGCTTCCATATTGAGCCCTTTCTGGATTACTACAGCACCTTCTCCAGTCTTTATGGTTTTGATAGGACAGTGGAAGAGAAACTCTTTCAGACGGAAGTTTCTAGGTGAATCTTTTGGGATATGTGAGAACGAACCTTTGTTTGTACACATCTGAGTGCATTCAAGCTGAGCCTCATGTTTGGGAAGCAGAACAGAGATGATATGCAGAGTGCCGTTAGCTTGGAGCACATCTGCCCCTCCTAGCTGATGGTAGGACTGTGCTCAGAGCTCTGTGTCCCTTGGAGACCCTGTGTGTGAGGCTTGATTGCACCAAGTTTAAGAAGTCAGGAGAAAACTGGTTTCTCTCTTATTCTCTTTCCTGGTCTGACAGTATGGTTGCTTATCGAGTGTAAAGTGTGCTTTTAAAGTATGAGAACCTCATCATTTTGTCCTTAAAGGTTTGAGAAATTTTTTAAGAGTACAAGAAATGGAGGCTTAGAAGAACCAATAACTCTAAGAAGAGGTACAGGGATCAATTTGACAAATCAGACTTTCAGAGTTTTACATTTTTAAGGCATTCACTACCTTAGGGGTTAATCTTGGGAGGTGACAAGCAGGCGGGCCAGTGCGTGTGTTGGCATTCCCTTTCCTTTGTGGGTCGTGGCCATCTCCCCTGACTCACCCCCTTCCTTATTCAGATCCCAAGCCTCACAGTTTGGTGAAGTGAGTGTTTTATTGGGTGTGTTTCTTCTGTGAACTGTCTCCTGCTTGCAGACTAGGAAGAGGCCCAAGGAAGTGTGTTGGGAGGTGTGTTCACATGCTTTGATACAATATAACAGTCTTCTGCAAAACATATGCAGATTTTTACTCTGTCCTGTGATATGTTTGTCCATTCATGGGTAACCTACGCCTTTGGGCTTGCATGGCTTTGGTTTGGGTTGTTGGGATGGTGTGACCGTGAAGGAGCAGGACTGTGGCTTGTTTGTCCTGGGGCTTGTTGGGCTTCTGGCTCAGGCCCTTCCATTTGTTGTTGTTGACTGTCTGTGGAGAAACGTGGCCATGGATGGATCGGCCTCAGAAGCTCTGTGAGACCACCTTTTCTTTACTCGGGAACGGTTTTTCCCTAAGTTTTGGGTTAGTTTCCCAGGTTCTTGTGGAAAAATGAAATAATTGGGCCTCCGCACTGAGTACTCCACTTCTGGTCACAAACGTGTGTATGTGTTGCAGGGTTGGGGGGCTGTTTCTCCGTCATGCAATTCTGGGACACCAGCTGGGTGTCCTACAGTCTAACCCAGTTCTGACGCTCTGTCGCTGGAATTAGCATCAGGTATCACAGGTTAAGGGCTCCGTCCTGAAAGACTGTCCCCACCTCCCCACACCCCCCTTCAGATGCTGGTTCCACGTCCAGGTTGTCACCTGTGTTTCTGACTGACTGGGTGTAAATCAGAGGTTCCCATGACTCCCTCTCCTTGGGTTCCATTAATTTGCTAGAGCGGCTCACAGAACTCAGGAAACCAGTGTACTTACTAGTTTATTACAAAGGATGTTAAAGGGTATGAGTGAACAGCCAGATGGAGAAATGTGAAAGGTGAGGTCTGGCAGGGTCCCCAGTGTAGGAGATTCTGTCCCCTTAAAGTTTGGCATAGAATGTGGGCGCGTTCTTGTCCACCAGCCTGGAAGCTCTCCAGACTTTGTCCTTTTGGGTTTATGTGGAGGCTTCATTGCATAGGCATGATTGATTAAATCATTGACCATTGGTGATCAATTTGGGCTCCAGCCCCCTCCCCTCTGCTCCCCTCCCGGGAGGTTAGGGATGGGGATGAGAGTTCTAACCCTCTAATCACTTGGTTCTCCTGGCAAGCAGCTTCCATCTTTAGGGGTTTTCCAAAAGTCACTTCATTAACACAGACTCAAGTGTGGTTGAAAGAGGCTTGATATGAGTAACGAAGGATCCCTGTACCACCTAGGAAATTCCAAGGTTGTTGGCGCTCTGGGCCAGGAGGGCCAGATGTATACTTCTTATAAGTCGAATTTCTCACAGCTGAAACTGTGTGCAAAAGCACCTCTTGGAAGTTTTAACCAGAAATGTACGATGTAGTTATTTGGGGAGGGGAGAGTTTTCCTTTGGATGTGTGTGGCTTTCTAGGACTGTTCAAGCCTCCTGACCCTTAGATTATACTTGGAGGAAGTGGGGGCATTCAGCCCTGGGTGGGCATGTCCTGAATCAGACCCATTTCCCCCCAAACATACTTTGCACCTGACAGAAGGGTGGGGTGGGGGCCTTCAAGGGTGCTTACTGTGCTGGATGTGTGTCACCTGGGCTGTGTGTTGCCAGAGGAGGCCTACAGGGTGGATTCGGTCGTCTAGTCTCTGGGACACTTGTTCCGAGGAGAAGGTGGGGATTGTGTCCGAGAGCAGGTGACACGCACTCTGGTTTTCTTGAGAAGCGGAAGCTCTACAGATGGTCCACCCGTGTCAGCCTGTCTCACTGCTTTCTTCCTTCCATTGCCCCATTTACTGGCACAGAAAGGTGATTTGGAGGAAAGAAGGAAGACTTGCTAGTGGGTTCAGGTTTGGAGCCAGCAAGGTGAAATTTGAAGAATCTTACATGTATCTGAAGCTACTTCTCAGTGGTATCTGTTGTTTTCCCTAAAAAGGTAAGTTATGCAGGGCAGAGCTTTGGGGGTCATCAGAAGCAAGAGTGTACAAAGAGCCAGCTTTGTAAAAGTAGTGCCTCCTGGGTCCTGCCTGGCATGTGTGCACCAGTCACCGGTGATTTTGTGGCGATTTTAAGAAATTGTTTTAAATTTTTTTCTTGTCTGGGAATGTCTGGGGTTGGTATGGTCTGGCAGCTTCTACCACTCCGACCTGCGACCTGACCTGAGAAGGGCACAGCAGGCTTTTCTCCTACCCTTCAGAACGAGATGCTGTTACGTTTCAGCTCCGCCCAGCCTCTTCCTTTCCTGCTCCCTGTTTCCCTCCAGAAGCCACCGGGATTAGGAAAAGTGCATGTTGGGAGGCATTTTTCTGCCTCTCACTTCCCCCAGGAAGCAGTCACCGCCATGCTCAGGCTTTGTTTCGTCCCACTTGTTTCGGAGCAAGCTGATAACAGAGATTCTGAGAAACAAATTTAACTTGTAAAAAGTGGAGATTTCCGTCTGAATTCTATTCTGTTTTGTTTTATTTTATTTTATTTTTTTGAAGATTTTATGTATTCATTTGAGAAAGAGAGAGCAAGAGCAGAGGGGCAGAGGGAGAGGGAGAAGCAGGCTCCCCCCTGAGCAGAGATCCCAACTCGGGACTTGATGTCAGGACCCTGGATCATGACCTGAGCTGAAGTCAGATGCTCAACCCACTGAGACACCCAGGTGTCCCTGCCCTTTGGATTTTTGAGGCAGTGTGCTGTCTTAGTGCCTGGACGTACCAGATTTTAATTCCCATTCCTGAATTGGTTTCTGTTTATTAAAATGGAAATAGGTTCATACTCCGGCCTAAAAGTGTTCGTGTTAATAGGAAAACGCAGCAGATCTGTTCTGCTGGATGTAGGCTGTGATAGAGCCGCAGTCTGTGCCTAGGGAGCGTGACTGGGCACAGGGGTCCATGGTTTGCTGCTGAGTGCCCTGCCTATCACCTCTTCTCTTCTGGTGTTCTTTTCCTTAGGTGGACTGGCTCGAAGTCATGAACAAATGGTTTGTACATGTCATTCCTGCCCCTGGGATGGCATCTGAGGTGAGAGGTAGGTTCAAGGGTGAACGTTGCTGCAGTCGGGTGGTTTTTGGTTCTGTTTTTTCAGAAAAATGCCTCTCCTGGTTCCACTACTCAACAGCATCCCATGTGAAGGTGTTCGAGGAGCACGTTGGCGTGTATCAGTAACAGTGTTCCAGCTAGGACAGCATCCCTGTTGCAGGACTGTCACTGGGGTTCAGTTTTGTCAAGCAGCATGTGAGAACCATGAGCCAAGAGTTAGGTGGAGAGAACACTACAAGGACAAGAAGGAGGGGACAGAGGCAAACCTTAGCCATTGTTGGAGCTTGTCATACTTCGTCCAGAACCTGAAGCCTGTGGTTTTGTGGGGCCAGGCTTAGAAGCAGAGCAGACTGAGTGTAGGACCCTCTTATATATTCCTGTGACTTTTTGTTACTCTTAGAGTTTTCTCACTCAGTTTGACAGGTTTTTTTGTTTTTGTTTTTAGCTATTTGCCTTTATTGCTTTAATATCCAAACCCTTCAACTTAGTTTTTGAAGAAGCAACCTTTTTTTACTCTTGTTTTATTAGTTTTCATAATGTTAAATTACGTAATTAAAACAGCAAGTACAACTTGCATAAAAAGGTTTGGGATCAGATACAACTTTCTGATAGTAAGCCCTTGACCCTGTTGTGGATGGAGGCGTGGTGTGGGTGTGGGTCAGGCTGTTGTATAGACGAAACGGAGCCATGGTTATTCTGGCTGCTGTGTCTGGCTCCTGGTGCTTTTTTGTGTCACGGACCCTTTGGAGGCCTGATAAACTGGGAGTCCTTTTCCCAGGAGGGTTTGCATCTTAGAGGAAATCGACTCAGACCCGTCAGTCGTCCCTGGACTATGGACCAGGCGAACTCCTAGTGTCGACTGCGCTCAGCACACAGACCCTTGCAGGGGCTCTTGCTTCCTTCCGCTCCTCTCCATGGGGTGGTCACCACTGAACAGTTTGTTCTGAACAACAGCAACGAATTATGGTCCACTGTGAGCCTGGGGACTCGAGGGTGGGCGGTGCGGCTTCCGTTCTGTAGTCTGGTGAGTGTTAGCCAGAAAGCATGTGTGTGCGACCGAGGTACAGGTCCGGCTCCCAGCCCGGCTGCTGTTCACCTTGGCTTTACAGTTGGATGACTTGACATTCCCATTCACGATGTCCAGCTGCTTGTGTGTACCGGGGAAAGTGAGGGTGATAAACAGTGGGCGGGGCGGGCAGGTCATCTGGACTGTGACCCCCCCAGCTGGGCGTGGGCTTGAGGGAGGGGGCTCTGTCATTCTGTGGTGCTGAGGGTGTCAGCACATGGCTTTTTGGCTCGTTCTGGGTGTGACGTTCGATGTCTTCCTCAAATGACCTACAGCAGATGTGGGCACGCGTAACCGGATTCCACTGCCTCCTCATCTATAAGAATTGGCTGTGCGGGTGGTCACACGAATGGCAGAGATGGGGCCATGGTGGACTGTGAATCCCTCACCTACATTCCTGGGGACCGGGGAGTCCAGCACCATGTTGTGGGTTTGAGTTCTGTGACTCCCTCTCCCCTACCTTTTTGTGAATATCTTATTATTGTTCTTAAAGACTTGAAAGGTCTCCTTATGGTCTCCTTTGAGGTAATCAGATGCTAACCTGCACCCTTGACTAGAAATGGAGCAGAAGCTCCCCGCTTTAAATCTCTTTTCAATTTTCAGGCATAATGGTAGTCCATAAAATGAACACCGAGGTGTGTCACCAGAGTGTGAATTGGTGACTTTAACCCTTATGTCAACACGGGAAAAGGCAGGTCACAGACGGGGAAACAGGGTGCTGGTGGCCGCCGATGGGCGGGGCAGAGGCTGAAGTGAGCAAGTCAGCGTTTGTGTTGTTGAGACCAGCTAGCCGTGGAGCTGCACGGACTCGCCATGGCCCCATGTCCGAGGGTTGGGCTCTCGTTCTTCCTGGTGGGAGTGAGACACAGTGTCACTCCTTTGTAGGGCAGTTTGACATTACAGTAAACACTCAGACCCTTTGATCCAGCCAGCCCTGCCCTGCGAGCTTTTGTGAAGAAGTAACCTGCTTAGCCAGACGGGCTTTCCTGTATCTGCAGTGTTTGAACTCTTTATGGCGAGCACGCACTAATTTTCTAAGCAGAAAATACTAGAAGGGAAACCTCAGACTATGAGTGGTGCAACATCTTATGGGATTCTTGGTAGTGATGCCTAGAAGTCTCCTGTTTAAATAGAAAATGGGACTCTTTCTGGGTTCCCTCTGTCCCCTTTAAGAACCAGGCATCACCTTTCTGTTTCAGGGAACCGTGCTCACTGGTCTGCTGGTACTGGCAAAACGCTTCTTGCCCAAGCCACTGCAGGGGAGGCCAGCGTGCCTTTCATCACCGTGAATGGGTCAGAGTTCCTGGAACTGTTTGTCGGCGTTGGGCAGCAAGGGTAGGTGGGTGCTTGTCCTTGAGTCGGACAGCCCCAGGTTTTGTGCAGACCCCTGGCAGTGAGCACCACCAGCTAAGGGTCGGGTTCCAGAGGAGAGACTTGGGTTAACAAACACTCGTTTTTGTTTTCATACCAGTAGCAAAACCAGCTGTCTATGTGGATTCCTTTTTCAGGTTCATGACACGTTTGCGGTGGCTTGAAAAAAATGCTCCTTGTATCTTCTTCATTGATGAGATTGATGCAGTTGTTAGGAAGCGAGGCTGAGGGCACTTCAGAGGCTGGAGCGAGCAGGAGAACACCCTGAACCAGGTGCTTGTGGAGATGGATGGTGAGTGGACGCCAGTGACAGCTGCTGAGAGCAGGGCTGGGCCTTCAGCACTGCCAGACCCCACATGACTCTCCTCTAGCCTTGTGTTTCTGCAAACTCCCTGGGCGAGAATCCCTGATGGTTCGGATTTTAGGAAGGCTGCTTTCCGGCAGACTTAATGAAGAAAGCTATGTTAGATCAGCACCGGCCCCCAGGAGTCAACAATAGGATGAGGGGCCAATGCACCCTGCCTGTGCCCCACCAGCAGGAGGGGTTAGCAGGGATGTGGTGGCGAAGTCCTCTTAGGGAGGTGGACCAGGTAGATGGGGGCTCCCCCGCCCTTTTCTCATAGGCCTTGGTGCTCAGAGGATGGTGTTGGTGGAGCCTGTTCTGCTTCCTCTCTCAGCCTCTCCTGCTGCCTTCCCTGACCCAGAATCTCGCCCCGCCTCATGTACCAAAATATCTCTTTTCCTCCCAGTGAAGACTTTTCCTCAAAGTGATTCCAGCCAAGTGTGTCTGGTAGCTTGTCAGGCCTGCTGAAGCTTCACTGGAAACATCTAGGCATTGGTGCCACTTTACAGATTTGGAGAAGTTCTCATTGGGCCTGTGGCAAGTTTTGATCTTCATTTTGGGGTTGCCAAGAGTACCCTTGGTTTGGTGATTCATTAGGAGGACTCTCAGGACCTCATGTGTGGTCCTACCCACGCATGTGGCTGATGACAGACACAGAACAAAATCTGCTCAGGGGCAGGAGGCACTCACTTCCCTGGCACGGAGTTGTGACAACATGTGGGCATTGCGGTTGACCACGATTTTCACTGGGGGCTGGTCACATGGCACTCTGTGCCCAGTATGTACCAACGTCCCAGCCTCCCAGGAGGAAGGCAGGTGCTCAGCATAACCCACTCTTTGCACACACAGTTTGGGCATGGGGGAGCCCTCTTATTAGGGAACAGTGGAGCCCCTCCCCAACCTCAGGTCCCAGAGTCAGCAGAGGGCTACCTTGTAAGCAGACCTTGAGAGGATGAACAGTTAGACCTGCTGTGTTATTTTCTTTCTGCACAAACCAAAACATTTCCAGAATCTTCCATTATACTTAGTGTCCAACAGTGGTTCTAATTAGATTATGATTCTGTTCTGCTATCTCAGAGGACTGATGGGAGAGAACATTCAAGGGGGAAAGTGGGTGGGAGCACCAGCTGTTCCTCTGTTGGGCATCCCTGTTCTGTGCAGCCCAGCCTGCCCTGGACCAGTCCAGCTCCCTGGGCCGTGTGAGTCCAGCAGGGCCTGCTGGATGGAGACTTTGGCAGGTGGCTGGGGCACTGACACAGTGGAGGGTCTCCTCGCTCCCTGGGAGGGGGATAGCAGGTGGCCTCAGGCTGTCAGGAACCAGGGATGAATCAAGATGGGGGTCCACATCCTGAGAGCAGGTCATGGAGATCCCAGTTAGCCAAGGAGTGTCTGGTTACTCTCTGAGGGAGATGGGTCTCGGCCCGAACAGTGGGGTCTGTGAGCACCAGAGACACGGGTGTGCTGTTCGCTTCCTGACTGTGAAAGGTCAGAGCCAGCCCTGGGCATGGGCGGTGCCCTGCTAAGCAGCCTCTGTGGTCAGTTTGGAGGAAGCAGAGGGAGAGTGGAGCCAGTGCAGGGCTGCTCAGGGTGGCCAGTGGACCTAGAAGGACAGGACATGCCCTCAGGACCTGAGGGAGGAGGAGAGCTAGCTAGGAACACCACGCTGCCTTAGTGGACACCAGCCTGGGCTCTCCTCTTGGGCTCACTTGCTTCTCGTGTGCAGGGTTCAACTCTTCCACGAACGCTGTGGTGCTGGCTGACACCAACCACCCCTCTGTCCTCAACCCGGCCCTGATGCGGCCTGGCCGGTTTGACCGCCTAATGAATGTCAGTGAGTGTGCCAGTCCTTGGCATTCATGTTTGGGTCTTCATGTCCTTGTGTTAAGTCAGGGTAGACCATTTCCTGTGTATTTGGAGGTAGTTTCTTTATCAGGCTCCTGCGGCAATTAATGTTAACATTTTGAGAAAGTGGAGGCTCACGAATGCTCTTGGTTGCTGTCAGTTCATATCTCCTGGCGATCCAGTTTTGGGAGTAACGGATGTGGTTGGGCCTGTAGCAACGTCACGTCCGTCCATACAGGTGGGAGCAATCTGACAGACTCCTATTCCTCAGCTCTTGTTTTGGTGCAGTGTTGTAAAAACGGATAGAAGACAAGAGCTCACCCTCGCCTTTTACTCTCACAGTTGGCCCTTTCCATTTGTGAGAAAGTGTCCATCCTGCGTAGACTTCCTCTGCTGCCCGGGGCGGTCCTCATCTTGCCCACTGTCGGGTCCTGGCTCAAACCCCCAGTGGGTTTGATGTTGGTCAGAGGCAGCACAGTCAGGAAGGTGTTTCATTGCATTCAAGAGCTTAGTGTACGTGACCTTTGGGATATTTGTGTCATTGATGCCTAGTTGAATAACAGAGCGTGAGGCATGGACACAGCAGGGAAGCTGCCCAGAGCCCCAGGCTGTCCTTGTAGAGTTTGGAAAGTGGCTGCGGGTGACCCTGCATGTCTGTGCCTCTCTCTCTCTCTGTCAGGCGCCGCTGACGTCAGAGGCATGTCCTCCATCTTCACGGTCCACCTGCGTCCACAGAAGCTGGACAAGAGCCTCTGTAAGGATGCCCTGGCAAGAAAGCTCGTGGTGCTCACTTTGGGCTTCGCAGGTGAGTGTTGGCAACGCTGGGCCTCTTGCCTGGGGGAGGGGGGGCATGTGTGATTGGTGGGTGGTTTCTGCTTGTGCTGTTCAGTCCTGGCAAGTGTCCGCCTTTGTCTGTAGAACTTTGAATCTGTTGAGACAAAGCAAAGGCCTCAGAGATGATGAGCCCCAAAGCTGATTTATACCCACTTGCATTTCTAGTTTGATTCTGTGTAGACTTGTTGAGTTTTCACTGCAGAGACCTAGCTGATGTCTCCGGACAGGCCCACTGACGTGAGCTGTGCTGCATTTCATAGTCTTGGGCTTGAGCTCCAAACAGGGGGCTTCCTTTGCTTTTCTCTTTTCTTTGTAATTAAAACTGAAGATCCTGTAGGAGGAAACTCATTTCCCTACCAGGATGGTTTAAACACCGGGAATTTAGGGCTTTTCCAGGGGCCCTCTCTCGCAGGTTATCCCCTACTCAGCAGCCCTTTGGAAGTCTCCTGACTGTGAGGAGCTGTTTGCCGCTGCTCCTGCCATCCCTGGGACATCGTGCTGTGGAGACTTGTCTCCTCCCACTGCCATGCTGCTGTCTCGCCAGTGTCCTGCCCACTGCTGGGCAAGGGCTGAGGTCAGGTCACAGATGGGGGTGTACGTTTGTTGGCGATGGGGTGATGAGTGAGGCGTTCTCACCGGGTCCGGCTGGTACATGAAGGACCTGGTCTGTTTCTTGCCAAGAACATGCTTTCTGCTCTCTCCCTTTGTGACTCCCACGTCCACTTACACAACAAAGTTAAAAACCTGGATTAGGCTTCCCAGGCTCTGTTCTTCCCAAATTAGCATTAGAGGCTGCCCATTAGCTGGGGCGACTCGGTGGGATGACTCGGAACTCCCCTCACGGGGAACTGCCTCACAGGGTCCTGAGGTGGCCGCCTCATGAAACTTCCCTCCTCTGTCAGGCTGATCTGTGGATCCCGCTGTCCCCGAGATGCAGACATCACAAGGATAGGGACTGGTCTGTCTGTCCTCACACACAGAAGAGGACATGGAGGATTCTTGGAGTAAAGGAACTTTTGACACCTTTTCAAGAGCCACAGAACTAAGTGTTAACTGTGGCTCTCTGACGGTTCTCCTGCTGTCAGTTCTGCCTCTCCCACGTGCAGGCAGTCCCGGCATTTTAAGCTTGGTGTTCCTTGGGAACCTGACATGTAAAGTTCCCTTCTACCATTTCTGCTCATTCCTTGCACTATAATATAGTAATAAAAGTGAAAGAAAAAAGATCATTTTAAAACTTGGCTAATGAGTCAACCAAAAATTACAGAGTATGCAAAGAAACAGTAAGTACGGTTCATTCACAGGAAAGAATGGAGAGAAACCATCCCCAAGGTAGCACAGACATCAGGCTTACTACGACAAAAACAAAATGTCAGCTGTCTCAAATGTGCAACCCCAAAAAGCCAGAGGCGTCCAGAAAAACTGTTTGTCTCAACAAAGAGAATGTTAGGCAATGGAAATTACCAAAAGTAACCAAACGGAGAAGTACTATAACTGAAATAAAAAGTTCACTAGAGGGCCCCAGTAGCAGATGTGAGCAGCCGAAGAAAGAATCAGCAAACTTGGAGATAGGTGTAATGACATTACCCAGTCTGAGGAGCAGAAAGAAGAAAGAGTGGAGAATGGGCAGAATGTAGGGCCACGTGGGGCACCGTCAACATACATAGTATGGCAGTCCCAGAAGGAGGAGAGAGAGGAAAAGGGGCAGAGAGAGGAGATGAAGAGGTAGTGGTTCAGAACTCCCCAAATTGGATAGAAGACATGAATCTACATTTCCAAGAAGTTCAGTGAATTTCAGGTCGGGATAAACTCCAAGATCCAGTCAGAACCTCATTATAATCGAACTGCTAAAGCCAGAGAGAGAGAAACTCTTGACACGAGCAAGAGAGAGAGGGCACAGTGTACCGAGGGTCTTCAGTGAGATTAACAACCGATTGCTCATTAGAAACTCTGAAGGCCGGAAGGTAGTGGGGTGACGAGTTCGAGGTCCCAAAAGAAAAGGCTGTTAGCCAAGAATTCTGCATCCGGCCAGACTGCCCTTCAGAGATGAAGGGGAAACGGAGCCACTCCCAGATGCTGAAAAGGGAAGGTGGTGCGGTGTGTGTAGACTGGCCCCACAAGGAACGCTAAATGAAAGGTGCTAGCCCGGAACTGGAAGCTGTATGAAGTAACATTAGAACAGGTGACTGTGCAGGGAAATATAAAGGCCAGTATTACTGCATTTTTGCTGGGTAACTCCTTTTTTTCCCTGTGCGATTTTAAAGGCAAGTGTATAAACAATAATTAAGGTTCCTGTTAATGGGTATGTAATGTAGAAAGCTGTAGTCTTTGACAGTAATCACATAAAGTGTGGAAGGAAGGAGATACACAGGAGCAGAGCATTTGAATACTTACTAAAGCCAGAAATGGAAAAGCTGATCTTAAAATTCACATGGAACTGGAAGGGGCCAGATAGCCAAAACAGTCTCATAAACGGA
The DNA here is from genome assembly GCF_017311325.1 of Ursus maritimus. Classification (NCBI taxonomy): domain Eukaryota; kingdom Metazoa; phylum Chordata; class Mammalia; order Carnivora; family Ursidae; genus Ursus; species Ursus maritimus. The sequence goes on along the minus strand of NW_024424341.1, from coordinate 107,619 downwards.
GACCAAGTTGGAGGACTCACGTGTCCCTATTTCAGAACCTGCCACAAAGGTCAATAAAAACATGTCCAGTGACGCAAGGATAGATATAGGCCAGTAGAACAAAACCCAAAAATGCCGATCGCAGGTGCTGAGTTGATTTGTGTCAAGTGTGTGAAGACCATTCAACAGGGGAAGGACAGTCCCTTCAACAAAAAGTACTGGGACAGTGAGATATCCACATACAAAAGAATGAAATTGGACCCTTGCGCTGTTTGAGTTAACTCAAAATGGATAGAAGACCTGAATTTAAGAGCTAGAACTGTAAAGCGCTTACAAGAAACCATGGGGGACCAAACCTTCACGACTTTGGACTTTGCAGTGGTTCCTTAAATCTACCAGAAGCACAAGCAACAGGTGAAAAAATAGATTGGACTTAGCAAAACTAACATCTTTCGTGTATCAAAGGGCGCTGTTGAGTGAATAAAAAGACAGTGTACAGAATGGAAGAAAATATTTGGAAATCCTATGTCTGATAAGGGTCTAGAACCCAGAACATTGAACCCAATTTAAAAATGGGCAAAGGGTTAGAATAGACATTTTTCCAGAGAAGATACGCAAATTGCCACAAAGCACATGAAAAAATGCTGAGTGTTATTCATTAGGAAAATGCAAATCAAAACCACGGTGAGATAGCACTTCACACCCACCAGGATGGCTCTGAAAGTTAGAAAGGAAATGGCAGGGACACAGAGACGCAGGTCCCCTAATACGTTGCTGCTGGGCGTCTGTTTGGCTGTCCTTCAGAGAGTAAAGTGCAGCGATACTGTATGACCCAGCAACTCCGCTCATCAGTGTCTACCGAAGAGAAAAATGTGGCCACACGAAGACTTGCACGTGAACGTTCACGGCCAAAGGTCCCTCGGTGCAGGAACGGCTAAACAAAAGCTGTGTATGTGGAACGGAATATTATTCAGCCATAAAAAGAAATGAAGTACTGATATATGGTATAATGTGTCCAACTCGCCAAGTGCGCCACGTCCTGTGCGACTCCATGGATGTGAAATGTCCCTAACCGGTAGCTCCAAGGAGACAAAGTACAAGAGTGGTTGGCTAGGGTGGGTAGTGAAATTCACCACCACATCAGGCACAGGTATCTTTTTTTTTTTTTTTAAGGATTTATTTATTTATTAGAGAGAGAAAGAGCATGTGCTCGCTTGCAGGCAAAGGGAGAGGGAGAAGCAGGCTCCCCTTCCCCTGAGGAGGGAACCTGACGTGGGACTCGATCCCAGGACCCTGGGCTCATGACTTGAGCCGAAGGCAGACGCTTCACCGATGGAGCGCCCCAGGCACCCCAGGCACCGGGTATCTTTGTAGATGATGGAAGTGTCTGAAAGTAGGGCACTAGCCACATGACTTGATAAATTTACTAGTCTTTGAAGTATACACTTCAGGTGGGTTTTATGTTAAATAAATTATGCCTCAATAGTTGCTTCATCAAAAAACTGGCCCAACATGGTAGTGACTATAAAGCTGTTCCCTAGTTTGGCTCTGGTCTCTGTAGTTGGGCTTTTCCTGTAATGCACAGTCCTGGGCACTCATGTCCCAGGTCAGGTGCTGGCGTTTCTAGTGTCTGCAAGGGAGCAGTGCTGTTGCCGCCCAGCACCTGGGGCCCTGTGTTCCGGAGATGCACTTTGAGCCGGCCGTCGGGGGTCAGCGGAGGTGAGCTGGGCAGCCCTGGAGAGGTGGGGGGGCCTTCTAGCTCTGATCTTTGGCAGGCTCACCTTGGGGCCCCAGCTTTTAGGTTAGCGCACGGGAACCATAGACAGTTTTCCAAACCAAAATCTGGGACTCGGGAGCCCGCCAACAGCTTTCATGCTCTGTCTAGAGCTCCATGTAGAACCCCAGAATGACGGGGCCTCCAGGGCGGTGGGTCAGGCCTGATCGCAGACGGGAGGAGGGGGGCTCCCTAGGGTCCTCCTTGTGGAAGCTGCAAAGGCAGTCCTCTGCAGGAGGGCGGGTGCCGGTCGGCCTGCTTCAGCACGGCGACGCCTGCCTGGCCCCCTGGCTCCAGCTTAGCAGCTCAGGGTCTCTGGAGCGCCTTCCTAGGGACGGAGAGGAGGGGGTGTCCCGGTGGCCGGTGGCTGCCCTTTGTGGTCAGCCTCCTGGCTGTGAGAGCCAGTGGCAGGTTCGCAGTGCTGCTTCGTGTTGGTTTTCTTAGTGAAGCACAGCGTGTGTAGACAAGTGTGCAGTGTCGGGTAGCCCAAGACGACTCCACAGCTTCTGGAGGGTTGTCCTGGCCATGCTGCTCAGCTGTCCAGTCGTAAAGCTGGGCCCGGTGGGAGTTGTTGGTGCCTCCTCTGTGTACGGATGACTGCCTGTAAGGTAGGTGTCGGAGGCATTGGTCTCCATGTTTCTGGGGCCCCTTAGCAAGCCAGAGAAGATAGCTAATCCCATTGGCTCCTAAAGCAGTTTGCAGCATGGAGAGTGCATGAGGTGGGACGTCCTTCGCACTTGGGCTGGGGTTTCTGCAGAGCGGACAGCAGCGGAGTGTCTGGTGTGGAGGAACGGCACCAAACTGGGCCTGAGCTGTCTGTGTGCGGCGGACAGGCTGTGAGAGGCTCTGACCAGCCCTCAGCATTCCCTGAGTGGAGGGTGGGCATTTGGCTCCCACTTCCCAGCTCTCCATTTCTCCTCTGCCTCTCGCTGGCTTGGGAATTTGATGTGTAGGCCTTGAGAAGACGCAGGTCCACAGCCCAGTGAGAAGGCGACCGTGGCCTCCTGGGAGGCCGCACATGCGGTGCTGGGCTGGTTCCTGGAGCATGTGGACCCTATGCTGAAGCTTGGTCTGAGTGGTTTACCTTCCCCGGTGCCTGTGGCCTCTGGTCGCGTGGGCACAGTTCATTCACAGTGGCAGCCCTTTTACTTTCCAAGGGATGTAATGATTTGGAACTGGGTTCAAAAAGTTGTTCAGGGATGTGTAGCAGAGAAGGGGGGTGTTACTTCCAGGTGGGATCTGGATGCCAGCCACCTGACACCCCAGAGATTAGATGTTAAACTTGCCTCACTCCTAAGCTTTGGACCCAATGGGATGGCTCCTCCAGAACTTCCTTGGGACTGATAGGGTGGAGGTGGTTTCCGTGTTAATCTTTGGGGTGACCCCACCCAGACCCACCTAATCCTGAGTGGGGCCCGGGGGACTCTTCTCCTCCCACGCCCTTGTGACCAGTGGTCATAGTAGGGCGAATTGGGCTGGGATGCTCCAGAGGTGGCACCTGGAACGGGCCGGAGCTCTCCGTGGGGAGTGAGCAGAGCACTGCCTGCCTGTGTCTCTAGGTGTCTATCATCCCCTGGGGCAGAGGGCTCGGCTTTGCCCTGTCTTTGCCCAGGGAGCAGTATCTGTCCACATGCGAGCAGCTCTTTGACCACATGTGCATGATGCTAGGGGCAGGGTGGCTGAGCAGCTGTTCTTTGGGCAGATCACCACTGGGGCCAAGGATGACTTGAGGAAGGTCACCCAGCGCGCCTCTGCCCAGGTAAAGGGCAGCCACCCTAGTGGGGGCTCTGCATGGCTGAGTCCCTCCAGGCTTACCCCCAGCTGCTTCCAGATTGTGCAGTGGGGATGAGCGACAAGTTGGACAGGTGTCTTTTGACTTCCCCCCACAAGGCGAGATGCCGGTCGAGAAGCCGTACGGTGAGGCCACTGCCCAGCTCATCAGGGTGCGGGACCTCATCAGCTCTGCCTGTGAGGGGGCCTGGCGCTGCTGACCCAGTGCTGAGAGCAGCTGGGCCAGGTGAGTGGGGCGGGTCCTGGCTTGGGGCGCTCCCTCATGGGATGTTGGGTTTGGGGTTTACCTTGGCAGTGCCCGCGTTCTGGGAGCAGCTGAGTGACAGGCAGCTGTGATTTCTAGGTGGGCAGGCCGCTGCTGGGGAAGGAGGTGCTGGCGGAGGAGGATGTGATGGAGCTGCTGGGGCCTGACCCCTTGCGGAGAAGTCCACGCACGAGGAGCCTGCAGGAGGACGCGTCCCTTCTTAAGGGGCTGAAGGGCTGGAACCAGGGGTAGGAGGAGGGGACCTCAAAGTGCCACCTGCAGAAGAGCCCAGCTTAGCGACCTTGGCTTTGAAAGCTGCTGCCAAAATCACGGGAAAACAAATTAAAACATGATTAACAGCAAATGGGTGTTTTAGATATGGGTGCTCAGACCCATCCCTAGAGGACAGGGTCTCTGGTCAGAGGGGCGGGCAATAGGCCATAAGTCCCTTGCTCCCCGGGGAGCAGAGGGCGTGTGTCTTCCTGGTGGGGTTTTGAGTTTGGACCTTCAGGGGCCTCCCACGAAGGGAGGTGGGTGCTGGGTGGATTTGGTGGGGACAGCTGCCTCACGGGCAAGTACGAGTGCTGGTCTCTTGAATTGCCCCAAGGACAGCAGGCTTTGGCTCTGTTCAGAAATCCGAAGGTTTAGTGAAGTGGCAGAATTAAGAAAAGGGAAATCTAAGCCAGTTATCAAGGGAAAAGTGTTAGGTTTTTACAATAGCTGTTTGGGTTGGTGGAAGGCCTGTCAGTGGTTCTGGAAGAAACTCAACACTTCCCACAAGTGTGTGGTTGCGGGAGAGAAGTGGAGCCATGGGGGCCCCGGAACCACTCCCATTGCCCTCCCAGCACCTGGGCACTCCTCTGAGCATGAGGGAGGCAGTTTCTCAGCCAAAGCAGCACCATTTCCAGGGTAGGCGGCTTTACCAACTAGGGTGTGTCTGGATTTAATTCCCTTCTCCAGCAAGCCGTGTTCCCTGCCACCCCCTTTGTTAGAATCACAGAGGGGGCTCTGGACTGAGCTGGGATCCCCTGGGTTGTAACCCTGTTGTTGCTGCCCCAGGTGACCCTCTTCCTGGTGTCGGGCAGCCGCCAAACGAAAGAAGGCCCGTTCTGGTTTGTGAGTTCTAGGCCTCTGATGCCGTAGATTGTCTGGTTGGTCTTGGAGCATGGCCAGGGCCCAGTCTGGGCACCTGGGGTCAGGACTGGCCTGGGGCTCAGGGGGCAATGTCCTGCTTGTTCTCCACACAGCCTGCCTCCCAGACCATCAGAATCATGGCAGTAGAAGGCTGCCAGCCCCTTGGTGCATGGGTGGATATCTGGGACCCCCGGTGCTCAGGGCATCCTGGGGAGAGGAAGGGCTCCACTTGCTGCCCCACAGGACCTCCGCTCTCTGCTTGGCCAAGACCAGACGCTGAAATTTGTTTAAAAATTCCCAAATCATTTGTTACATTGGACTCAAAAATAGCACTTCCAACTTCTGTTGTTTGTAAAACACGCCATTATTGAATTTTTTACATCTCCAGAGCCCATCCTGTAATGAAGTCTCCACTAAACCCAGCCCTCATTAGCTGAGCTGCTTGGGGGCCTGCCAGGGTCCTGCCTCGGGGCTCCTCTGATGGAGGGGAAGGTGCTCTGTGGGGTCCAGAGCCTGGGGACCTGTTCATTTTGAGTCTTGGTGCAGCCCCTCTCTGGGGTCCAGGGCATGCTCTCAGCATACCTGGGTGCTCCCCAACCCCAACCCCTGCTGTTCCTGCCTTCAATGTCCTTGTGCTCACCTCCCCCAAGTCTCCTCAGCTTTCCCCTTCCCTGTTTGGGCCACTTGGGCACACAGTACACAGGCCCAGGGATGGAGGAGACCTGGCCTGGAATCTTCCGTGAGGGAGGCTCAGGCTTCCCTCCAGAGAGCCCAGTGGGAGGAACTGCCTGGCGTGGGGCCCAGGGCCTGTTTTCTGGGCCCCTTGTTTCACGGGTAATCCAAAGGATTGGGGTTTTGGCCTCACCTTTGGCCTTCTCACAGGCCTTACTTGCTGGCTCCCTTCTTGTGACAGGCTGCTGCTGTGGGCCTGGAGCTCCCTGGGAACCCACCTGGGCTGGGAAGACTTGCCGGAGTCACCTTGTGCCTTTCCGGGCCTGCGCTTGGGGTGGGGGACAGGATCTTCACTTCCTGAGGCCTAGAAATCCAGGGCACTTGTCCCTGAGCCATGGCCCAAATATGCAGCACAGAGGAGCCCCCAGTGGCTTCAGCTGGAGGAAGCCCAGAGCAGGAGTTCCGCTGCTAGGGCAGCCGACCCCACCCCCACCCCCCATCACGCACTCCTGAGCTCTGGTGTCACCTGGAAAGGAAGAGACAGTGCTTGGGCCTTAGGAAGAGGTGAGATTTTAATCCGAGTTTTTGTACATAAGCTCTGTGGAAGGAAGCTGTAGCAGGAAGGCTGGAGACTGGTGAGCATGACCCTGGTGGGTGGGGTGGGTGGGGCATGCAGCTGCCCTTACGGGGTTTGATCGTAAGTGAACCTCTGGATGACGCCTGGTAAGCATCCCTCAAGTTGGCACTCATCGTGTGGAGGGAGCAGGCAGTGTCCCTCAGCATTTCTGAGGCCTGTTTTCTCAGCGGGGAACTTGCCTTTAGCTGCACACGGTGGGCCTAGGGCACGTCCATGGCTTCTACAGAAGAGCAGGTTTTCCTTCCCTAGAAATACTTGAGTGGGGAAGGGGTCAGGGCAGGTTGGCCTGGGGACCAAAAACAAACTTACACATTTATTTTTTCTTGGACTTGCTGTCAGACCAGAGCCTCTTCCATCTCCTTAGGTCATAGAAAGCAGCAATGGGAGCAGCTGAGCCTCGTCCCCTTAAGTTGGGGGCTGGGGGCTGTGCCAGGGTCCCCTCATGTTCCCAGTCCCCCTCGGGCTGCGCTACCCCAGGCCAGGACGCCAGCCAAGGGCATGCCTGTGTGTGCATTTGCGTGACAGTCTGTGGGGATGTGTCCCAGGCAAGGGCAGACCCCACCTACCCACTCCCCCAACCCACAGTCTGAGGCAGTTGTGCCATATTTGGTGTTCTGTGCGGAGGACAGTGGGCCCAGCTGTCACACACACACTAAAAGAAGCAGGGTCTTAGGGCCTGGGGAGGTGGCCCTGGTGCCAGCAGTGCTCCCTGGGTGGTAAGAAGAGGATGGGACTGAAAGGAAGGTGGTGGTGTTCAGAACGGACTCCCCTCCCCACATTCTTGGCTGGAGAGCAGAGCATCCCATGGGCCAGAGCGCGGTGTGGCCTTTCCCAGACCAGAACCCTGAGACCCTTGGGGGTTTTGCAGAGAAGCGCTCTCCGGCTTAGGTCCCCCTCTCCCCGCACCCACTCAGGAATCTTGTGGCAGATGAGAGCACCAGTCCTGCAGACAGAAGTTTCCAAGAGGCCTAGGCCACTCCCACCTCATCCTTAGGCGCCGTCGTCCCTGATCCACGGACTGGAAAGGAGCGGGCATAAGGCCACTGGGCTGTGCTTGTGCTGGGGTGCCCCGAGAACCTGGCCCAGAGCCACATGGGGTGGGCAGAGTGTCCATCAGGTCAGAGCCGTCCAGATTTGCACTCCCTTGGCCCCAGGGCCGGCTGGCCTAGTCCTCCTTGGGCCTCTCCATGGTGAGAAATGTGTCCACAATTGCTGGCTGGCGCTCCGGGTCCCCAAGCAGTTGCTTCTCTCGGTTCTGCTCAGCCCTGGTTCGTGTCCAGGAGGGGGAGCGCAGACAGCCGGCTCGGGGCAGTGGGTGCAGGCCTGACGGGAACACAGGGGTCAGGTCACTCCTGCAGCTACGGGGCTGGGGTTCCCTGGGTGATTAGAAAACACAAATGCCAGACCACCAGCAATGTGGATTTGTGGGTCTGGGTGCAGCCCAGGCAAAGGCTTTTTTGATGCCCAAGGAGGGTCCCTGTGCAGCTGAGACCCCACTCTGCGTGTGAGCCTGGCCCCAGCAGCCAACTGCACCCTTGCCTTCCCAGGGTGCAGACTCTGTAGGGCTGGGATCTGAGCACCGCCTTCCCACCCCCACCTGCACAAGGTGTGAGAAGGGAGAGAAGAAGGTCACTGGGTCCCCATACCCCCACTGGTGGTCTTGCCATTTCTGGGGCCCTCGAGGTCTTGGGCCAAGGGCAATACTTCCTCAGGAACTGAAGGGGAAACTAAGTCAGGGCTGAGCTGTGGGGCCAGGGCTGATAAAGGCCACCCTACTTTGCTTGGCCTAACTTGTGATTAAATTCACATGTAGTAGATTTTGCTTTTGATGGGACTATGACTTTGGCCTTTTGTTGGCATTTGGAAGGGAAAATTGAGGAAAACAGGAGGAAAGTTCTGTGAAGTTGGGCGAATAGACATGTAAAATGCAAACTATTGAATGAGATGGCGCGGTGACGAGCACCGATTTTGACATACGTGTGAGAAAAGTATTTTCAAAAATAGGGGTTGTGGAGAGCCATGTTCCATGGGGTTGGGCCCCAGGCCCGCCTCACACCACTCGCCGCGCCCCAACGTCAGCCCACCTGCTGGCGATTCACCGGCCAGGCTCTCGTCGTCTGAGTCAGCAAAGACCTCGGCCAGCTCCTGGTCAGACATGTCGGTCAGCTCGGTGAGGTCCAGGAGGTCAAAGTGCACCTCCAGGGAGGAGACGCTGCTCAGGGGCTCTGTAGGGGGGGGGAGGGGGTGCTCATCACAGGCACAATCTGTCCACCCAGAGACAACCCCCCCCCGACTCCGCCCCCGACAAGGCCTGGGAAAGAACCAGAGCTCTGCGTGAAGCCCCGCGGGGTCAGGATAAGATGGGGCAGACCCAGACCCCCATCTGCTCTCCACACTCAAGACTAAATGCCTTCTAGTGTCCCCCATTCCGCAGATGGTATAGCCAAGGCCCACAGAGCCTGAGCTGTAAGAGCTCAGCAGCAGCAGCACCCCCCTCCCCCACACACACCTGGGGGAGTGTTTGGACAGGATGTGGACCCTCCCCTCCATTTCCCAGAGGGCTCATGGTCCCTGCGGAGCACGTGCTGGGCAGGTCAGCTGTACTTACGCCTCCTCTCTGTGACCTGCAGGAGCCCCGGGGCTGGTATTGGGATGCCCCCCTCCTCCTCTGCTGTGGGTGAGTGGCAGCTGTCCCCTGTCCCATGGGCCAGGGTGCCCTGGGCTGCCTGTGGCACCTGAACCTCCTTAACTATTTCTGCAACAAAAGACAGAAGGTGTTACCTGGGAGGAGAGGTGCTGGCGGGGATGACCTGAGTCCTTGGCTCACTGGGCCCCCCTCTGAGGCTCTGGGCAGTGACCAGGGTTGCCTGGGGTAGGTAGTCTTGGGCTGGGGTCGCAGACAAAGGCCACTGGGTGGAATGAGGAAGGGCGTGTGCGACACTGTCCTCTGTCTCTACTTTTAGGTCCAACCAACGGCCCAGTGGTCACTTTTGCATTTCCTTGCCTTTTGGGTCTCTGTGATCCAGAATGGCCCCTGCTTGCCTGCCTGTCCTCTGTGGACGGACTTACAAAAACCCATGTTGTCATGTTTGAATGCATAATTATTTATTTTCATAGTAAAAGAGACGGGATGTTCCTCTAGGTTTTTTCTATGTAATTTTTTGGGAAAGATTTAATTGCTTATTTTTTACATTTGACGATTTTTTTTTTTTCAGTTGAGAGCAGTAGGCCCTGTGGGCAATCTGCTTGATAGAGACTGCTGCTCTGAGATGGACCCCTTCCCCATAGAAGCACCAACCCCACCCTTCTGTTGGTTGGGCCAACACCTTGACCTCTTAGCTCACATCCCTCCATCCGTATCTCCTACCACTTCCTCTAGAATGTGCCAGAGCCCGTCCACATCTCCCCCTCCTGCTGCCTCACCTTGTCACTCCCTGAACTCAGCCAGAGAACCTGTCAGGCATGTCCCCTGAGGCCCCCCCCAAGTCCCCATTGTGGGCCCATAAAGAGTGAACAAATGCCCTCTGGCTCCCCTCAGCAGTGCCCTGTGATGCACCAGGGTGCATGCCTGTCTTGTCTAGGGGAGCTCCGTTGGGCCCCCAGTGCCGGCAGCTGCCTGCCAGGGTTAGGCCTTTCCTCAACAGTGCAGTCAGCAACCAGGATGCTGCCCAGCAGGTCCTGTGTCTGCAGGGTCTCCAGCTCAGTGGGAAGATAAGCCATCCATTTACAGCTGTGGAGCCAGCTGGGCAACACCCGGCCTCCTCTAGGAGGGCAAAACCCTCCCTGCGAAGCGTGGCTGAGGGAAGATGGGCCCAGAGACCCGCCCATGCTATCCACATCATCACATGGCGTTTGGGGCTGGCCAGGCTGGATGGAGCTCAGGGGATCTGGTTTCTACTTCTCTGATGCATTTGGAACGTGACTTCTGAGTATCCTCAGAGGGTAGAGTTACACCCACCAGTGTCCTGGCCCGCCCAACCCAGCAAGGACACCTTCCTTCCCAGAGGGCATGAGCTGGGCCTTGAACCTCTGACCAGCCATCCCTGTCCAGAGTCCTTGAGGACCCTCTACTCTGTGGGAACCTGCTTTGTTTCCTTGAGTGGGGAAGTACGGCACCTTGTCCCTCTCTGAGGGTGTATGACGGGCTCACATCACACTGGCCTGTGCTGTCATAATTCTGAGACGCTTCCCTGCACGTGGCCCATGTTGATAGTTGAGGCAGGGGGACACGGTAGGGGATACACATCACACAGATGTCATCAGGACTTTGCCACTCTGAGTGGGCTGGGAGAAGCCGCTGAAGGGTTTTGAGCGGAGTAGGACAACATCTACCTCCATCTTCAGGAGATGCATGCTAGGTGGGAAGGATGAAGTCCACAGGTGTTGACAGAGGGCAGGGTGAGGGGCAAGCACCACTACAGATGCTGGGGTTCAGGGGTCTTGGATGGCCTAGACCGTTGTACTCACTGTAAGAAGCACATGTCAACAAATGTCAGTATCCCTGTAAGAGCCAAGCATCTATGGTCGATGGCTAAACAAAATGTGCTCCATCCACGCAAGGGGATATTACTCAGCCATAAAAGAGAAAGCGAGCACTGACACATGCTACGGCACGGATGAAGCTTGACAACATCATGGTAAGTACAAGAAGCTGGTCACAAAAGGCCGTGTATTACGAAAAGGTTTCTACGAAATGTCCAGAAACGGCAAAACCATAGAGAGTAGATGAGTAGATTAGAAAAGGCCTAGACAGTAGATAGTTGGTGGTTTCCAGGAGCTGGGGTGTGTGTGGAATGATGGTGACTACTCATGGGTATGGGGTTGCTTTTTGGGTTGATAGAAATACTCTAAAATTAGGTGGTGGGGGTGGTCGCCCAGTTTGTAAATATACTAAAGGTACTGAACTATATGCTTTAAAAGAGTGAGTTTTATGATAAATCCTCAGTGGAAACAACGGTTGATTTTGGATGGAATTGAAGGGCGAATCCAGGAGGACCTAAGACGTCAAGGAGCATTTGCTGTGCACCTATGATGCGCCAGGCACCAGGCTCAGAGGCTGGGAGTGGGTAAGAGAAGTGTGACCTCTAGGACCTAGGCTTGGTCCTGGCACATAGTAGGTGCACCATAAATGTTTGTCCAATGAATGAATAAGCCCAAGGCCCCACACCATAGTTTCTGAGTGGCTGTGCTAGGAATCACCTGTCTATGGGTGAGACCCACAGCTCTTCCTGGGGTATGAAACAGGAGTGATTGCAGAGGCAGGCAAGGGGGGGGGTGCTTGGTGCCAGGCTCAGCAGGGGCACCTGGGGCCAGGGTGCAGGGTAGCAATGCCGTGATTCTCAGCTCAGCGCAGCCCCCATCAAGCCCCTGCAGGGGCCGCCGCTGCCCTGACCTGTGCCTGCAGCAAAGCAGTGCCCCATGGGGACCGCAGTTGGGTTAGCACAGTTCTGCCCCCAGCACTGATGGCTGATGTGATGGAGATGATAGGGTTACCTCGAGCTAGGCTGCTGACCTATTTTCCAGCACATTTGTGTGAGAACTTGGCCCAAATCTTAAGTTCCCTGCTGTGTGTCCTGGGCCTTGCCCTAAGCAGCAAGGAGGCGCTCTGCATGAACAGATGAACAAATTAATGAAGCGAATAAATGAATATTATATACAACAAAATGGCAGTGGGGAGACAGAGATGGTCACAGAGATGGACACCTGTACCCTAGCCCCTTGTCCTTGGACGTTGAGGGTGCTGGGTGGGCCCTGCCAAGGCGCAGCCTCCTGAACACAGGGCCGTGGCCTCTCTCTCCCTCTGGCTGTTAGGACAGACTTGGAGTTGGGTGGGTCCAGAACCCTGGTTGACCAAAGGCCCAAGCTAGGGCCCTTCAAGAATCACACTGCCTCCCTTCTCATCTCCATGTCTGCACACTTTGATATTAAGAAATAATTGTTAATTAGTTTAGGTGCAAAAATGGGATTTTCATTATGCTCTGTGAAAACCTTATCTTTTAGAGATACTTCCAGAAATACTTACCGATGAAATAATATGTTGAGATTGGCTACAAATTACTACTGAAGGGAGGCTGGTGGTGGTCTGGTTGAGCAGGCTGGGAGGGGACACACGGAGCTTTACCACATTGTTCTACTTTTTGTGTGTCCCACATGCTCCAACATACAGTTTTCAAAAGTCAGTGAACTGAGAGAATGACAGTCACAGCCATCCCTCCATGATGTCGTGAGACCCCACAGCATGGAGGTCACCAGGCCACTGTGTAGGCAGGGAATGGCTCACCGGAGTATGAGCCCTCTCAGTGTGGCCCCCTCCATGCTCCCACCCTGACTCCTGCACAGAGAAGGCACCTGATAAATACATACCTAAGTGTGGAATGAGTGCGTGAGATTTAGAAACAGCTGGGTCACAAAGCCCCTCTCCCAAACACCTGCCCTCCCTATCTCAGGGCTCCCATAGCCCTGCAGGGGAAGTGAGTCTGTCCCCACTGACAGAAGTGGACACAGAAACTGAGGGCCAAGCTCTCAGAGCTCTGTGCTCCCCAGCCCTTGCCCTCCAAACCTTTCCCATCACATCCCCACATAGCTGCCACTGGGAAGTCCTAGGGTCCTGGGGCTGTCAGTGGCAAGGAAAAGCTGGATCCCTTAAGCAAGTGACAAAACAAAGAAAACCCACACCCACCGGCTCTGGGTGTGTCTGATGGTGTTTGCCGGGTGGGTGACAAGGGCCCTCAGACAGCTGCTGGGTTGCACCTGCCCAACTCAGACCACACACAGCAGTGGGTGGGCCCATTGCTTCAGGACACCCCCCTGGGGGCCATCCCTTTGGGCTCCAGATGAGGTCGCTGATGTGGCTGGGGTCCCTCCGCGGGTCCCTGCGTGGTCAAGAGTGGCTCCCTGGGATGGGACCTTCAGGAAACCCATGATGCATCTGGGGCCTAGCCAGACGGGTGGAGGCGCTGATGGAGCCCGAACACTCTTCCTGAAAAGGACTCTTGAGGTGGGGGTTCCTAGAGTTTTCCTCCCGTCACCAGCTGCCGCCCTGCCTGAGCCAGACTCCAAAGAGAGGAGACCTAGGTAGAATCTCAGACGTCAGAGTCACCGAGAGCGGACAGGGGCTTCGAGAAGGCCTCTCTCCGTGCACACCTGCCCTCCCAGAAGTGAGCGCCCCTGGGCCGTGCCCTGGCCGACAACCCCTGCAAGCATGGGGCAGGCCCCCCCGGCAGGCCAAGCCGGGTGCAACGCCCCCCTTTCCCCAGGCCCGATCCCAGCGCGGTGCCCTGCAGGATCCCAGCGGCGGCCTCCCTGACCTAGCCCCCGGCGAATAGCGACTGGGGCGAACAAAGCAGATGCGCGGCCCAGGAGGGCAGCGTCGACCCCCACGCCTCGCGGAGCTGGACCCCAAACTACGGCCCAGACACGCCCCATGCCCAGACCCCCGGAACCCCGGCTCTGCTGGTTTGGGGTTCAGCACGAAACTCTGGGCCAACCACCCAGGAGCGCGCCTGGCGGCTGTCAGGACTGAAAGCGCAGAGGACAAGGGGGCGGGGACGCGATGTGTGCGCCCCCCGCCTAAAGCGGGGGCCGTTCCCGGGAGCTGCCCCGGGCCCGGCTTCCCCCAGCGCCAGGCCAGGCTTCCTCCGGCTCCGGCCAGGCTCAATTCGGAGCCACCGGGGGGTCTGGCGCGGCCCCCGGGAGCGGCCGATGAGTGGGCTGGGGGGAAGGGGGCTGCGTCTGGCTGCGGGAAAAGGCGCAGCTCGGGGACTCCTGGGCACTTGGGGCCGCACTCACCTCCCGGGCCGGCGCCCTCCGGGGGCTCCATGCGGCCGGCGGGGTCTGGGAGGGGCGCGGGCGGCGGTGGCGTCACCCAGCCCGGGCGCCCCTGCAGCTGCGGCGGCGACTCGGCCCCAGCTCCCGGCGCAGCGCATCGGGGCAGCAGCCGGGGGGCCGCGGCGGCAGGGAGGAGCCCGCGGGGCGGGGCGCGCAGCTGCTCCGGGGCCCGGGTTCCCCCTAGCATCCTCCCCCCCTCCCCCGAGCCCGCAGCACAGGTGCGGCCCCGCCCCGCCCCGCGCGCGCCCCCTGCCGGCCCGGGCCCTGCGGACCACCTCTCCCACCGACCTCCGTGGCTGCGGACCCACCCGCATCCGGCGGCGGCCTCCCATCCCCGGTGGGGCCCTTGCGCCCCCTGTGCCCCCAGCGCGCTCACTCCTCCCGCAGCCGCGCCAACTTTCGTCCATTTGTTCACCCCCAGATATTTATGGGGTGCCGGCTACGTGCCGGCGCCTCGCGGGCCAATGGAGAGGCGGCACAGAGGAGAAGCAAAGACGGCGCCCACACCCTTGGTCCCTAAGCAAAGAATTGCAGATTGTGATGAATACAAGGAAAACACTGCGGGTGGGGCTGGGCGAGAGTTTAATGGCGAGGCCGGAGGGGGGTGTGGGTGGGAGATGGGAGGTAGGGAGATGGGAGCGGGCAGCGAGAGCACCCCGGGAGGGAAGGTAGGGTCTGGGCCCGCTGAGAACGACACACAAGCCCCTGGAATGCGACCCTGTGCCAAGCTCTTTGTGTCCAGTATCTCAGTCATTCCTCCAGAGATCCTAAGAAGACGGTGTCCTGGTTTTCCAGGTGAATAAAATTAGTACAGAGAGGGTAGGTAAGCTGACCAAGGTTGCACAGCCAGGCACTGGAAGCCAAATGATCTGAATCCGAACCCAAAGACTGCGCTTTTAGAGAAACAAAACAAACCGAAGCAAAGCATCAGGGAGAAAGAGTTTGTTCCCAGCTGGGAGTGAAAAGGGCCCACAGAGGAGGGGGGTGGGTATGAACTTGGTGTTCGCAGGAAAGGCAGGTGGTCCATACAGCCTCAGCCAACCAGGGCCCTCACCGCCCAGCCCACCTCCAGTCATACGGAACCCACAGCCTTTGAGACTGTCAGTCAGTGAGGCTGGCTAATAGTTCCGATTTTTCTTTAGTTTACAAAACAAATGAAAACAAAAACTGTGGTCTGCAACCTTTTAAAATGATTTCGTGACCCACTAGAACTAACGCTTGTTGGGAGCCATGGCCTCCCCGTGACCCCAAAAGGTGGAGAGAATGGCCTCTCAGGGAAGAAACTGAGTTATAGGGTGGGTGGTGGGGACATAAGCAAGCCAGGGAGTGCCCTGGGAAGTTGGGACAGTGGGTGGGCACTGGCTGTTCAGAGTCAGGTGGGTTGGCCAACGGTAGTTCTCAAGATGGTCAGATCAGTTCTGATTCCACTTCCAGAAACTTCCACCCTCAGCAAGACACTCCGCCATCTATACTCCTTCCGCTTGCACCTGGGAGAGGCTTGTGACGGCTCTGGCCAGTAGAGTGTGGCAGAAATGATGCCATGTGACTTCTGAAGTTGTGTCATAAGGAGGGTTCAGCTCTTCCTCCAGAGAACCTGGCCACCTTGTGTGAGGAAGCCCAGGCCACTTGAGAGGCCACCTGTGTGTGCTCTGGCTGGCAATAGCCATTACTTAAGTCTCTCAGCCAATGGGCAGACATGAGATCCCACCTTTGAGCCACCCCTCTGGGGGTGTTCTGTGGAGCTGAGGCGAGCTGTCCCACCGAGTCCTGTCTGAGGTGTAAATTCGTGAGCAAAAGAGATATTGCCACTGTATTAAACCACTACTTTTGGGGGTTGACCTGTTACACAGTCATAGTAACTGTAATAGCAATTGTTTAATAATTATCCCTTTTTGAGAGACGAAGAGGTGGATAGAGAGGGGGTCTTGTCAAAGGCATCCTAACGGGTAAACAGCAGGTGATCTGATTCTAGAGGCCAGTGTGCACTGATTTTTCACTTTTCATGAAGAACATTTTTTTTTAAAGATTTTATTTATTTATGTGACAGAGAGACAGCAAGCGAGAGAGGGAACACAGGAGGGGGAGTGGGAGAGGAAGAAGCAGGCTCCCAGAGGAGAAGCCCGATGTGGGACTCGATCCCAGAACGCCGGGATCACGCCCTGAGCCGAAGGCAGACGCATAACGACTGAGCTACCCAGGCGCCCCTTCATGAAGAACATTTTCAAACAAAAGGACAGAGACTAGCACGATTAACCTGCATGTACCCATTACCCCATCACCGAGATTGAGTAGTTACCAACTCACCGCTGATCTCGTTCTCTCCCTACTGTCAGTCACCTCCCTCCACTGCTGGACTGTGCTTGTTTTGAACAGGGGGCTTGAACTTATGACCCTGCCATCAAGACCTGAGCTGAGATAGAGTCGGACACCTAACCAGCTGAGCTACCCAGGCACCCCTGCTAGATTCTTCTGAAGCAAATCCTACACATTATATAATTTCATTTGTAAATACTTCACTATTGATCTCTAAAAGAGAATCCAAAAATAAAAATAAAAAAAAATAAGAGAGTCCAGTCTTCATAAGCACTCTATTATTCTAACATCCAGGCATCTGTTGAGTTGATGTAGCGGCCCTGACCACCTGACCACCAAGCAAGCAGGCATTAGGAAGAGCCAGACATTAGACAACATGGGCAGTGGGTTTGTATGTATCCACATTTGCTTTGTGATTTTGCAGGAAACTCAGATGCCATTTATCTGGGTTTCAGAGCTGCACAGCTTGATGCTGAATAAAAGTATCTTGAGCCACACATGTAAAGAAAAGGCTCTTTTCTAAGAATCTGAACTCAAATCCAATATGAAAAGCACAGGTCACTGTGAGCCTTGTCAGGAGCCCAGGGAGTTGTCAGCCAGGGCTCCCTTGAACTATTCATCTATGCAATCCATACCGATAAACTCAGCGGCGCTGTTGGTTTTGACAAATGAACTCCCTGCCTTGTTATCCTCAGCTAACCCTCTTATTCTTGACCTTTTTGCTGAAAGGAATTAATGTTAATGCATTTATTTAATTCAGAGATCCCAGACTTCTAAAGCAAAAAAGCCAATCAGCATGAGGCACGTAGCATATTGGGTCCACCAGAGTAAGGGTTAAATAACAATAATTACCCCTCTGTGTTACCCAGCTGCACTGTCTTGCCTGCCGAATCTCCTCTGGGAGGCACTGGCATTGCAGGAGGAGGCCCCTTCAGGCCAGTGGCATCTGGCACAGAGGCACAGGCTCTTGGCTGCCCAGGCACAGCGACATGACCCCACCTCACAGAGGCCTCAGGGCCAGCTCTAAGTAAATCATGGCTCTGTGCAGCTCCACTCCAAGAGCAGCCAGGGCTTGGACGGGCAACCAGAAGCCCCTTAGGGTCATCACTGTGGCTCTCAGATCCCTTCCTCTGTGGGTGTGTGGGGCCTAAGCAAGCCCAGCTAACGAGGCATCTTCGTCCTTGGGCAGGATTGGCAGATCCAAGCTCACCCAAGCCCTTCTTCAGTGCTCACACACTGTCCTCAGTGCAACTCTCCAGGGGGAGAAGATTCTGGAATCTTCTCCATCCCCAAACAGATGGGAAAACAGGACCTGCTGCAAAATCACTCGCTAACGTAGAGGGTGTAGAAAAAAAAGAGGACAAATGGTGTGTAAAGACGGGCACTCTCAGTTTTCTGGGTGACATGGAGTGATGCATGTAGGTAATAGGGTGAAATTCACTTTCGAAATCATATAACGACTAGCAGTTTTCAGAGCAAGAGGTTAGGAAAGGAACCTCAAAACTCTCCTTTTTCTGCAGTGCCTGTCTGGAAACTTCTGGCAGAGGGTTCCAGTTTGTCCTCAACGTCCTCATCCATGAGGACAGGGGGCCACAGAGGAGGCTTCCTCAGGCAGAGCAGTTTAGTTTTGAGAAGGAGACACTTGCGGATTTCAAAACTTCAGAGCTAGCTGGAAAATATTTTTCTTTCCTATTTTTGTTTTGTTCTGACGATGTACAGAAACCCAGCTATCTTCCATCCTCACCGCGACAGCCGGTGGGAGAACTCTTCAAAGGTGGGCAGGGTGGGGTGTGGCCCATGGGCATCGTCTCAGCCCAAATTTGAATCTAATTTGGATAACGTCCGGGAGCCTTGGCGGCTGACCCTTCTTTCCTCTCGGTCTCCGTCCTTCACTGAAGGCATCTTCACCCAGCACGGGCTGCTGTAGGCGCTGTAGGTAAGAAGTGGAGGAAGCAGTTCCTCCCCCCTTCATGCAGCTTAAGCTCTAGTCGGGGAGACACGCAAAATCCCGCAACGAAATGCGTTTAGGAATTTCGGGGAGATGAAGCGCGTAGTTGATTCCGGGCTGCCGGAAAGATCTACCCGGCTGTGAAACCTTGGGTTCCGCCGGGTGCGTGTTGCTAGGGACTCGCCTCCGCTGTTGCTAGGGGCTGTAGCGGCCGGCCGAGTCTCGCGAGGATCCTCGAGACTTCGCGCGGGACCGCCCATCGGTTGCCGGGAGACGGCGCAGCTTCCGCCCGGCGGGAGCAGTCTGCTGCAGGCCGCGGCGGGTCTCCATCACCGGAGCCATGGTGAGGAGGCGCGAGGACCTTACTGGGTACCGTGCGGGGGCCGGCCCGGCGCGCAGAGGGACGGCTGGACGGGGAGGCCTGGGTCCCCGGGACCTGTGCACGCTGAGACTCCAGAATGGGGAGGCCCGGAGCTCTGGGTTCCTGGAATTGAGGCCTTGGCGTTCTCGTGGGGAGAGCACTGGGTGTTATGGATCCCGCAGCCCGGATCCCGCACGCACTTGGAGCTGAGAGATCCGGGCTCTCCAGGATCTGGTGCTCACAGGGGTGCTCATAGGCACCCCCTCCCCCCAGTATCCAGGGGTCTGGTGTGCACGCTGTCCAGAAGACAGAACCTGGGTCGGAAGGATTTCCAATCTGGAAGGAAGTCTCAGTCCTCCAGATCCTTGGGACCTAGGGTTAGGGGCTGGGGCACACAGGGTCCCCTGGAGCACAGTCGGGTTCACGGAATACCCTGGGACTTCCAGGCTCTGGAATGAAGAGCCCGGGGCATACCAGAGTGGCTAGAGGTCCGTCTACATCGAGGGGTCGTGGACAGAGCCTCAGGGTCCAGGAGCTGCCATTTCCTTGGAGAGCCTTGGAGGAGTCAGGGCTGTAATGAGAAGAGCCCGGTGGGAGCTCTCTGCCTCACCAGTTCTTCCTCCCTGTCTGTCTCACTATCAGGGCCCTCAGCTGCCCCACCACTCATGATACAGGAGTTTTCAGGAGCTCATTTTCCAGGCAGATGCAGCAGGAGGGGTATCAGCTGGTGGGGAGGATGCCTCTCCAGGAGCTATGCTAAGCCCCTGCACTAGGCTGTGAGTTGCCAAGTAGTTATGAATCTGTGGGACCGTCTCATGGTGTGGACTTCTTGGAGTAGAGGGATTAGAATGAGGGCAGTACGTTAGGAGTGAAGATTTCAGTGCATGGGTCTTTAAAAATCAACTGGAAAAAGCCACCAAAATACTTAGGTTTATCACTAACTTGTTGGAATATGGGTGATTTTCCTATTTTTTTTTTTTTTTTTGCTTATGTTTTCTAAGATATCCATGTAAAAATATTTTTGTAATCATAGAAAAGTTACAGACATGTAGGCATACATATACACACATAGAAACAGTAATAGAGACATTTAGATGCATACACAGAAACGTTACAGAAACATGCAGATGCACGTACACACAAAAGCATGGGTCACAGAGTTGGGAGAAGGGAAAGCAGAAGGTAGGGATTTGGAAATTCAGTACGTGCTTGAGTGGCCCTTGGGAAGTGAGTGGGGGTGGGGGGTTCTTGGTGGTAAACCATTTACAGAGCACCCATGGTGAGCGGCGTCTGCTTCAGCTCTTGACCAGGGTTCTTGGAAGGACTTTTATGTTTGGAAGAAAGGAAGCCTCATGTTACCACCTGTGATCATTGCTGTAGGACCATTTCTCCTTACACATACCCAGCAGTTTCTTGCAGGTTTCTCTATGGTGGTTACCAAGCATTATTGCTAACACAGTCACATTTGACAGTGTGCTATTGGGGTTCTTCCTGGCCAAGTAAATATTACATTCATTTGCACCCGGATAGTTCTGACCCCTGTGCCAGGAGGTCTCTGGCACATACCAAGGAGTGGATTTGGAATGAGTTCCCCCTCCCTTCCTTTTTGAGGGAGAAAATATTCTCTTCTGAAGAGGAAGATTTGTTCTTGCTTTTCCTTGTGGAAAAGTGAGGGTACAGTGATGTACTCCAGGTGGGGCATGAGATAGTGAGCAATAGGAGAGAGGAAGCAGAAAAGGTCCTTCCGTCCCAGTGTACCCTGAGGGTTAGTTAGAGCCAGCCAGAAAGTGATGCCTTTAGACAGAGCCTTCCTTCCTTACCCAGTCATCTCTTCTTTAATCAAAGGCGCCCAAGAAGAAAGGGAAGAAAGGGAAAATGAAAGGTACCCCGATTGTTGACGGGCTTGCTCCGGAGGACATGAGCAAGGAGCAGGTGAGCAAGGCCTTGGCCTAGTCCTGGGTCGGGATGGGACTGGTGGGTGTTGTTCCAAGTGGTCTCTGGCTATTTGCCTTTATGAACCTCGTTCAGATCGCCGCCTGCTGCCTCCTCGTCCATCTCCCCTCAGTCTGCTCCCGCACTTCTGTCCAAACCAGGATATGCCTTCTTCCATTTCCATAATTCTCATCAGCTCTAAAGCTATCAAGTGCAGTGCATATTTAAAAGAAAAAAACAATATAGCTACATTGAAGAAATTTTTTTATAGAGTGGTAGGAATTTGGAATGAAATGATTTTCTGACATAAAAACTATTTTTAATTTTCTCTTTTTTAGAAGATTTTATCTATTTATTTGACAGAGAGAGAGCACAAGAAGGGGGAACAGCCGAGGGAGAGGGAGAAGCGGGCTCCCCGCTGAACAGAGAGTCTGACGTGGGGCTTAATCCCAGGACCTTGAGATCATGACCTGAGCTGAAGGCAGATGCTTCACCGACTGAGCCCCCCAGGCACCCTGAGTTGCTTTATTTTACATGCAGAGAAACCATAGGCAGTTGAAGAAGATGATGATGGTTCAGGTTCGTGTTGGAGAGATCACTGGCGCTGCCGTGTGGGGTTGGATTGCACATCCCATTGCCCCAACACTTGAGCTGTTTCTTATCTCTGTGAGTACAGAATTGTGACACCGCAGTGATTGGTCAGCATGTGTGGGACTGACACCTCAGAAGTATCCGGGTGCAGGCAGGGGTGAGGGACTGGGGACTGTAGTCCGTTTTTTGGATGGTTACCCTGTGGGCATTGCATTCCAGGGCAGTATGTTTTCTGATTTTTAAGGAAAAGCTGGAAATCTGTATATTTATAAGAAACCTAAGTATTGAGTGAAATCTGACACCATGAGCCAGTCAAAGTAGGTAGGAGCCTGGATGCTCAAATTCTTTTTTTTAATTTAAATTTCACTTATTAGCGTACAGTACAGTATTGGTTTCAGGAGTAGAATTCAGTGATTCATCACTTACATCCAACATCCTGTGCTCATCCTGATAGGTGCCCTCCTTAATGCCCACCCCCCTCAAGCTCCCCTCCATCAACCCTCAGTTCTCCACTGTTAAGAGCCTGTTATGGTTGGGGCACCTGGGTGGCTCAGTCGGTGAAGCGTCTGCCATCAGCTCAGGTCATGATCCCGGGGTCCTGGGATCAAGCCCCACATTGGGCTCCCTGCTCAGTGGGGAGTCTGCTTCTCCCTCTCCCTCTGCCCTTCCCTGCTGCTCATGCTGTCTCCCTCTCTCAAATAAATAAAATCTTAAAAAACAAAGAAGAGTCTCTTATGGTTTATTTCCCTCTCTCCCTTCCCCCCGCACCCCACTTCCCATATGTTCATCTGTTTTCTTTCTTAAATTTCACATGTGAGTGAAATCACATGGTATTTATCTTTCTCTGACTTAATTTCACTGAGCATAATACCCTCTAGCTCCATCCATGTTGTTGCAAATGGCAAGATTTCGTTCTTTTTGATGGTTGAGTAATATTCCATTGTATGTATATACACCACATCTTCTTTATCCATGCATCAGTTGATGGATATCTGGGCTCTTTCCATAGTTGGCTATTGTGGACGTTGGTGCTATTAACACTGGGGTGCACGCACCCCTTCGAATCTGTATTTTTTTACCCTTCGGGTAAATAACTAGCAGTGCAATTGCTGGTCATAGGGTAGCTCTGTTGTTAACTTTTTTTTTTTTTTTTAAAGATTTTATTTATTTATTTGACAGAGATAGAGACAGCCAGCGAGAGAGGGAACACAAGCAGGGGGAGTGGGAGAGGAAGAAGCAGGCTCCTAGCGGAGGAGCCTGACGTGGGGCTCGATCCCATAACGCCGGGATCGCGCCCTGAGCCGAAGGCAGACGCTTAACCGCTGTGCCACCCAGGCGCCCCTGTTGTTAACTTTTTGAGGAACCTCCACACTGTTTTCCAGAGTGGCTGCACCAGCTTGCATTCCCACCAACACCTGTTATTTCTTGTGTTGTTAATTTTAGCCATTCTGACTGGTGTAAGGTGGTATCATTGTGGTTTTGATTTGTATTTCCCTGACGGCAAGTGACATGGAGCATTTTCTCATGTCTGTCAGCCATCTGGGTGTCGTCTTTGGAAGAGTGTCTATTCATGTCTTTTGCCCATTTCTTAACTGGATTATTTGGTTTTTTGGGTGTCGAGTTTGATAAGCTCTTTATAGATTTTGGATACTAACGCTTTATCTGATACATTGTTTGGAAATATCTTCTCCCAATCTGTAGGTTGCCTTTTAGTTTTGTTGACCGTTTCCTTTGCTGTGCAGAAGCTTTTTATCTGATGAAGTCCCAACAGTTGATTTTCGCTTCTGTTTCCCTTGCCTCTGGCGACATAGATGACCAATTCTTGATGGAAATGAAATTCACAAGGAAGCCAGGAGGCTGCCCCACTTTTCTTTTAAATTTAACCTATATGCAGTTAGCTTTGGACCAAACCTTTTTGACCGTTAGCTGGTCTTCTGGGTTTGTATATATTTTTGCTTAACATCTATCTTTAAAGGGGAGTGTTTTTAAATTTAGCATTATTTTGTGAATATGTGTATACGGTGCTACACCATTTTCATATCTATGTGTCTTTGGGTCTTATAATCTTCCAGTAGATTTACTCTAATTTCTCAATCATTTCCCTATTTAAAATCATCTTAGATTACTTCCTTAAAAGGAATTTTTAAAAAAAGATTTTATTTATTCGTTTGAGAGAGACAGTGACAGAGAGCAGGAGTGCGGAGGGAAAAGCAGGCTTCATACTGAGCAGGGAGCCTGACACGGGGCTTGATCCCAGGACTCTGGGATCATGACCTGAGCTGAAGTCAGATGTTTAACCACCTGAGCCACCCAGGCGCCACCTTAAAAAATTTTTTAAAAAGATTTATTTCTTTATTTCTTTATTTGAGAGTGAAAGAACGTGTGCGTGAGCTGGGGGATGGGCAGAGGGAGAGAGTCTTGACTCCCTGCTGAGTGTGGAGCCTGGCAGTGGCTTGATCCCACCACTGCATGAGATCACTACCTGAGCCCAAACCAAGATTTGGACTCTCAGGCCACCCAGGTTCCCCTTCCTTTTAAAATCTCTTGATGTTGTAATAATGGTGTGGCTAATATCTTTGAGCAGAAAGCTCTTGTGTTCTTTTGAGAAATTTCTTTACTCTGAATTCCCAGGAATGGAATAAAGGATATAATCATTTTATGCTTATTAGCCAGATTCAAGATATTTCTGCTGTTTTCTGAATGTGTCCTGTCCTTAGAACCTTTCTGGCATCATCCTTTAATTTCTTACTTTTAGCTCTTCGTTGTTTTTAGGTGAGAGTAGCCCTCTTTTCTTCTTTGCGTTAGGTGGGCCCCTGCTGGGACCTCATGGCTTTGTCCTGCTTGGCAGGTGGAAGAGCATGTCAGCCGCATCCGTGAGGAGCTGGACCGGGAACGCGAGGAACGTAACTACTTCCAGCTGGAGCGGGACAAGATCCACACCTTCTGGGAGATCACGCGGAGGCAGCTGGAGGAGAAGAAGGCTGAGCTGCGGAACAAAGACCGGGAGATGGAGGAGGCTGAGGAGAGGCATCAGGTTGAGATCAAGGTAAGCGGGGCTGACCTGCCTATCCCTGTTGTACTTACCACATGGAACAGAGGAGCCGGACAAGGGACTGGGCATTTTCTCTCCTTCCTCTGGGTGTTGCAGCCCTTTGCATCCTTTGCAGTGGAAAACAAAGGTATTTTTTTATAGAAGGGTATGCATGCAGGGGAGCACGCATGTGCAAGTGTGTGTGTGTGTGTGTGTGTGAGAGAGTGTGCAGGGGAGGCTGCATGTGCAGGTGTAAGTGTGAGTGTGCAGGTGAGCACGCATGTGCAGGGGTGTGTGTGTGTGAGTGTGTAGGCGAGCACGCATGTGCAGGGGTGTGTGTGAGTGCAGGTGAGCACGCATGTGCAGGGGTGTGTTTGTGCAGGGGAGCACATGTGTGCAGGTGTGAGTGTGCCGGGGAGCAGGCGTGTGCAGCTGTGAGTGTGCAGGGGAGCACTGTGTGCAGGTGTGAGTGTGCCGGGGAGCAGGCGTGTGCAGCTGTGAGTGTGCCGGGGAGCAGGCGTGTGCAGCTGTGAGTGTGCCAGGGAGCAGGCGTGTGCAGGTGTGAGTGTGCCGGGGAGCAGATGTGTGCAGCTGTGAGTGTGCAGGGGAGCACTGTGTGCAGGTGTGAGTGTGCCGGGGAGCAGGCGTGTGCAGATGTGAGTGTGCAGGGGAGCAGGCGTGTGCAGCTGTGAGTGTGCAGCGGAGCAGGTGTGTGCAGCTGTGTGCCAGGGAGCAGACATGTGCAGGTGTGAGTGTGCAGGGGAGCAGGTATGAGTGTGCTGGGGAGCAGACGTGTGCAGGTGTGAGTGTGCAGGGGAGCAGGCATGTGCAGCTATGAGTGTGCAGGGGAGCAAGTGTGTGCAGGTGTGAGTGTGCCGTGGATCAGGCATGTGGTGTGAGTGTGCAGGGGAGCAGGCGTGTGCAGGTGTGAGTGTGCCGGGGAGCAGGCATGTACAGCTGTGAGTGTGCAGGGAAGCAGGCGTGTGCAGCTGTGAGTGTGCCGGGGAGCAGGCGTGTGCAGGTGTGAGTGTGCCGGGGAGCAGGCGTGTGCAGGTGTGAGTGTGCAGGGGAGCAAGCCTGTGCAGCTGTGAATGTACAGGGGAGCACTGTGTGTAGGTGCGAGTGTGCCGGGGAGCAGGCGTGTGCAGGTGTGAGTGTGCAGGGGAGCAGGCGTGTGCTGGTGTGAGTGTGCCGGGGAGCAGGCATGTGCAGCTGTGAGTGTGCTAGGGAGCAGACATGTGCAGGTGTAAGTGTGCAGGGGAGCTGGTGTGTGCAGCTGTGAGTGTGCTGGGGAGCAGACTTGTGCAGGTGTGAGTGTGCAGGGGAGCAGGTGTGAGTGTGCAGGGGAGCAGGCGTGTGCAGGTGTGAGTGTGCAGGGGAGCAGGCATCTGCAGGTGTGAGTGTGCAGGGGAGCAGGCGTGTGCAGCTGTGAGTGTGCAGGGGAGCAGGCGTGTGCAGCTGTGAGTGTGCTGGGGAGCAGGCATGTACAGCTGTGAGTGTGCAGGGGAGCAGGCATGTGCAGGTGTGAGTGTGCAGGGGAGCAGGTGTGTGCAGCTGTGAGTGTGCTGGGGAGCCGGTGTGTGCAGGTGTGAGTGTGCTGGGGAGCAGGCATTTGCAGGTTGTGTGTGAGAGTGTGCCGGGAGCAGGCGGTGGTCCCACTGCCCACAGGTCTACAAGCAGAAGGTGAAACACCTGCTGTATGAGCATCAGAACAACCTGACCGAGTTGAAGGCCGAGGGCACTGTGGTCATGAAGCTGGCGCAGAAGGAGCATCGCACTCAGGAGGGTGCACTGCGCAAGGATATGCGGGCACTGAAGGTGGAACTCAAGGAGCAGGAGTTGGCCAACGAGGTGGTGGTGAAGAACCTACGGCTGGTAGGTGGGAGGGTCACTGGTGCCTGACTGGCTGCTGGGGACCGTGAACTCCTGATTATTTAACAGAACTGGGAATTCATATTTTTGTTAGAAGTTCCCTGCATTTTGGCAATTAATTGAAACATTTAAAAAAAATTGCAAGCAGCCAGACAAATCCCACTTGGGAGCCACGTACAGAATTGTATCTTAGACTTGAGCAACAAACTGACTTCCCAGGAGGAAGATCCAGCTCAGGGTCTGTCTCCACGTGCTGCTGACAGCTGACACCTGGCTGCTTTCCCGGGAGTGTGTCAGGGGCATTTAGAAATACACACAACCATTGAAGTGTCCAGCGTGCTAGCCCCTGGGTGGCCACGGCAGTTTCTCATGCAAGCTGGGCTCATGAGCACCTGGCTGACTTTTCGTTCCTTCCTGGGGGAGGCTGGGGGGGGTTCCAGGTGGAGGTTGAAATTCATTTGCTGAGCGTCCATAAGGTGCCAGGCCCTATTCTGATCTCTGGGGACATACGGGGAACAGGACTGATGGAATGACTGCCCGCGTGTATTTGATGGTCCAGGAAGGAGATGAAACATAAGAGAGTGTTGAATACATCTAGCCTATCCACAGGCATGAGTGCTGTGGGAAGGGCAAAGCAGGGAAGAGGCTGCTAGCGATCGAGGTGGGACTTGCATTTTTCCACAAGGAGTTCTGGGAATGCCTCATTGAGAAGGTGACATTTGGGCAAAGGCTGGAAGGAGGGGCTGCTGAGCCAGGCTTGGGGAGACCAGGTCTAAAGAAGGGAGAGGGGATGGGCCAGTGTGAAGGCGCACAGGAGCAAGGGGCAAGGAGGCAGGGGTATCGGTCAGAGCTTGTTGGCATCAAAAGCCACAGTTAGGAGTGGGCCTTTGACCTGGGCTGAGTGGGGGAAGCTTTGGAGGATTTGGGCAGAGGAAGGATGTGTCCAACTTTGGTTTCCTAAGGCTCCTTCCTGGCTGCAGGTTGAGAAGACTTTATCGACACATTTGCTTCATGTTTGGAGGCAAGCCAGCATCCAGTGAATCTGGAGAAAACTCAGTAATGGTGCAGGCTTTGCAGCGAAGCCGGAGGCTGAAGTCTTGGTCCACAAGAATTGTCTGGTCTTTGCTGACAGAAGTACAGCCTGGGCTGGTTTCCAGTGAACTTAGTGATGTGAGGCTGTTTGCTCACCTGATGCCTGGATTTGGAACTGTTGCATGATCAGTTTCCATTTGTGCAAAAATACTACTCTAAAAAATAATCTCAATTTTTTATTCCAAATCTTTATATATAACTGTCAGAATAATTTTTAATACTGCTCTAAGCCACAGCTGAAGCAGGTTAGCAGGCATCTGGAGAGATCCTGCAACTCCGTGTAGACATGGCCAGTGTCTCCAGCCTGTGGGCAGATTGAGCCAAGGGCCAAGCATTGGTTGGTGTTTGGGACATCTGTTTACTTTCTGTCGAGCTCGGAAGTGACTTTAGCTGAGGGAATTGACTTATGAAACATGGAAGTTACCAAAACCACGTTATTCTGAGCATGGTGCATGAGCTTGGACACGAGGGGACCCCAGCACCCACTAGAAACAGCGCAGGGTTTACTGAGCTGGATTTTTCGTATGACCGAGGAGCCAGGCCAGCCCCATGGAGAGGCTTCTTCTGTGTGTCTGACACCTAGTGACGGCCGGCTTCTCTGTCTTTGCAGAAGCACACTGAGGAGATCACCAGGATGCGGAATGACTTTGAGAGGCAAGTGCGAGGTCAGTGTCTCACGCGCACACTGTGCAAGATGGTGCCAGAGCCCCTCCCGTCGGAAGGTCATTTATCTTCGGGGCTTGTTAACCCAGGGCAGAGAAACCAAGTTAAAGTGGCCCAGCCATGCAAAGAGAAGATGTGATAGTTTCCAAGGCTGATGGATGGCTCAGAATCCCAGAACAGCTTGTCTCCATGCAAGCTGGGCAGGCTGTGATCACCACCTCCGTCCACACTCCTGGCACAAAGCAGCAGTTCAAAGCACATGGCAGTTACTCAGTCCCGTGGGCAGTACTCTTAGAATAGTCTTTTCCATGGCTCCTGCCCTGAGGGGGCTCCCGTTTGAGAAGCCTGTCTGGTTTACCAATGAAGCTGTATCATCTGGCTGGCTGACCACACCACCAGCAGGTGACGCTCAGTTTTGGGTACCCTGATCTGGGATTGATTAGCCATGCCTGCTACAGGCAGAGGAAGGCCAGCTGTGGTCTGTGTGCTGAATGTGTCGGCTGTGAGCTTGTCTGCATAGCCTTCGTCCTGGTGGGGGTTCTTGGGCCGTGTCTGTAGGTTCCATCTCTTCTTGTAGCCACTGGGCCCCCTGTTCCTCTGTGTGCGCCTGCCTTTCAGAAATTGAGGCCAAGTATGATAAAAAGATGCAGATGCTTAGGGACGAGCTTGAGCTGCGGAGGAAGACCGAGATCCATGAGGTGGAGGAGAGGAAGAACGGCCAGATCAACATGCTGATGCAGCGCCACGAAGAGGCCTTCACAGACATCAAGAACTACTACAACGACATCACCCTCAACAACCTGGCCCTCATCAACTCCCTCAAGGTGCCGCTCCACGGCCGGCGGGACCGGGGTCCAGACGCTCGCCCCCAGCCCCAGCGGGCCCCACCCCCTGACTTAGACAGACTTCATCGGTAATGTAGCCTCCCCACGCTTACCGCTGGAGACGGTCCAGAGCACATAGTGCAGAGGGACTCAGGAAGCGAGAGGCACTGGCCCTGCGGAAGCTCGTGCAGAGCTGCGGTGGGAGCCGCACGGCCGCACGTGTGGTGGCGTCATCGTGCAGGGGCTGGCAGCGACAGTCCCCGCCGTGGGGAGCGCCCCTGGGGTCCTGAGCAAAGTGTGATCTCAGTTGGCGTGGAGGCGGCATTCCTAGAAAATTCTGAATAAGTTCAGATAGTGCAGAATTCCTCTGTGTGGCTACGTTAAACGGGTCTGGGACTTCAGGACTGTCCTTTGTGGGCAGGAGGGCTCGCGGCCCTCACGCCTGAAGACCGCAGCTCCCTCAGCTGTGCCTGCTGAACCCCTTGCACACCTGTCCTGGTGCCAACAGGAGCAGATGGAGGACATGCGCAGGAAGGAGGACCACCTGGAGAAGGAGATGATGGAGGTGTCCGTGCAGAACAAGCGCCTGGCAGACCCGCTTCAGAAGGCTCGGGACGACATGAGCGAGATGCAGAGGAAGGTCGGCAACTATGAGAGGGACAAGCAGGTCTTGCTGGTGAGTTTGCTCCTCAGTCCCCCTCCCACGTACTTTCTCCTGGGCTCCGCCAGCAGCATGTCTCCTGAGACCTGGAGCAGGCTTTGGCCTCTTGGGCAGGAATGGGACACCGAATCTCTCCTTTCTTTGACTGGTGTCCTCCGTGGGTGGGATGTAAGTTGGTGCATGTTCCGGGAGACATTCCCCCAGCCTGCCGTTGTTGGGGCTCAGCTGCTTGTGCCTTTGAGCCAGCTCCTCCTCCCTCCCTCCCTCCCTCC
>NW_024424341.1:22012-77991 GCF_017311325.1 Ursus maritimus | reverse complement strand
GTGTCTGTAGGTTCCATCTCTTCTTGTAGCCACTGGGCCCCCTGTTCCTCTGTGTGCGCCTGCCTTTCAGAAATTGAGGCCAAGTATGATAAAAAGATGCAGATGCTTAGGGACGAGCTTGAGCTGCGGAGGAAGACCGAGATCCATGAGGTGGAGGAGAGGAAGAACGGCCAGATCAACATGCTGATGCAGCGCCACGAAGAGGCCTTCACAGACATCAAGAACTACTACAACGACATCACCCTCAACAACCTGGCCCTCATCAACTCCCTCAAGGTGCCGCTCCACGGCCGGCGGGACCGGGGTCCAGACGCTCGCCCCCAGCCCCAGCGGGCCCCACCCCCTGACTTAGACAGACTTCATCGGTAATGTAGCCTCCCCACGCTTACCGCTGGAGACGGTCCAGAGCACATAGTGCAGAGGGACTCAGGAAGCGAGAGGCACTGGCCCTGCGGAAGCTCGTGCAGAGCTGCGGTGGGAGCCGCACGGCCGCACGTGTGGTGGCGTCATCGTGCAGGGGCTGGCAGCGACAGTCCCCGCCGTGGGGAGCGCCCCTGGGGTCCTGAGCAAAGTGTGATCTCAGTTGGCGTGGAGGCGGCATTCCTAGAAAATTCTGAATAAGTTCAGATAGTGCAGAATTCCTCTGTGTGGCTACGTTAAACGGGTCTGGGACTTCAGGACTGTCCTTTGTGGGCAGGAGGGCTCGCGGCCCTCACGCCTGAAGACCGCAGCTCCCTCAGCTGTGCCTGCTGAACCCCTTGCACACCTGTCCTGGTGCCAACAGGAGCAGATGGAGGACATGCGCAGGAAGGAGGACCACCTGGAGAAGGAGATGATGGAGGTGTCCGTGCAGAACAAGCGCCTGGCAGACCCGCTTCAGAAGGCTCGGGACGACATGAGCGAGATGCAGAGGAAGGTCGGCAACTATGAGAGGGACAAGCAGGTCTTGCTGGTGAGTTTGCTCCTCAGTCCCCCTCCCACGTACTTTCTCCTGGGCTCCGCCAGCAGCATGTCTCCTGAGACCTGGAGCAGGCTTTGGCCTCTTGGGCAGGAATGGGACACCGAATCTCTCCTTTCTTTGACTGGTGTCCTCCGTGGGTGGGATGTAAGTTGGTGCATGTTCCGGGAGACATTCCCCCAGCCTGCCGTTGTTGGGGCTCAGCTGCTTGTGCCTTTGAGCCAGCTCCTCCTCCCTCCCTCCCTCCCTCCATTCCTCCCTCCCTTCCTCCCTCCCTCCCTCCAATCCTTCCTTCCTTCCTTTCTTCCTCTCTCCCTCCCTCCATTCCTTCCTCCTTCCCTCCATTCCTTCCTTCCTTTCTTCCTCCCTCCCTCCCTCCCTTCCTCCCTCCCTCTATTCCTTCCTCCCTCCCTCCATTCCTTCCTCCCTCCCTCCATTCCTTCCTCCCTCCCTCCATTCCTTCCTCCCTCCCTCCATTCCTTTCTTCCTTCCTCCCTCCCTCCATTCCTTCCTCCCTCCCTCCCTCCATTCTTTCCTTCCTTTCTTTCTTCCTCCCTCCCTCCCTCCCTCTCTTCCTCCCTCTCTCCCTCCCTTCCTCCCTCCCTCCATTCCTTCCTTCCTTTCTCCCTCCCTCCCTCCTTTCCTTCCTTCTTTAGCAATCTACACCCAGTGTGGGGCTTGAACTCATGACCCTGACATCAAGAGTCACCCGGTGCCCCTGAGCCAGCTCTTTCTGAGGATTATTTTTGGGCTTGCCACCCCCTAGGAGCCTGTTATGTGGATGCCTGACCGTGCATACTTGTCTCCTGCCCCTCGTTTTGTCTGCAGTGCACAAAAGCACGTTTGAAGGTCACCGAGAAGGAGCTGAAGGGCCTGCGGTGGGAGCACGAGGTGCTCGAGCAGCGCTTCCTCAAGGTGAGCAGATGACAAGCCGGTCCTGCCGAGAGCAGGGAGGGACTCTTTTTATTACCCTGGCTCTGCGACTGGTTCCAGGGGGTCTCCGTGCTGTGGCTGGAGCCCTGTTGCCCACTCCTCATTCTACAAGGCTTGATGAGGTGAGGAGGGAGAAAGCTGTGGCACATTCTGTGGAAGTCCCAGGGTCTCATGGAGAGCAGGTGCCCTGGTGGGAGACAATCATTCCCAGGTGTCTTTCCCACAGGTTCACCTGTGAGACACACGAAGGGCTCCTGGCCCCGTGCGTCTGGGGTCTTTTTCATCCGTATACGTGTCTCTCAGTCCTGAAGTGTTAGGCGTGCCTTGTAAAGAAGTCATGAGTCCTGTCTGTACGTGAACGCCACGGGCCCTCCTGCCCAGCGCCGATCCTCGCCGCTGGTGGCAGCTCCTTGAGCTTCTTGCAGACTTCTTCCTGCGTCTCCCTTTGTGGCCGTGGCTTCACGCCTCCAAACCAGTGCACCTGTCCAATCTGCACTTGGCTCTGAGCCTGAAGGTTCCATTGTTTATGCAGCCAGTGCCTTGGACAGATCTCTCTGCCTCCGTCCTTTGCTGTTGCCGACAGGCAGCCACAGTCATCCTGTTATCCTTCCTTCCTTCCTTCCTTCCTCCCTCCCTCCCTCCCCTCTCCTCCTTCTTTCTTTCTTTTTCTTTCTTTCTTTCTTTCTTTCTTTCTTTCTTTCTTTCTTTCTTTCTTTTTCTTTCTCTTTTTTCCTTCCTTCCTTCCTTCCTTCCTTCCTTCCTTCCTTCCTTCCTTCCTCTAGTTCCTATTTAACCTATTGAATTCACTTTATTATAGAGAATCTCAAACAAGATAAACACTTTCTAGGTGATTTTGTGGATTTGGCTATATATAGATATAGAAACAAAGATATATAGATATGTGTGTGTAATTTGTTTTGTTTTAAATAAACAGTGAATGCAGAAACGTTTTCTCTCATTACATAGCTTGATTTCAGGTACCATACTTCTGACTGGGTACTTGAACTGCATAACCTAAAGCACAGTTTATATTCATTGAGAAAATGTGCAAATATCCATGAAATGACTATATTTATTTCATTCTGTTTCTTGTTACTTGTGTTTTTCTTCTAATCTTAATGAGAATCAGAATATTTCTATTCTAATGAGTTAAAAAGAGCAGGCTATTTATTTTCCTGAATGTTATGCACCCAGAGTAAAACAACAAAGACAGTATTAACAAAAGATTTAGTGCATGTTATGTGAATGTGCTCCCAAGTGAAGATTAATAAAACAATGCTTATAAAAAAAGGAATGTTTAAATATATTGGTTATCCTAATATATTATTTATCCTAATTATCTCATTTGTCAGTACTGAAAAAAAATACGTATATCCTCTGAAGTTTTTCTAACACTGGAATTTGCCATCAAAGCCAGAGGCAATTACATCCTACTGAGTGTCCTTTCCTTTCCTTTCCTTTCCTTTCCTTTCCTTTCCTTTCCTTTCCTTTCCTCTTTAAGAGTTTATTTATTTGAGAGAGAGAACAGGAGCAGGGGGCAGGCAGAGGGAGAAGCAGACTGCCCACTGAGCAAGGAGCCCGACGTGGGACTCGATCTCATGACCCCAGGATCCTGACCTGACCCGAAGGCAGACGCTGAGCCCACTGAGCCACCCACGTGCCCCAAGGAATGTTGACTTTTTATACTTCCACAAAGTCTTGCTTCTTTACGGTGCACAGTGAAAAGTCAAAGGGTTGGAAGGTGAAAAACGACACCTTTATTTATCGACAGGCAGTTGGCTCCCGAGCTGCTCTCTGGATCTGCTGTTTGTGGGTCACGTTGACCTGTGGGTACTGGGATCTGGGGCTGGCAGATGGACTGGATCCCCCCGGAGCCCCCCTCCCCTAAAGAGTGCTCGCTGGAGTTTGATGCCTTTGATCTCACATTGGGGTTGATCAGGGACGTGTCTTTCCTGAGCCTACTGCCCAAACCCAGGGCCCCAAGCCCTGTGCGGGGCCCTCCAGCTCCAACCAGGGTCGCCTGTTGCTTCCTGAAACAGCGTAGCGGAGCGTTTCCTCCTCCTTCCACAGTGTGGACGGCTGCACACCTTATAATTCCATCACAGAGAGTGGGTGTGCAGGCAGTGTAGACAGCACACAGACCCACCCACCCGAGGGTGGGCACCGGTGATGGGTTCACTCTGCAGAAGTGGTATGTTCTGGTCCAGGGACAGAGGTGGGAGGCGGCTTCTTCCCGGCGAGATGCCCCCAGGCCAGGCGGCCCCTGCCTCCCTCACGGCCTGTCCCTTGCAGGTGCAGCAGGAGCGGGACGAGCTGTACAGGAAGTTCACCGCGGCCATCCTGGAGGTGCAGCAGAAGGTGGGTTTGAAGAACCTGGTTCTGGAGCGGAAGCTGCAGGCACTGAGCGCTGCTGTGGAGAAGAAGGAGGTGCAGTTCAATGAGGTGCTGGTGGCCTCCAGCCTGGACCCTGCGGCGCTGACCCTTGTGTCCCGCAGATTGGAGGTGGGTCCCGGGTGGGCTCCTGGGGAGGTGCTGGGCTGCAGCCTCCCGTTCTTGTCCCCCAGCAGGTGTCTGGGGCTCGGGTTGGGGTCACTCGTTTGATGTGTGTGTGTCCAGCCTCCGTCACTCCAGTGGGGACCTTCCGTTAACGTTGGGGAGGGACCGTCATGGGTTTCCTGTGGCCGGAGCACAGATGGGGCTTGCAGACGTCTGCTCGCAGGCTCCCCAGGCTCTCTGTTCCTTTGTGCTTCCCCAGCCCCCCCTTCACTTCTTGGCACCCTGAGCCCACTGCCCATCCAGTTCTCAAGATGGGTTTAGCTTAGCCTGTCAGGCCCCTGGTCTCTCAAGCTGCTCTTAAAACTCGGGGCCTGCGTACCTCAGGCATGTGGTGACAAACCTAGAGACAGGCCTGGGGGACAGCTGAGCCCATGAGCTCTTAGCCAAGACCACTGCCACGGTCTGCCCGGGATGAGAAGATGTCCTACTCGATGTAGGCCGTGGGCAGTTAGAACGGGGACATACAGGGCTGTGTGGCGGGTGCTGGGGCAGGCTTCCCAGGGGGAGTTAGCGTCTGAGCAAAGGCTAGAGCATTTGTCTAGTCATGAGTTCGCGGTTTTTTGTGGTGGTCCTCTCTGCGGGGGCTGTCTTGGGCATGGGGGGGGAGCACTAAATAAGACAGATGAGGCCTTGGCGCCCACGGACAGGAATCAGGACAGCAATCACCAGACAAAAGCCTGACAGCACCTGGCAGGTCATCTCCTGCCCGGACCCGGGCCTTGTGTCTGTCCTTGGGCCTCGTTAGGACGTGTCACAGAAAGAACGGGCGATGGCGGTCAAGGGGTCTTTGTTGCTGCTGGGAAGTGTGATTGTGCTGGGATCCTGGCCACCTGGGTTACCTGCAGCCATCAGGCCCGAGGCAGCCCCAGGTGCAGTGCCCTTGGGGGTCTGCACATCTCCAGAGAGAGGCCCAGGGAGGGGCGGCCAGCTTGTCCCAGAGACAGATCCTTCCAGACTGGAGGGTGTCTGTCTCTGCTCTTCCTTCAGGGAGAAACATATCTTCTGAGTCAGGGGCTTAAGGAGGCTTCACTGTGCAGGTGTGTTTTATCCTGAGAAATGCACAGACAGCATTTTAAGGTGGTTTGTCAACATGCGTTTCAGCTGAACATAACCCCATCTGCTCACATGGCTCCCAGGCCTAGAGGATTAAACTCTGGGTCACCTAATCTTTCCTTAAAGCCCTTCTGGGGCGCCTGGGTGGCTCAGTTGGTTATACGTCTTTCTGACTTTTGGTTTCGGCTCAGGTCCCGATCTCATGGGTCGTGAGATCGAGCCCCGCGTCGGGCTCCATGCGCAGCGTGGAGTCTGCTTGACATTCTGTCTCTCCCTCACCCTCGGCCCCTTCCCCGCTCTTATGCACATGTTCTCTCTCTCTCAAATAAATAAATCTTAAAAAAAAAACAAAAAAAAACCAACCCAAAACCCTGTGGGCTGGCCTGCTGCCCGCCTGGCCTTGACCTGAGGCTTGCAGCTCCCACCTGGTGCTGTTGTGTACATGTGGGCCCCTCACTGCTTGAGGGAATGCAAGGCTGAGGGGAGGAGGGCAGAGCTGGCTGGATGGAAGTGGTTCTGGAGCGTGTTGGGTGTGCCCGAGTTTGAGGCTGGTGAGGACCCATGGAAGGTTCTGGGTGGGGTGTACTGGATCAGCCAGAGGCCCCCTGGGAAGGCAGGTGGTGAGTGGGCACCGATGTGGGATGAAGGACTTGTCGCTGATGGAGGAGGGCTGAGGAGTCCAAGGAGACATGGTGCCCATTTCCAGCTGAGACCAGGTGTTGCTCCTGGGCAGCACCGAGTCCTGGCTCTGTGGGCGGCAGGGCCTGTGGGGCCTGAGTCACCCGGGACAGGTTCTCGGGGCCTGGGGTGGGTGCAGCCCCACAGGAGGGGCCTCATCTGGGCCGGCAGCACCGTGGACCTGGGTCTGGGGGCCCATCTCTGTCCTTGCCCCTCTTGGAAATAGGAGAGCTTTCCTGCCTCTGCTGTTGGAAAGGGTGGCTGGTCTTGGAGCTGGGTGAGGCTAAGTTGCCACAGTCATGATGAGGGGGATAAAATCAGTCCCATCCACAGTGGTCACCGCAGCTGTGTCCATGGCTAGGGCCTTTCCTGGTTCATTCCCTGGCTTGCCTGGAGGAACCCTCCCAGGAGGCAGGTGAGGGCTCAAGGGCCCTTCCCTGTACCATGGTTGGCCTGGCTTCTCTAACCTCTTGTCCTCACTTCCCACCATCTAGACAGTTTCCTTACAGAGAGGCTAATCCTATTTCCCCTTTCTTCTTTGAAGACCTGTCTGTGCTGGCTGGCTGCTCCCTGTGTGGACGTCCACACTATTGGAGCCCGGCTGCCATTCCCTGGATGTCTGAGGTCTCCTGCTGGAGCTCCCAGACCCACACCAACCTGTCTGCCTCCGCCCAAAGACAGGCTCAAACTCACGTCCACCTTTCTCTCCTTAGGATGTTCTAGAATCAAAGAACAACACTATCAAGGACTTGCAGTATGAGCTGGCCCGGGTCTGCAAGGTACCAGGAGCCCCCCTGCCCCTCTCGCAGGGTCCCACCCCATCTAAACCTTGGAGGCTGGCTGTGCCTTCTCAGGTCACTGTGCGTGGGGTCTGGGCCACATCCCCACAACTCTGGCCACTGTCCTGGTGTCCCTTACGGGGTGTGCCCAGTGGATTTATGGTAAATGAGGGGTTTGTCAGCCAGCAGACTCTGTCGCTGTCTCCCATCTGACCCTTGCTTTCAGTGACCTGGCCTCTGGGGCGACCAGATGGGCTTCCTCTGCTTCCTCCATGCAGGGGACAGTTAGGAGCCTAACCTTTTCTTGCTCCTTTGTAAGTCTGATGAAAGCCGCACACCCTGTCCACACCAGAACCACACATCAACATGGAAGCCTCCTACAGTTGGGGAAGGGCAGTGAGTTCCTCGAGTCCGCTGACGTCTGCCCTGTGAACCCAGGAGGCCTGGGCCCTCTCCCCAGCCATCCTGCCTCCGTGGCTGAGCCCACAGCTTTGTCTGGGCTTTGCCTGTGGGAAATGCAGACGTGGTGCTGCCTACAGACACATTTACCTTAAGCAGCCACCCCACAGGTGTGATTCAGAGAAGCCGTAAATATGCTTCCCGGTTCTGTGCGCTCTGGGTCGTGGCACCCCAGGAGGGAGGCAGTGCCTGTCATTGGCACTGGGCTCCATGGTGACCAGATCTCGCCGGGCCTCTCCTCGGCCCTGCCCCTCTGGACCCTTCCCCTAGACACTGCAGCATCACTTGATAATTACACGCACAAAATGAGGGCCATTTACTGTGAGCGGTTCTGGGGGAGTGTCCGTCACCCGCACCTGATTGTCAGGAGGTCCGTCCCCCAGGGAAGGGTGAGAGCCAGGGCCAGCCCCCACGTTCTCTCTGGAGCTTGGCCGTAGTTCACCCCTGAAATCTCAGCTCCAAGCTCCAGCACCCTTTTTTTGAGGATGGTGAGGATAATGAGCCCTTTTGAGCTTTAGATCTGAGTCAGGCCAGGCTCCAAGCATTTCACATGCATCAGCTCTTCAAACCCTTACAACTGTCCGATGCAATTCACCCTTTAAAAAATAGCCATTTTCCAGAGTGGGAAACAGGAGCCTTGCCTCCCGTTGGCCCCACCAGCACCGTTGCCCAGACCTTAGCCTTCTTGGGATGGGGGGCAGGAGGTAGCATCAGACAAAGCAGGAAGGCTCAGTAGGGCTGAGCTTCCACATACACGTGGAAGGTCATGTCCTTGAAGTCAAGGGTGACCAGTTTGAATGAGAAATGCCTGACAAGGTACCACAGTTCTGCTGAGTCTGTATCTTTTGCCTCAGTTTCCCCATCTTTGAAATAGGAACAACGGCAGCATCTCCCGTTGTGAATTACTTGAGTTCATGTGCATAAAAGTGCGTATGACCAGGTGTGGCATACCGTGAGCTGGTAAAGGTTAGCTTTATGGTTTTCCACTGCCACCCTCCCCTGTCCTCCAGAGCTGAGGGGGCCTGGGCTAGAGTCAGCCTCCGTGTTGGCCCCCTCCCCTGACGCTGCTCTGACCCTGCAGGCCCACAACGACCTGCTGCGCACCTATGAGGCGAAGCTACTGGCCTTTGGGATCCCTCTGGACAACGTAGGCTTCAAGCCTCTGGAGACAGCCGTGATCGGGCAGACGCTGGGCCAGGGCCCCGCGGGACTTGTGGGCACCCCAACGTAGTGATCGCCCGGGACTGCTCCCTGGATGACCTTCCCTTTTACCAAGGACAGGAGCTGTTTGTTGTTTAGGCTTGTATCATCTGCAAATGAAGGTTTTCTACATTTGCTGTGTGTCCTCTTGCCTTGCTGTGTGAAGGAGTGGCACCTCCCGGGCCCACGGTGCCCTGACCACTTCCTTCCCTGCTGCCCGTCCAGTCTGTGCATACCCCCGCCCTCCTTCCCACCTCGGGGCCAGGGCAGTACCAGCTGAGCCCAGGGACTGCAGTGGCCTTACAGATGCTAGCATCAACTTTATTGATGCCCGAGACTCAGCTGCTCCTGGAGACAGAGCGCCGGAACCTTCCAGAGAGGGAGTGTGGCCTGGTGCCCTCTCTTGGGGTGCCTCAGTGAGCCGTGGATCGATGCTTCGAGGCCAGCAGCTGGCCAGAGGCGACGGCTTGGCCACTAGCTCCCTCGATACGTGGTGTAGGACCATGGGCTCAGCAGCAGGGGCACGTGGAACCTGAGGGTCTCGTCGGTGATGGTGAAAACAACCTGAGAAGCAGAGAAAGCAGCAGAAGAGAGTGAGGGGCCCGCATGCAGCATGAAAGCAGCCCAGCTGTGGGCTGGGGGTAGGAGTTAAGTGGGGCCCGGCCCCAAGAGCCAGCTGGAGCTCGTGGAGAGCTAGAAACCTGGCCAGGGCTGCGATGGGGCTGAATCCTCTCTGGAGAGAGCCATCGACTTGAGAAGCCCAAAGGATCCCCCTTGAACAGGGTCAGGTGAGTGCCTTTGTCCACGGGCTGAGTCACTTTTGGCCCTGCCCCCCACAGCCTTACCCAGGGACAGGGCAGGGACGGGTATGTTGTGGTGGAGTCCCTGGACGCCTTTCTTCTGGGAGCTCAAAGCAGGTGAACTCACTGCCACCGCCCTGGGAGAGGTGGGACGGGTAGGACCAGCCTGCCCACTGCAGGAACCTGGGTGAATCACGGGCCTCCACCCCTGGCGCTCACCTCCACGTATGGGTAGAAGCTCTCCTGCCCCCTCTTCTTCCAGTAGCCCTTGGTGTCAAAGGACAGCTTGTAGGTGCCTGCCTTCATCGGGCCTGGTGGCAGGAGCCCTGGGCAGCGGCCGTCCGAGTCGGTGTAGCTGCAGAGAGTGGACGGTGATCCCTCCAGGATCTGCATGGCCAGTGGCCTCAGACACCCCCACAGCAGGGCACAGTCTAGAGCTTGGGGTTCCGGAGCAGCTCAGGGACACCACTGCACTGTCTTTTTAGACAGAACTCCAATACAGAAAGGCAGACGAGTAAAAACAAACAAAACCCGCCTATTTTATGAGCAACAATCCCTTTATACTGGCATATATTTTTCCAGATTTTCTCTACACATAACTGTGCTTGTTTGTGAACTTAGGAAAATACCCTAAAATGATTATACTATACATACTGTTTGATAACCTGTACTTTTCATTCAATACATTGTGTGTGGCTTTCTGGACTGAGGAGCCCAGGTGTCGCTGGAGCGCCCGCAGTCTCGGAACGGCCTGCATCCGTCACCCCCAGAACGGGAGCTGGTCCTGGGTAACTGTACCCAAACCCCCATCTGCATGGTGGCCTGTTTGCACTGCACAGAGTGTCCGAGTGGAGGGTTCTGAGGGCCTGTTGCTTTGCTCGCTAATTTGCACGTCCCCCCGCCTCCCGTCACTCCGGAGTGCTCTGGCACTGTACCGTTTATGGGGTTTGGGAATGGGTCTGTGTGACCCTCCAGGGGACTCCATGGATTCTTTTAGGACAAGAGTGGGCGACTCAGATGGAACCTGGACCCCCAGCCTCGGTGAAGGGCAGGGGATGAGCTCCACGCCCTCAGGCCCTGAACCTTTGGTGCCCAGCCGCCCACTCCCACCACCAGAGGGCGCCTGCCTCCTTCAAGAGGCTCACAGGACAGCCCCAGAGCTACCAGGCAGGGCCCGGGGCTGGGCCTGCCCCAGCAGAGCCTGAGCCTGGGGCCAGGGCCTGCTGAGGGGCCCAGCGCTGCCAGGTGAGGCATGGCATCCCAGCTATTACTTGCCTCTTGCTGCCTCAGTCTCCCCATCTATAAAGGGTAATTATGGGTCCTGCCCACAGGCTGTAGTGAGAAGGAGAAGAGAAGTAAAGTGCCCACTGCGCCGCCTGGCACAAGGTGACCTGTTAATCACGGTGACAATGAGGCCTTTAGATTACACCGTGGGCCTTCGCCAGCCCTGCCCTCAGGGAGAGTCACTGGGGGTGTGCGGTTGAGGAGACCACATCACAGTGGTCAGCAGTGCCATCCGACCTCAGTGCCCACACCCACTGACTCTCTGCGTTCTCCTTGCCCCCTGGCTGGGGAGAGGTGGTCTGGACTCACGTCTGGCCCAGAGTTCAAGCCTACCTTTTCTTCAACTCCATCCACTGTTGGCCGTGGTCCTCCAGCCTGGACAGACAGAGGCAGAGGCCCTGAGCTGGAAGCCCCGAGGCAGTGTCCAGCACGTGTGTGGTCAGTGGGCTGCTGGTGGACTCCATGCCTCTGCCCTGCACCACAAGAGAGGGACAGGAATGAGCGCGTGGGGCCCAGCCTTGTGGCTTGGAGACAGCAGCCCCAGTCAAGAGCACTGCCGCTGGACGCTGGAGGTGGGGCTAGCCTCGGAGCTGCTGAGTCAGCCGCGGGAGGCTGTGGGCTTAACGCACTGAAAAACAGTTGATAAATAATGCTAGCCAGTCCTCCACTCCCCCACACCAACGCCTACCAGGGCCCCTCCCCTCCACCCAGCCACTGACGGGCATCTCCGCACAGAGGCTCCCGTCCAGCCAGTCCGTGTCGGCAGCGGGGGGCCAGACCCCGGTGCTCGTTCTCCAGGAGTCCAGCTCTCTGTCCCCTGGTTCATGGGTCACCTGGGACCTTAGCCCCCTGGCCTCTGCTGACGAGCCAGGAACCCAGCGTCCGGGCCTGCCCCCTACCTCCGAGGAGCCCAGGTGTCGCTGGAGCGCCCGCAGTCTCCGAACGGCCCGCATCCGTCACCCCCAGAACGGGAGCTGGTCCTGGGGCGCAGGCACCTCCCCGACCCGCCCCTGTCCGGGCTCTGGCCCCTCCCAGGGCCTAAGAGCCACGTGTCCCACCAGACCCAGGTTGGGGGGCGCGTCCCTCCGGCGGGGAAGGCGACTCCACCTCAGGGTCCACCTGGGGTGTCCCAGGTGCCTCGTAGCTGGGCTGGGGGTGGGGGGGGGCGACGGGGGGGGCGCAGATCTGCGGCGGCCGCGGGGGCTCCTCCCAGGGCCGGAAGTGGAGTTGAGCGCACCTGCGGGAGGTGGGGTGTGGGGCGGGTCCGGGGCGCGGTGGGGCGGGTCGGGGTCGGTCGGGCTCGGGGCAGGGCTGGGGTTCAGGCGGGGCGGGGCCGCGGGCGCAGGGCCGGGAGGTCGGGGACGCGCGGGGGCCGGACTCTCCCAGCAGGAGTCCCAGAACTACGTTTTGTGTTTTGTGTTTGTTTTTCCCCTTCCTTGGGGCAGTAAGAGTTTTGGCGGAAGCCCCCTCAGAGGGGGCAGATGAGTTTTGCGATACGGACTGCCCCAGAGACCACGTGGTGGTGCCTCAGTTTCCTCTTCCATAAATCGGGGCAGTAAGGACCCCCGTGGTTGAGATGAGGCGAGGCTCTCTGAGCTGTCGCTCTTGTGGCGTTGCCTGTCCCCCCCCCACACCCGCCCCCGTCCCCTCCCCTAAGGAGGCTCTCCGCACTGACAGGTTAGGGCCTGGGCCATGCCCTGGTGAGAAAAGTGACAGCCGAGTATTAAAATTATATAGATAACATTTTAGGTAACGAAAGTAAAGATAAGGGCACTCCATTATATTTAAACTCTGGAAGGGTCTACACCACCATGTTGGTCGACTGGTTCTGTTGCTCTGGGTATGGGGTGCATTTTCTATTTACTGGATAGTGAGCAGGGACTGTGTAGGTTAGGAATCAGACCCCTCCAAGGCGGGGAAGGAGACCCTCCTAGCAAAGGTTGGTAGTGTGCTGGTTACACCTACTTTGGACGTAGTTAAGAAATACCTGTTTGAGATTTAAACACACATTACGTTTGGGCGGGATTATGTTTATAGGAGAAAACCCCAAACACATGCTCACACCTGTTTTTGCCAACACCCATGGGTACAATAGACAAGAAACAACCAGACTGTCTCCTCTGGGGACAATTAAATATATGAGCCCTGTCATGCACCACCATGTTCTGCAGTCCATTAAAAAGAATGAGGCCCATTTGTGTGTAAAATGAACAGTGTCCTGGGGTGGCGATGCTGGCGAGGCATAAAAGGGTGTAGAGGGGCGCCTGGGTAGCGCAGTTGTTAAGCGTCTGCCTTCGGCTCAGGGCGTGATTCCGGCGTTCCAGGATCGAGTCCCACATCGGGCTCCTCCGCTGGGAGCCTGCTTCTTCCTCTCCCACTCCCCTGCTGTGTTCCCTCTCTCGCTGGCTGTCTTTCTGTCACATAAATAAATAAAATCTTAAAAAAAAAAGGGTGTAGAAAGGTGGAGTCGTCTGTAGTTTGAGCTGTGAGTGTGTATACAGATTAAAGATTCACTCACTGACTCCTCCTGACAGCTTCGTAATGTTGGTGGTATTAACCCCATTTTATAGAGGATGCACAGAGAGGCTCTGTATTAGGATATTTTCTACTCTGACCCCACAGAAAACTGACACCAGTGACCATCTCTGGGATGAGCAGTTGTGGATGGGGTTAGCTCTTGCCCTGTAACTCCCTTTCTAGAGACCTGACACTCTTTGGCCCAGGAGAGAACTTAGTGGTTGGGAGAGAGGGTGGGAGAGCATGGAGTTGTTACAATTCCTTCCAGGGCCTCTCTGGGGCCTACTTCCCCAACCTGCATCCATGTAGACAAAACTGCAGGGTGTAGGGTCCCTGCCCCTTTCACAGGAGACTTGAGACCCTCAGCCCATGCCTGGTCTCCGGGCACTCAGCCCTCTCTGAGAGCCAGGATTATCACTGGGACATTGCCTCCTCTGGAAGCTTCTCTAATGAGAAGATGACAAGGTTTCCTTTGGCACTTATAGGCAAATTAGAACAAGGTGCTTCTTCATCAAGGCCCTTGTCTACCAGAAAGTTATCACAATAAATATTTAAATGGCCCATCTTTGGAGTCAAACAAAGTTATAATAAAATATGAAAATACTTAAAAATGATAAAAACATTTGCAGTGTGAGCTGTAACATATCAAGTCAGGGCATAATCTTTTGGTGAAAGATCCTGGTGACCCATACTTACAGCTGGGAGCTCTGGTCCCCTCTGGCAGGTGGAAAGGCACTGTGAGTCTACTGTTGGGCAGTCTGTGTCAGACAAAGTGAGGACAAGGGTCCCGCTGCCCGTGGCAGGTGGTTGCCCTAAGGAGGGAGCGAGACAGAAGAGATCAGACCCCACAAATTTGTGAGCTGCCACATTTCCTCCAACTTAAATGCTATCTCATGTGGTCGGCTGGCCCTCCAGCGCCCCCCACCAGGCGCCCATGGAATATCTCTCATTGGCTCACTGAGCCAGCCTGAAGAGTCTGCTTCATCTTACCATTTATCTCTCGTCTAACTCCAAACACAGCTACTCCACAGAGCCCTGAGTACTCGCTAGGTCCTCAGGCCTGGGTTCAGCACCAGGATTTGTGGGTACAGTCTGCCAGGTGCTGGTGGTCCCAGGTAAGGTTACCTGAGCAGGGTGTTGTGAGAGTATGTGTGTGAGTGTGACAATGCATGTGAATGTGTATGACTGAGTGTGTGTGCACGTGTAAGCATCACCTGTGGGTGTGCAGATGGGTATTTGTACCAGCTGTGAGCGTGTGACATGGTACCTTGTCCCTTAGGGTGTCTGGGGGCAGACCTGCTACTCTGCTCCCAGTGCTGATGGTGCCGTGGCCCCCGGTCGCCTTTGCTATAACAGAGCAGCCAGGCTGGACCCCTGAGTGATTCTGCTTGGAACCCTGGACAGCCTCGCTCAAGCCTTTACTCACCCCCTGGGATGCTGGTTAGATCATTTCATCTCCTCAAGCCTGTGTTTTCATAAATAAAGTGGGTAAGATAGCACAGTGCTTCCTGGACAGTTTCTGGTAAATATGTGTTGAGATGACATACACATGGCCAGCGTGGAACCC
The DNA here is from genome assembly GCF_017311325.1 of Ursus maritimus. Classification (NCBI taxonomy): domain Eukaryota; kingdom Metazoa; phylum Chordata; class Mammalia; order Carnivora; family Ursidae; genus Ursus; species Ursus maritimus. Next base: position 63,207 of record NW_024424341.1, on the reverse strand, counting down.
AGCATGACTCGGGGCATTGGGTCAATGGAGGGGTATGGTCCAAGGACGAAACATTCAAGCCCTTACCATCGTCCGTAGCTATGACAAGCGCTGAAAATGTGTGGTTCTTCATGTCATCCCTGTGCAGACTGGCTCGGTGGAAATGACACCTGTTTCTGAGTTGATGTCCAGCCGATGGCTTGGGTCGTGCCGTATCTGGTACCCGAAAGGGATAAACCCTCACTCTTGTAGGGCTGGGACCACGTGTCTCCCAGCCCTGCTTCCAGGGCATAATGAGCAACCAGGTGCTGACAAATTTAAATATTTCCTCTGGCTAGTTCTCAGATATGTGGCTGGATTTCAGCCCTGGGTGCGTGAGCAGGCCCCAGGGCAGAAGGCCAGGTCACACCTCCAGTCCTACCTGATTTTCTGACATTGGAGGCTGTCTGGGTCCTGGGCCCTGTAAGATGTTATTTCCTGGCCCACACCAACATCCTTGGGCACTTCCACCATCTTTATCGGGGGTACGAAGACAGGGGCCTCATTCACGTCCATTACATCCACGGTGACGGTGGCTGTGGACGTGGGGACAGCTTTCGGGGACTTTGCGCATAGGCCCCCCTTTGGCTGGCCTGCAAGAGAGCACAGGCCCCGGCTTGTGACCCTCTTCCTGTCCTGAGGGAAGGTCACAGCTTGGGACGGCAGGGCAGGAGTGGTCGTGGTCGAGAGCGCTCCACGCTGACCTGGCTCTCAGATACTTCACACTTAGCATAGCGTTCAAGAGGTGGACTCTGGTTAAGATCTTGGCCATTTGCGGGGCAGCCCAAGCAGGTGACCTCACTTCTCTGTGCCTCAGTTTATCCACCATCAAACGTCCATAATTGCAGCACTCCCCTGCTGGAGTTGGTGTGAAAACTGAGTGTTAGGACATACACTGCCTGGGGCACTTGGTGAGACAGCGTGTTCGCTGTTTTATTATCCTCATACTTGGGAGGCAGTGGCGGGCTCTGAGCAGAATTATCTGAAAGTGTCCCCACATGGCTGTGCCAGGGGTGACTCGAATTGGGCCCCTCTGATGTAGGCCTCAGCAAGACATGTGGTTATTTGCAGGGATCAACTCGCCCCCCCGCATCTTCTCAGGTCAGATGCAGGTTGGTGCCCTTGGCGGAATTCTTGAATTTTAGCCCTTCTGTCCCCCAGGCTTGTCTCGATGCTGCCTTTGCCTTCTCCATGTTTCTTAGTGACCCAGTATTCTGGGGCCAAAAGACCACATTTGGAACAAACAGCAGGAAGGCCTATGCCCTCCCCAGCCTCCTGGGATAAAATCCTTGGCCCAGGAGAGGTCCCTAAGTTTCCTCTTCTCCCACGACTCCTTCCCTTCCTGTCTTCTCGATTTTTCTCTGTCCCTGATAATTCATCTTAGGTTTGTCTGGGGAAATGGGGAGCAGATGGTTCCAGGCCCCTCTGCCCACTCTGAAGACCACGTTAGCTCTGGGGACCTGGCTTCCTGCCTCTGGGGTAAACCAGCAGCTTCGAACACAAGTGAAGGCAGACACGTGTCTCCGACAAGACGACTCCAAGGCATTGCTCAAAAGGACCCGGGGGCCTGAGCCCCACTGTTCTCGAGATTCCTGTCCCACCCATCCCTCCTCAGCACCCCCAGGGTCCCTCCCACTTTGGGGGGAACCCAAATGAAGACAATGTGTCGCAGTTTAGCTCTCTGGAAATATCCCACGTTAGTATTTTTCTGGGAGAAAACGGTTAATTAGGCAGCACTTCTGAGGTCAAGGGTGATGATGTGGCCATTCTGACACAAGGACCGGAGAGGACCGCCGTCACGGCAGGAAGCCCTCACTGGGAAGCGGCTCTCCTGTGTGAAGAGTGTGCCGTCTGCTCCCAGAACTAATAGTCACGGCGGCCGTCTCCGCAGAGCTCACACCCACCTTGGCTGTTTTCAGAAGGCCGTCATTGGTCTCGTGGTCCGTGGTGACGGTGAAGAGCCCCGCTCTGTCGTTCAGGATGGAGAACACAGCCTTCCATGCGGGGGAGCCAGGGACGTCTGCGTCCTTCACCTTCAGCCTCACTATCCCTGCATCCACCGTGTTCTCAAACACCTGGCCCACGTACTGCACGAGAAAGACAGAGGCACTCGTTCCTGACACCCTGTGTGGGGCTTCGGCAAACACACAGCCTGTCAGCCTCACGGAACCCACTGTTCTTCACCAGAGGGACCACAGTGGAGGGTCTTCTCTTAAAGGGGTGTCCGTCAGCCGGAGCTGGGCACCTGCAAAGGCCCTGTTCAGTGCTCTGGGTGGGCGCGTAGGCAATGGGGCTTGCAGCAGCTGGTGTCTGTTTTCAGCCTGTAGTAAAGGGGCTGGAACGCTGATGCCATGTCTCCCAGGCTCCAGCCGCTGCGGTCCCGGAGTATCCCGGGACGAGGGTGTATCCCCGTGGCCAAGCGCAGCCGCCCCTGGCTCTGTTCCCAGGTTGCAGCCACCGTCCCTGGCCATCAGCGCTGCAGGCCCGGGAGCCGAGCAAGAAGTCGGGCCTGGAGTGGCTTCTCCGGCCTGTCCGCTGCCCTTCCCTGTCAAGTCCCTTCCGACACAGTCTCCACAGGGAGCAAGTGTCTCTGTCTTGTCTGGCCCGTGGGACTCTTAGGGGAGCCCCTGCTCAAATACCTGCCAGGCTCAGGTGAGACCCTGACTCCAAACCCAGTCACCTTGGGAGCAATGCTGGTTTTACTGCTCAGGACTGTCAGGATGGTAAGAAAATGTCTACAACTGCCTCTCTGTTTCAGTTGTAGGGGAGACAGCCATGTGACCCTCTGAAGTTCTCTGCCTGGAACAGGACCCGGCCACAAGTAGGTGCAAAGTATATGTCCGGCAGAGGAAGGGACATTGTGAGTATGCAAATATACACGGGGAGACAGAGTCCGGGTGCAGAGGGAGAACTGAGCATAGGCAGAAAGGTGGGACAGAGAGAGCAAGGGAGAGGGACAGACAGACCAGGTGGCCTGGATTCCTAGAGGTTTCCAGACCCTGCTTCTCAGCCCTCGTAAAGGCTCAGCTGCACCCCAAACCCCTACTCTGTTTCTTTATGATAAATTCCCTCTACCCTGTACTCATCCAAGTATGCTGTACGCCGGGCTCCTGGAGAATCCTTGAGTCAGTTCCTGCCATCTGGGCCCAGGGGCTCTTCATTCTTACCCAGTGGGATCCAGAGGGCTCCCAGCCAGAGACGGAGCCCCTTCCCTGGCCTCAGGACAACCACATCTTCTCCGTATCATGGACTCCTCCTTCCACGCTCACCTGCCCATACAAGTCACCACTGGCAGAGAGGGCTGCCCTTGCCCCGGGACAGGGAGAGTTAGTCAGTGTGACCCAAAGATGTCCCGAGGGTTCTAAATCGTCACCAGGCTGCGGTCTGAATCATGACTGCGGCTCGACACAGTGACACACAGGTCACCAGACATCCACCGGCTTTGCCAGGACTCACCCAAGTGGGGCTGAAGACGGGAGGGTTGGGGTTGCTCTGGGTGACTGTGATCACGGCTGTTGCTGTCGCGCGTAAGCCTTCGCCTCCGAGGTCGGCAGCTTGGACCGTCAGGGTGTATGCGGGGGTGCTCTGCAGACAGGCACGCAGCAGTCAACCCTGGGGATTCTCGGGGCAGGTTTGGATCTACCCAATGGCACCCAGAGAGTAAATATGGGACGCCCGAGGCAGCAGACCTGGAGCCCCCCCCCCCCCAGGAAGTGACCGCCTTCCAGGAGCACTCGAGGAGAGACTGAAGTCTCCGCTTTCACCTTGGCTCTCCACTCAAAGAAGCAAACTGTGCAGAAACCAGATCACCCCTCCCAAAGCTGACCCAGGAGGAAAGTTTCCTGGATTGGGATCTGATCAATATGTTCCCAGTCCCAGCACTAGGCCAGGGCGTCCGGGAACCCCTTCATTTATGGGTGCAATGCTTATGGGGACATGATGCTGGTACTTTTCTGTTTTCACCAGAGAATATGGTCTACGTTTGTGGGAAACAGAGTCATTTCATTTCACTTCTCACAGGAGCCGTCTTGAGGATCACATTTGTAATTTGCCCCAGGTTTGGGCTCAAAGTCAGCCTGCCCGCACAGGCGGATAGATGCCTCTTCTTCTTTCTTTTCTTTCTTTCTTTTTCTTTTTTTCTTTTTTAAGATTTTATTTATTTATTTGAATGAGAGAGGGAGAACGAGCATTGGGGAGGGGCAGAGGGAGAGAGAGAAGCAGGCTCCCCACTGAGCGGGGAGCCTGACACGGGACTCCATCCCAGGACCCTGGAATCCTGCCTGAGCTGAAGGCGGACTCTCCACCGACTGAGCCCCCCAGGTGTCCCTGATAAATGCCTCTTCCGATTGGTTGGTTCATGTTCTAATTTGTCAGGACTTCTGACTGGCTGCTGCCCCGCCTCACCAGCTGGGACTAATGTACATTAAACTGCACCACCGGGGGGCCCCTGCTGCCGCCTGACCTGTTGGTCCAGCCCAGGAGCGAGCACAGAGATGACTCCCGTGTCCCGGTTGATGGCGAACATGTTGGATTGAGGTACCGAGGGGTCCTGGCTGTGGATGGTGTAGGCGATGTCTGCATTGCAGGTGTTCTGGTCATCCGTGTCCGTTGCTGTGATTTGCATCACAGATGTTCCTGCAAGGACAAAGGGGAGAAGAGTTGATAATCTCAGCAGCTAACAGCTGGCAGGACAATACAAATTAATATAGAAATCTAAATTTAAATGTGTTCCTGTTTTAGTCTCTTCACTATACATGTGATAAAACTACTTATCAAGGGATATAAGTTCTAGTTCAAACAATTCACCAAATCATCATAATAATTTCCAGGTGATTTGTTTACTTTTTCCAGAATCTTTAGGGCATCTTTAAAAATTTTTGTATTTGTTATTTTTGTTTTCAAAGACTTATTTATTTGTTTAAGTAATCTCTACGCCCACTGTGGGGCTCGACCTCACGACCCTGGGGTTGAAAGTCCTTTGGCTCCACCGACTGAGCCAGCCAGGTGCCCCAGGGCATCTTTTTAAAATTTTTTTTACTTTATTTTTTTACTTTATTTTTTAAGTTTTGTTTTTAATTCCAGTTGGTTAACATATAGTGTAATATTAGTTTCGAGTGTACAAAATAGTGATTTATCACTTCCATACCTCAAACGGTGCTCATCAGGACACGTGCTCTTCTCATCCTCCTCACCTGTTTCCCCCATCCCCCACCTCCCTCCCCACTGGAGACCAGCAGTGTGTTTTCTAGAGTGAAGAATCTGGTTCCTGGTTTGCCTCTCCCTCTTTTTTCTCTTTCGGGAATCTTCTGACATGGCCGTCAGTATGGGATCCTTGTCCCTCATTGACGTGGGTGCTGAAATTCTATCATCTTTCCAGCTGTTCTGTTCTCAGGCCTCTCTGTCCTTCGTCCTCCCCTGGCATTGTCAGGGGAGTCCTTCCTGTCTGGACACTGGCCTCACATCGGGAGCTGGAGCCAAGCACACGAGCCAGATGGAGAGAAGAAGTGTGAGGGGGCGGGCAAAGTTGGGTGGGGGCAGTGCGTCCTGGTTGCTCCAACCAAGCCTCTGGAGTTGGGTCTACTGAGATATCCTGAAGCACGTGTGTGCCTCACGTGGGTGACGAGAGGACAGCTGGTGCTGGTTGCTGAGCCATGGTTTGTAGGAGGGCCAAAGGCAGCACAAAGATAGAGAAGAAAGAGAAAAAGAGGAAGAAGAAAGCATTAGTCGCTGCTGGTGGTGGGCCAGGAGAGAGAAGAAAGCATCCATCACAATGTCCTTTCACATGAAATACCCTGTGATTTTTGGTTTCATTTATCTTCAGTCCCAGAGAATGAGGACCTCAACATCCATTCCCAAAATATCAGATTGGAAGCTGTGGGCACATGGGCCTGTCAGTGTTGCCTAGGGTGCCCTCACCATACAGTCGTGTCTGGAGGTCTGGTAACTCCTCAATGGGATAAGTAAGAGCCAATTGAAACCAGAGTGTCCCCTGAATCAAGAGTAATCAGTCAGGTTCTTGTTTGCAGGACCACAAACTGGGAAATATGTAGGGAATTCATCAGGGAGAAATGGAAGGTGATGCAGAAAGGAGGTGTAGAGAAAGCTGTGAAATGAGAACGGCCACTCAGTGGAGGAGGGTCTATCCAGGCACCAGTTAGATGTAGCAACCAGCAAACGCAGACAGGACATAGAGCCAGAAGTGAGGCAACCAGCGGGTGTCACCTGACCAGTGGCGACCCATGATCCCTGGACTTCCTGCTTCTTGCTTTATGGCCCTTGTTGGCCCCTCTTTGTAGGATTCTCTCCACCTGTAGCCGTCCCCAGTCCCAACTCTCTTGAGCAAGACTGAGACAGTCTCTGTTGCTTGAACATCCCCCGCCCCGCCCAAGTCTTTGCAGTTCTTGACCTGTCCTTTCTCATCTCCGAGTGGAGCCCTTCCCTGCCCTGGAACCCAGGGTGTGGATCCATGGTATGACCTCCTCTGCTGTTCATGCTTCAGTTTCCCAGGTTCTTTATATTTTCCCTGATACTACTGCCATGTGTCACTAAAACCTCCATTGTTCTAAGTGAGCTGGGAGGGCTCTTTCCATCACGGACCCCTCAAAGACCGCCTGGGTGAATTCGGGCCTGTTGTCATTCTTGTCTGTCAGCGATCACAGTCCCCATCGGGTCCTCCACAGCGTTCCCAGTTGAAGACACAGCACGAAGGAGAAGCTGAAAGGCAACACAGGTGCAGCAGAGGCATGTGGGGGCCCCCTGGCCAGTGGGCACCTGCCCCTCAGAAGGCCCATTGCAGAGAGCCCACTTTCTACCTTCATCTCACATTTCAGAGCTTGGGGGCCGGAGAAAGCAGCTCGTACTCCAGCCTCGGTGATGCCACTGAAGTGCGTGCCTGTCTGTGTCTGCTCAGATCTTTCTGATGTGACGGCAGTGCTAGCCATACCCTACCCACCCTCTCCTTTTCCGCAGAAAGTGCCTAGCTGGGTGGGACCACGAGGACTCAGGGTTTGATTTCTGCAGCATGTGCCCGTTCTCCCTTCCCCGGGGTGGAAGGTGGGCCTGCCGGGGGACTCGCTTTGAGTCTGAAAGAAGGCAGGGTATTTGGGAGGAGAGTAAACTGAGGCTTTAAGGGGCCTCGGTTTCTCTCCGAGGGGTGTGGTGGAGAGTCTTCTGGACAAAACACACCAGAGAGCTGTATTGAAAGGGTGCTCAGCTAACGTGCATTGAGAACTTACTTCTAACTAGATATTGTTCAAAGTGCTTCACATACGTAACCCTAACAGCAAAGGGAGGTGGAGGGGCCACTTCCACACCCAGGGCTACAAAGAAAAGAAGTGTCAGAGCTGGGGTCTCACCATAGGTTGTGTGGCTCTGGATCCTACACTCCTAACATTTGGAGATTGTCTAGAATGTTCCAACCTAGAGTCACACAACCTGCTCATTCCCTCTGCTCAGCCCTCTCTTGCCACTTTCTCTCCCCTTGCTGCACCTCGGTCTTTGCTGCAAGGATCCTGTCTTTTCCCCTCTAGAGCTGGACTCTCCATTGTGCGTCTCTGTAGCTAGCAGTAGTGGCAGAAGCTATAACAACAGCCTCTATCTCCCTCCAGTCCTGCTCTCGGCCCTGAGCTCAGAACTTTCCATCTCACTGATCCTCACGTCAATGAGTCTTGGAATTTGTCCACAGCTACAGAGCTCACTCTTCACTTGTAAATCCCTGAGCCCTTTGCTCTGCCAGCCTCCACCCTCTCAACTCTCATGTTGAATATCACAGGTGCTCAAAAATTGTTTCATGAGTAACTTCAAAAACCCAATGGCTGTCTGAAATAGTTGGAAAACAAGATGGCTGCCTCGCTGCCAGCCCCCACCCCCTGAAGCCACATAGGAGACACTCACAACATAGTGGGGTTCCTGCTCTCTGTCCAGGGGCATTGTCACCTTTAGCAAACCTGTTTCTCTGTCCATGATAAACACACCACGAGGAGGCTCATCAGCGCCTCTGCCAGTGATGCGGTAGAAAACCCGGATTTCCTTGTCTTTGTTAGATTTGACCTGAAAACAACACAGAAGCAGAACACCCAAGAAGGACCCTAGTCCAGTATCAACCCCTCTCCATAGGGAACCCTAGAATGAAACCGGAGTCCTCCCTTTGCAATACCTGGGCCACGAGTTTTGGGTATGGGCCTCTTTCATTCTCTGGGATGGGATCACCCAGTCTCTCTTTTGCCTCCTGGGACCGAAGTGGGCATGAGGAAACGTCAGCACCTCCACCTGGTATCCAGAGGGAGTACCCTAAAAGGACAGGAGGAGAGGGACCAGAGCACAGGCCTAACCGCTCAATGAAGCCAGCTCTTGTAAGCACCACACTGACCTGCAGGAGGGTCTAGTTGCCATGCACATCTTCCACCACCAACCCCAGCTTCTGACGAGTCTTGGGAGCCCCTTAGCTGAAAGGTATCCCCTTGGCAAAGAGCTGCAAAACCAATGGGAAGTAGGTGAAGAGCCCAGGGGACAGGCTTTGGGACAATGCCTGTAGTCCAGCCTGGGTGTCAGCACTGTCCTGTTCTCTGCTCCCCAGAAAACAAAGGCCTCCACCTCCACCATGGCCTCCAGGGTTTCCCATCACCTTCCTCTGCAGGGGAAGTCTGAGAGGGGGTGCTCTGTGACATCATGGGAGGGGTAAGGTGGAGTGAACATCTTCTTCCTAAATCCCGGAGATTGGAGAACTTTCTTGAGCACCAAATGCAGCACATGTTTCAATCTATACCAAAACTAGGCCCAAATCTGGTCTACAAACTCTGGGAACCCCTTTCATGTCCAATAACAGGGGGTTGGTTCGAGCACAGCCCAATCTTGGTCATGACGTAATAGTGAAAACTGCAAGGAAGGCGTTCGAGATACTTTATAGAGGGAAAGAGGCAGACGAGAGAGGAAGGGCTCGCAGTGTTTACAGGAAGAGAACATGTAGGTGTCCTGGCATGCTCAGCTGTGTGCCATGAACAGAAAGCCCTAACGTGCCGTATTAATTGACGTTCCCTCTGAATAATGGAGTTAGGATACTGGGTGGTTTTTATTTTCTGTATTTTCTTAATTTTTAAAAACATAACAACTGCATATTATCAAAAGAAAAACCCCAATAAAGTTGTTGTGTTAAGTATGAGAGCTTGTAATATATTAAAGTGCACGTATTAGAATGTTACAGGATTTATCTCTGGGTTATGAGATTAACAGCCTCTTAAAAAAAGTATTTTAAAAAACTGTCTTTAGTAAATTTGAGCAGTTAGATCTTTTTTTTTAGGTGGGTTTCACACCAGTACAAAGCCCGTGGGGCTGGAGCTCCCCACCCTGAGGTCAAGACCTGAGCTGAGATCAAGAGTTGGCTGCGTAAGTGACTGAGCCACCAGGTGCCCCACGCAGTCGGGTCTTTGAAGACAGCATCTGTGGTGACACTCCTCCCTAGGGCTAGTTTTCAGAGGCCGGTTCAGGTACTGGCTGGGCTCACAGGACCGGGGCCAGACCTGCAGCCAGACAAGGCAGAGTCCAGGGATCAGAGACAAATTGACTACATTTCAGACAAGTGTGCCCTCCTCATGTCCAAGCCAGCCCTTAGATGCTGGTTTGGCTTGTCCCCACCTCAGCTGTGGCAGGTGCTCTGCTGTTCTGGGTTCTTCATTGACCGTCCTGGTGAGTGACACCCTCACCCGCTCAGCTAAGGTCCCCAAACAAGCCGGCAGTGTTCTTACCTGGGTGGCAGACATGCAGAGCAGAAAGCAGGTGGGGCCGGCCATAGCTGTGGTGGCTGCCGCAGTCGCCGAGCGCGGTGGGGTGGAGGCTGTGGGCCGCACTGCCCTGTCGTCTCAGCTGTTGACATGCTGTTGCCCAAGGACTATCGACCTGCCTGTCCATGGCAATCACGGTGTCAGGGGGAGGTGCTGGGAAACCAGCAGGTGCAGAGTCCAGCCAGGTGTCACAGGAATAGGGCAGTGGCCTCAGCTAAGGGCTTCTCAGCTGTCTACCAGGGGACAGAGACTTGGAATCCAGCCAATGTCAGGCATTCCTCTGAGCCTCCTCTTCAAAATGAGGATAGTGGCTGCTGGCCCTAGCTGATGCTTGGAGGGGATATCAACACCTCGCTCCCCTGCACGTGGTGACCCGAGACCATGCCAGACAGTGAGGGCAAGGCTGAAGTCCCTGTGGGCGTCACACACCACCATTTTCACACCACAGGTCAGCCCTGTTCTATGAAGGTGGGACTGCACAAGGGTGTGGATGATAGGAAGTGGATTTTGGGGGGCCCTTCTTGGAGGCTTGTGGCCACCCTGGGAATGGGGTTTGTTGCTGAAGGGGAAGAAGAAGGAACAGACAGACCTTTCCTCATCTTGAATTGGTCAGCCTCTCAAGGGGAGTTCCAGGTCAGTTCCGGGGGAAATGGAGGCAGGAATCACCTGGCAGTTTGTGGGTTCTCCTCCTACTATATTTCAGTGTGAGCTCCTCTGCCAGCATTACCCCTAACTCTGCCCCCCTCTGCAGTGGCTCATGCTAAAGTCCCAGAACATTGAGGGCTAGGGTGATTTCTCAGCATTACGCCGTATAGGGAAGAGAATTATCCCCTCTCCTCTTCCCACAGAGAAAGAAAGACTCCCATGTGCACCTTCCTTTACAAAAGCATACAGGACTAGAGAAAATAGTAGTGAATATTTATTATTGAAATCCACATAGTTTATGCAGAGACTCTTCACAAGCCTGGCACGGGGAGAGGGACAGAAGGGTCACTGTTCCAGGTCGTGGGGTTTGGTGCTCCCCACATGGCCCACACTCCTTTTGGTATCTCCTGGAAGGGCTGGGGTTTGGAATTCAGCCTCCATGAAGCCATTCTAGCTTCTAGGAACTGGGATGACATGCAGAAGCAGGGAGGTAACCCCTGCAGGAGTGTGTGATAGTGGCCCTCGTTCATTGTGCTGCCTAGAACACCAGTGCCTCCTCTCTGCACTGGAAGCGATTTCTGGTTCTAAGAACAGCTGTCAGCACCCTCACCTGCCCGGTAGTGGATGCAACATGCTTACTTTGTGTTCACTTCCAGTCCTGCGATCACCCACCCGTTGTGTCCATGGGGATTCTGTGCCCCCGGGGCTCTGTGGACCCTCTATGTGAATGGGTGTAGCCAGGAGTGGTTGGTGCTGTGCATATCTGCCCTGCTCCATTGTCCTTTCAGAATTCACTTACCGTCCGTAAGTTTAAAGAGAAAATAATTAAGAACTTCAGGATTGCTGCGGCTGTGCGTTAAACCATAGGGTTTGCATTTATGCGTGAACGCGTTAAACCACCAGGGGCCCAGGCAGGAGGAAAGTGTGCTGCAGAAGTTGCTGCCGTGGGCTTCGTGAACACCGTGTGTGGATGCGGGCTCAGAGACACACTTACGGTACGTCCATCTCCTACAGACGCCAAGCCCAGAGTCTGTTCTCAGCAAGGGGCGGGCGAGGGTCTCATTTCACAGGTTATTGTCAGTACTGCCTGCTTGTGCTGAGGGGGTTCTGAGCTGCCCAGGCTCAGTGGGAAGGGCAGCAGCCTGACGAGAGATGGACCCCTCCACTTTGCAACCCTGACCCCACAACTCCTTCTCAGCGTAGCTGAGTCTGTGCAGAGAAAGCAGTGTTTCCTGACCAGTCTCTGAATCTGGCTCCCCAGCCCTACCCTCTCTCTGTCCTCCCTCGTGCAGCACTATGGCCCTTGAAGACATGGCCATCGGAAGTCGTGGGAGAATAACGAGTTGTTCTCCCAGCCTCTTGTATTCCCAGCATCTCTGTGCCAGATTATGCCCGTGCTTACTCAACTTGGAACACCCACCCAAAGGCTGGAGTTACCATCCCATTCTCCAGATGATAAAACGGGCACACAGAGGTGGAGGAATTTGTCCTATGTCACACAACTGGTGAGGGCAGAGCTGAGAATTGGACCCACTACAGTCTGATATGGATCCCGTATGCTGTGTGCCATGAGATGCCAACCCTGATGGGAAAGCAAGGAGAGAGTGAGAGAGAGGAGCTGCCCAGACGGAGCCGGGCACACAGATGTGCACACACGCAGGGATGCACACGTACACACATGCGCATGTGTGCCCCCCCCCCCCCCCCGTGTTCACCTCTGACGGTGCAAAGGTGTGAGGGAACCTGGAGAGGAACCAGCAGAAGCCAGGGGAGGAGGGTGGCAGCAGAGGGCAGGGGCCTATTAGGGGAAAACACCACACTTCCTAAGAGACCAAAGAATTCCCTTTCCTGATGAGTCTGTGTCAAATCCTAGATTTCTCTCCCTGGCTCGGAAATTGATTCTTCCGTGCTCTAACTAGATTCACTCCAGACTTACACCTTTCCAGGGGTTGAGTTTTCCTGTGGAGACTTGGACCAAGAGTAGGAGTTCTGGCCCTCCTGGACCCTTCTGCTTTCAGTGATAAGGGGGGGAATGAGGTGCGTGTGGACTTCAGATTTGTAGGAACACAAAATTTATTAGAACAGGAGGCCAAAAAATCATGGAGGGGATTGGTGTGGGCGAGGGTCTCAGAGCACTTAAGGAACCTTCCCCTGTTTGTATGCCTCATCTCTTGTCCTGAAAGTAGAGAATTTCTTTAACCAGTTGTATGTGGTCTCAGTATATTCTTGGGGAGTGTAAGGGCTCAGTAGCCTTCCTCTGAACCTCCCTCAGAGCTGGGGTATGGAGTGTGTGGTGGCTACATTTGTTCTTTGGTAGTGGAGATGTAATTTATTGGTAAAGCCTCTGTGTGTGTCCTCTGGTGTGTGATGAGACCTGACCTCCGTGTAAAGCCTCGCCCACACTCCCTGCAAACATAGGGCTTCTCCCCTGTGTGTGTCCTCTGGTGTGTGATGAGACCTGACATCTGTGTAAAGCCCTGCCCACACTCCCTGCAAACGTAAGGCTTCTCCCCTGTGTGTGTCCTCTGGTGTGTGATGAGATGTGACCTCCGTGTAAAGCCTCGCCCACACTCCCTGCAAACATAGGGCTTCTCCCCTGTGTGTGTCCTCTGGTGTGTGGTGAGATTTGACCTCAGTGTAAAGCCCCGCCCACACTCCCTGCAAACGTAGGGCTTCTCCCCTGTGTGTGTCCTCTGGTGTCTGATGAGACCTGACATCTGTGTAAAGCCCCGCCCACACTCCCTGCAAACGTAGGGCTTCTCCCCTGTGTGTGTCCTCTGGTGTGTAATAAGGACTGACTTATGACTGAACTCTCTCTTCACCTTCTTGCAAACAGAGGGCTTTTTTTTGTGTCTTCTCTGGTGTCTGCTGAGATGTGACCTATCACTGAAGTCTTGCCCACAGCCTCTGTATTTGACTCTTATAATTCCTGACATTCCTACCCCCATGAATAATTCTCCTGTCTCCTCTGGATTCAATTTCTGGCCTGCACTGGGCTCTTCCTCCACCATTCCCTCACACGCTGTAGAGCTCCTCGTTTGTCCTTTGCATGGACTGGAAAAGGCCCTTGAAATTCTCCTCTGCCTTATACTTTTAAGCAAAGGTTTGAACCTTTCTTTGACCTCTTGACCTTTAGCTTTGTCATTCCACCTGTGAGGATCAGAATGTTGCTGCTGCTGCTGATTCTGATGGCCTGGGCAGGGATCCTCTTGTTGGAAATGTTCGCTTGCAGATATTCGTGAGAGGATCTGAGAAGGGTGATTGTGTTCCAAATGTTGGCTGAGGAATTTCTGACTGGAGAAGGCCAGAGAGCAGGAAGGACATGGATGGATCTCTGGCTTTGGTTCTCCTGAAAGAGGAAATTTTTGGTCAGGTAGATGTTGACACAACTGCCTGTGTTGTATGCTTTGTCTCCTGGTAAGGCTGCCCCAACACCCATTTTTATTGTGTTGACAATGCAAGCTCTGTCTCCCACCAAGTGTCCCTTCACTTTTCCATTCCATTTTTACCCACTACATCTTCCTCATAAACCCAGAAAGCCCATATCAAGGGCCTTTTCCATGTATCACCCAAACTAGGTAACCTCAAGTAGCATCAGAGACAGCTTCCCTCCTTATATAGATGGAAGGACAGTGACCTTTCCCCTCATGCAAGTACCTTCTAAGTCGTATGACTCTGTGACAGTGTCTGCAGTGATTTTGTTCCTGCGAGAGGCAACAACTCTTTTGATGACTTTGGTGGAATATGTGAGTAAACATGAACCTGAGTGTCCCCATTTAAAAAGACATATTTAATTGAGGACAATATGCATCTGGATCTCTATTAGAAAGTGGGATTTCGATTGGACAGTCGTGCACGTCTCATGGTCTAAAGGGCTATGGCTCCTGCTGCCCCAACTAGGTTATAAATTGCTTCTCTTTTAGTTTTCCACAAATCATAACATAAAAAAATACCCTTCATGCTGTGTTTATTTCATTCAGTCTCAGCCTATTTCAAGTACAATAGAAAGTCCTGTTTCAAAATATTTTCCCAACCAATTACGGGGATATATATCACACCCCCAAGTGCCATCCATCTTCTGCCGATTCGCCATCTTCTCTCACTGAGAGATGAAGTAATCTTGGAGGGGATTCTCCACTGTAGTCTTTCTCCAAAAATAACCAAAGCATCATCTTAGAACAGAGAACATGCCACTCTCCAGTTGAAAAGTGCCCGATCGTTCCATCTCAGTCAGGAAAACCCCCAGCGTGTCAGCACGGACCACAGGGTCTAGGGCATCTATGTATCTATCTGACCTCCATTCTTACCCTCTATGCTTCCTCCATCTGCGTGGATTCTCAGCCACACACCACATGTACCCCATCTCTCTTGTGCCTCGGGGCAGCTGTCCTCGCGGGCCCCCTCTGCCTGGAATCCTTTGCTCACAGGTGTTTGCACATCTCAAATGCTGTCTCTTGAGAGAGCCCTTCCCTGTCCAAGCTCTGTTGTACCCACCCTTCCCTCACATTGGTCCCCAGACACTTTCTGAGGACTAGTTTTATTTTCAAAGCACTAATTGCTGTGTGATGTTATGCACACGCCTGCATATGTAGATGTTTCCCTCATTCATTCAGTCATCAGCTGCTGAAGAGAACTGATTCTGAAAATCTCGTTCGGTCTGTATCTCTAATTCCGGGAAGCCTGTCTGGCCCGGAGTAGGAACTCACATGACAGCTAACTGAATTATGAGTGAATACACACCCACATACTCATATCATTTAGAAATATTGAACAAATTAAGAAGAAAGAGCTAAAAGGGCAGAAGAAACTGCCTTAGTGAGAGAGCTGGCAGGGGCTTGAAAACTTATTTTTTGCATCTAAGTTTTTTTATCAGTATATTCTATTATATATTTTGTGCATGAAATATTTAAGAAATCAGAACAAAAATAAAAAATTTAAAAATTGTCCCTAAGAGTCCAATGCATGTGACGTGCACCCTTATTCCGGAGGCGTCAGAATTGCACTTCTACTGACTTTAGACAGGGTTTTACGCTACTTGAGAGTTGGACTGTGGAAACTTCCAAGGAGAATTCTTCCCTTTCTCTCTGTTTTGAAGAGGAGTGGTGCCCACCTTTCCCTGCTGTGAGCTCGCTCTTCCACTTGCTTCCCCATTTGATGCCCAGCTCCTGGCCGTACTCATCCCCGTACCAGACCAGCAGTTCACAGCCTGGCCTGATGACCCGGCACGTTCGGTAGAAGATCTGCCTGTGATATTGAAAGGCCACCAGGTTCTGCTCCTCCTCATCCCTGGCACAGTTCACGTACCTAGGAAAGAGAACCATAGGGGGTCAGTTCCCACCACCTGTCACATCCGCCCCCGATGCCCGAGGCCTCCATGTTGATGCTGCCCACTCTCCCACTGCTCCTCAGGGAACACTCTGTTCATACTCAAGCCTCCATCACAGTATCATATGAATTCCCAGCTCTAGGTTCTGCTTACTGTCCTCAGCCTGCCTAGAAGGCTTTCCCCCTTGCCTGCTTAACCATTTTTCAAATCCCAATTCCAGTCTCACCGCCACCTTGATTGATCACAAAACCCAGTGACGTCTAGTTTCTCTAAACTTTAAATTAAGTTCTGTTTTATACCATAGAACTTGGTGTTTGATCATGGACTCTGCTTCTAGATCACTACACATGATTCCATACTCAGCCCAAATCTATCTTCCTTTGAGAGGCCTTTCTCCAATCTCCCCACACTGTATCTGAAGTATGCCTCCCCCAAGCTCCCACAGAACTTCAGAGCTCTTTCTGTCTTCACACAATAACACAGAAAAACAATATTGTATTCACACAATGCATTCCCTGGTAACATGTGAGCCCCTCAAGGAAAGGGGCTGGATCATGAAGGACAGAGGCCTGTGGCCACACTGCAGCCCATATCTAATAGGCTTCAGAACCAATTCTATTAGAACAGAGAGTAGGAAGAGCTGCTGCCCTCACAGATTAACGGTCCCTTGTTTTAGGGTTATCCCTACACTGTATACCTCTTGAAAAATAGGGAAATTATAGTTAAGTATTCCTAAATTCAATTGTCTACTGTCTATCTGCAATATGTCTTCCATAGGACCTGGGTTGTATAATATGTTTAAGTAATGAACTCCACAATGGAACATAGTAAGTGCTTATGAATATTGATTAGATAAATTAGAGTGTGAATCCAGTGTTCCTCATGAGACTAGGCTCCTCGGGTTTTTTTCAGTGTCCAAATGTTATCTAGCATATTTTGAGTACATGTGCTATGTTCTTATCTCCTTTTTTCCAAAACTGTCTCTTAAAATGAAAGAGCATTATAAGGAGAGAAAAGAGGAACAGAGGATTGAGGGAGACCATTGAGGGAGGCATGACAAGAAGGAAAGGAACATGGGTTTGTGAGAGATGAATGTCCTCTCTGGAACCCAGAACCCTATTGGTCTTACCTCATCCAGTTGGCCCAAGAGTTATCCTTTCCATCCACATACTCATAGCAGTTTCTCCCTTTGGTGATCTGAGTTTGAGAAAGAGAAATTAAAGAGGTTTTTTGTGTGTGTGTGGGGGGAGGTAATAGGGGGATTATTTTACTCTCCTGTGGTCAATGCTATTTCAGCCTACATGGAATCCATCCCCAGTGTGACCATATGATGTGCTCCTTAGTCATCATCTACACATCTGGGTCGCTTTGTCACCTCAGAGCAGGAGTCCCTCAAGGGAGGAGCCTCCTGTTTGTGTCTGTACCATTGTGCTCCCTCTTACTCTCTGATCTTTAAGTAGGAGCTCCAGGTTCATGCAAAGTCCACTCAGTACACAGCACTAACCATGTTATTCCCATCTGTGTAGAAGGTATTGTCCTACCAATCCACAGGAGGGATGTGGGAAGCCAGAGGACGGGGGGAAGAGGTAGATGATTCTCACCAACCAGGAGTATCCGCTGTTGGCTGCCTCTTCATCTTCTGTGATTTGGCCTTCATAGGGACCAAAGTGTAGACCCAATGGTAGATCAGATGCCTCATTCCATACTCCAAGCCCAGCCTGAGGGATGCCTGATGGTCTGATTCTCAGACCAGGGGGCAGAGTGAGGGCTGAGCGGTTGGGTTGCCCCTTGTCCACTGCACTGTCCTTTACAAATGTGGGGGGCCCATGAACAGCACAGCTGTCAATGAAGAAGTTCTGACACTTCTCACAATCTGGAGGCGAGAGCAACAGGGATTAGGAAAGGGTTAGTGCATGTTACTGGACTAAAGTCGTTTCAGAAAGAGCCCAACACTCACATCATTTAGCCTCTACCCTGTACTCCTAGTCACTAGAGGAAGGGGATGATTTGGGGACCCAAAGACAAGATGAAGTTACTGTACCAGGAGAGAACAATTTCCTTTGAGAGTGGGCCAGGACGGTCACTTACAGAGGTAGTCATCATCCTGGGGCTCGCTGACCTCTTGGTATGCAAGGCTCTTTCTTTCTCGTAGGCTATACATCTTCACTTCAACATCCTTTCTCCTGAATTCTGAGTTGGAAAAGAGCATGTGAGTGAGGTTGGTGGAGTCTGGAGTATTAGTCCCTGTTTTGTCAGAAAATGTGAAATCTCCGATAAATTATTACCTGTCACTCTATATACTCTGTTCTCTGCCCTCCCCACACTCTTCAGGGAGTAAGACTCCATACTGACAATAGATGGCAAGTTCAATTTTAGTTTCTTCCCGTTATCAGGTTAATCTTTGCAATCTTTCCTCTTAGAAAATGGTTCATTCACATATTTCTTCATTCAGAAAACATTTGTTGAGGGCACATTACATGTTAAGCGTTGAACAAGGGCCTGGGCATTCAACACCAAGAAAGTATGGTCTTTATTAACACTGAGAGATTTATTGGACAACCCGCATGGGTCAATTATTTTATGTTTAATTTAATGCTTTCAGACAATATATGAGCTATGCATCCTTATCTTCATTTTACAGATTAACATTCAGGAGCTCAGAGAATTTATATTTGTCCAAGGCCTCAATGCTAACCACAGGTCTCAGGTTAGTCTAGCTTAAACCTAGGCTTAGCCAAAGTCCATCCCACATACCTATGTTGTATTCATCAACCTTTCTGGAGGACTTAGAGGGACTAAAAATCCCCATATTATTTTTTCTTACCCAATTTTTGTAGGGAGTCATGTCCAGAGGTACTTGCTTCTCCAGGAAGGGACACTGGTTTCTGGCCAAGCTCTGAGCCACTTGTGTTCAGCAACTTTGCTGTTTCTGATAATTCCTTCAAAGTAGATTCGTTACATAATGGCGCCCTGGGTATTCGCTTCAATGTGAGAGTCACATATTAAAAGACAGCATGAATTTCTATAGTCCTTTAAGGCTTATGATGTGTTTTCACGTGCATAACTTTAGTTAGTACTTCAACAACCCTTGGGAATACCTGGGGAGTCTGAATACTAGAGGGAAAAGAAAGGGCATATGTGGGCAATGAATGCAAGACTAGAATCCATGGCTTAAGGCTCTTTCCCTTTAAATTTCTCAAATTTCTCCATAAAAGTGAGAGTGAGGGAAGGAGATGACTTGGGAAGACTAGCTGGAGATTCAGTAAGGTCTGTGAAAGAAGGTTATGAGGGCTCATAGAGGAAAAGAGGGGATCTTCTATAAACTATTGGGCATTTGATGGAGGAGGAGATGTAGGCAAATGCATGGGACAGCACACATATGGCAGATGAGGTGACAGAGTGGAGACGGGAAAGAAAACAAAGAAAGGGTTGGCAGAAATGTATCTAAACACTAAAAAAAAAAAAAAAGATGCTAAAGTTGCCATTTGCCATATCCAGGAAAAAATATTTGGAATTAGATTAGCTGGTTCCTGTCAATTTTGTTTGAATAAGGTCGTACCACCAGCTAGCTCTCTTCAGTTTCCTGATCCATAAATTGGTATATGTACTAATTCTTGATGTTATGGAGAACAGAAAATATTATAATGATCATCAAATTGTTTGGTGAGCTATTTGATATAATATGAATATGAGATTACAGTCCTGCTATCAATTTACCCCCTCAATTGTCCCCATGTTCAAAATCTAAATCACAGATGTTATTGTTAGCGTTCCTTGACCTTTTTACTTCTAATTTTATCTGTAAATGTGGAATTACTCATGCAGAAAACATAGAGGGGCCTCTGGTGCCTTAAGCTGGGCCTGGGACTTCAGAGAAGAAAGAGTCTGCAGTGCAGAGGCAGTCTACACAAATGATACTGAACAAAATGAGAGTTGCCTAATGAGAGCTCGGGGGACGGGGTTGTTGCTTCCTCCTACAAGTATGAATATTTTAAATCAGTTCCAGATACCTATATGGAGTTTCTAATGAATATTATGTAACCTATATGAAATCTTTAAGTCATTTTATTAGTTGTTTCTCAATCATCAAACCTGAAACTACTCAGGGCTGGGAGATGCTTCCTCTTATTAGAATGGGAGGCTTTCAGGATGGAAAGCCTATCTCCTTCATCCGGGATCATCCAGTGTATGAATTCCTAGTATATTTGTAAGCCTCTCTTATTTAGAGGGTCTTAGCTCATCTCTCACTTTAGCATAATAAAAAAGAACTGAGGTTGAAATCATCAAATGAATGACGTAAATTTTATAAAACTCTGAAAGTTTTAATGAGCTTGTAAGTGGTTTAGAGAAGGAGCTTGCGATTAGATTGCACCACCACTGGTACTGTGATCTCAGATATATAATCAAACATGTCTTTGTCCCAATTTCCTCATCTATAAACGGTGATATTTATAGTACCTCCCTCATAGGGTTGTTGTAAGGTTTAAGTAAGTTTATTCATATAAATGCTTAAAATAAAGTCTGAAGTACAGTGAAAATAAAACAAGTGGTAGCCAATATTGTTGCTGTTCTTATTAGCTATTAAAGTGATGATGATATTGGATATTGTGCTAAAGAGATCAGGAAAATAAAGGCATCAGTTCCTTGGATACTCTGCATTTTCCTACTCTTACCTGTGTTTAAATCCATGAGAAAGATTTTCCTGTCAACAAGATTTGGGGAATACTCACCCTCTGGTGTTTACTCTGCTCCATTCTGAATGCCACCCAAGAAGGTCTGACTATAAAGTGATAAGAAATCAGTGTTTTGGTTGGTAAATGTTTCCAGACTCCAGAGGCCCTCACTAGAGACACAGAGTTCTTAACCAGGGAGTGACGAGTATGTGGACTGTCAAAGGGTGATTGGAAAATGCTTCTGAAGTATCATCAAAGCCTATGCTGCTACTGGTGACATGAACTAATTGACCTAAAGTGTTAAAAAAAATAGACAAAACCTCACTTATGCTTCATCCTATGTTCATAAGTTATCTATTACACATATTAAAACATATGCCATGAACATCTGTGGCAAAAATACTCAACAAACTGAGAATAGAAAGAAATTACCTCACCATAATAAAGAAGTCTATCTCTCACATGATACTCTGCAGTTAAAAACTGAAAGCTTTTCCTCTAAGATCAAGAACAAGGTAAGGATGCCCACTTTCACTACTTCTAGTCAACATCGTTCTGGAATTCCTAGCCAGGGCATTAGAAAAAAAAATAAAGGGCATCTAATTTGGAAAGAAAGAAGTGAAATTATGTTTGTTCACAGATGACATGATCTTATATGTGGAAAATCCTAAAGATTCCACAAAAAAGCCTGTGAGAACTAACAAATGAATTCAGCAAAGTTGCAGGATACAAAATTAACACTAAAAAATTAGTTGCATTTAGGGAGCCTGGGTGGCTCAGGCAATTGAATGTCTGACTCTTGGTTTCACCTCCGGTCGTGATCTTGGGGTTGTGGGATCAAGCCCTGTGTTGGGCTCTGTGCTCAACACAGAGTCTGCTTAAGATTCTCTGCCTTTCCATCTTCATCTTCCACTCCCCCCAACTTGTGCCTGTTCTCTCTCTCTCTCAAATAAATAAATAAATAAAATATTTAAAAAAATTATTAGGGGGTGGGGGATGAGGTAACAAGGTGATGGGTATTAGGGAGGGCATGTGATGTGATGAGCACTGGGTGCTATACACAACTAATGAATCATTGAACACTCCATCAAAAACTAATGATGTACTATATGTTGGCTAATTGAACTTAATAAAAAATTAGTTGCATTTGTATGTACTAACAATGAATAATCTTTTTTTTTTAAGATCTTATTTATTTATTTGACAGAGAAAGAGAAAGGCAGCGAGAGAGGGAGCGCAAGCAGCGGGAGTGGGAGAGGGAGAAGCAGGCTTCCCGCTAAGCAGGGAGCCCGATGCAGGGCTTGATCCCAGAATGCTGGGATCATGACCTGAGCCAAAAGCAGACACTTAACGACTGAGCCACCCAGGCGCCCCTAACAATGAATAATCTAAAAAGGAAACTAAGAAAACAGTCTTATGTTTAATAGCACCAAAAGGAATGAAATAACTAGGAGCAAACCTAACCAAGGAGTTATAACATTCGTACACCGAAAACTACAAAACATTGCTGAAGAATTTAAAGAAGATGCAAGTAAATGGAAACACACCCCAGGTTCATGGATTAGGAGTCTTAATATTGTTAAAATGTCCAGACTGCAAGGCAATATACAGATTCAATGCAATTTCTATCAAAACCCCAATGGTATTTTTTTTGCAAAAATAGAAAAAGTCATCCTAAAGTTAATATGAAATCTCAGAGAACACCAAATAGCCAAAACACTCTTGAGAAAGAAGAACAAAGCTGGAGGCCTCACACTTTCTGATTTCAAAATATATTACAAGGCTACAGTAATCAAAACAGTATATTATTGCATAAAGACAGACATATAATTTATGGAATAGAATAGAAAGCCCATATGGTTTAATAATCTTCATAAAGGATGCCAAAACTACAGAACGGGAAAAGGACAATCTTTTCAACAAATGGCACTGAGAAAATAGAATAGCCACATGCAAAAGAATGAAGATGCCTTAAAAAAAGAAAAGCAAAGCTGGAGGCATCACAGTTCTGGACTGCAAGTTCTATCACAAAGCTCTAGTGATCAGTACGACACTGGCATAAATATAGACACATAGATCAATGGAAAAGAACAGAAAACCCAGAAATGAATCCACATCTGTATGATCAATTAATCTTAGACAAAGGCATTCCTCATTATCCAATGGGAAAATGATAATCTCTTCAACAAATGGTGTTGGGAAAGCTGGACAGCAACATGCAAAAGAATGAGAATGGACGACTTCCTTACAACAAACACAAAAATAAATTCAAAATGGATTAAAGACCTAAATGTGAGACCTAACACGATGAAAATCCTGGAGGAGAGCACAGGCAGTAACCTCTTTGACACTGGCCACACCAACTTCTTTCTAGATATGTCTCCTGAGGCAAGGGAAACAAAAGCAAAAATAAAATATTGTGACTTCATTGAAATGAAAACCTTCTGAACGGTGAAGGAAGCAATGAACAAAATTAAAAGGCAACCTACAGAATGGGAGAAGATATTTGCAAATGACATATCTGATAAAGAGCTAGTACCCAAAATATACATAGAATTTATAAAACTCGGGGGCGCCTGGGTGGTGCAGTCGTTAAGCATCTGCCTTCGGCTCAGGCCTTGATCCCGGCGTTGTGGGATCGAGAACCACATCAGGCTCCCCCGCTAGGAGCCTGCTTCCTCTCCCACTGCCCCTGCTTGTGTTCCCTCTCTCGCTGGCTGTCTCTCTCTGTCAAATAAATAAAATCTTTAAAAAAAATTTATAAAACTCAACACCTCCAAAATGAATAATCCAATTACAAAATGGGCAGAAGACATGAATAGACATTTTTTCCAAAAAGACATACAGATGGCCAACAGACACATGAAAAAATCCTTAACATCACTGATCATCAAGGAAATACAAATAAAAACTACAATGAGGTTTCACCTCACACCTGTCGCGGTGACTGAAATCAACAACACAAGGTGAGGATGTGGAGAAAGGGGAACCTCTTGTACTGGGGCTGGGGATGCAAACTGGGGCAGCCACCCTAGAAAACAGTATGGAGTTTCCTTGAAAAGTTAAAAATAGAACTACCCTATGATCCAGCAAATGCACTACTAGATACCACCCAAAGAATATAAAAATACTAATTCAAAGGGTTATATGCACCCCAATGTTGATGCCAGCAATATCTACGATAGCCAAACTATGGAAACAGTCTAAGTGTTCATCAACTGATGAATGGATAAAGAAGATGTCATATATATATACATACATGTATATATATGCCATAAAAAAGAATGAAATCTTACCATTTGCAACAACATGGATGGAGCTAGAGAGTATTATGCTATGTGAAATAAGTCAGTCAGAGGATAGATACCACATGATTTCACTGATGTGTGGAATTTAAGAAATAAAACAAATGAGCAAAGGTGGAAAAAAGAGAGGCAAACCAAGAAACAAATTCTTAACTACAGACGAGAACACACTGATGGTTACCAGAGGGGAGGCGGATGGGGGGATGAGTTAAATAGATGTTGGGGATTAAGGAGTGCACTTGTGATGAGCACAGGTTGTTGTATGGAAGTGTTAAATTACTATACGGTACACCTGAAACTAGTATAATTACTCTGGATGTTAACTAACTGGAATTAAAACAAAAACTTAAAAAAAAAAGAATGAAGATTGACCTTTATCTTACATCTTGTACAAAAATCAACTCAGAATGGACTGTAGACCTAAATGTATGACCGGAAACTATAAAACTCTTAGTAGAGGGGCGCCTGGGTGGCACAGCAGTTAAACATCTGCCTTCGGCTCAGGGCGTGATCCCGGCGTTGTGGGATCGGGTCCCACATCGGGCTCCTCCGCTATGAGCCTGCTTCTTCCTCTCCCACTCCCCCTGCCTGTGTTCCCTCTCTCGCTGGCTGTCTCTCTGTCACATAAATAAATAAAATCTTTAAAAAAAAAATAAAACTCTTAGTAGAAAACAAGGGGAAAAGCCTCATGACATTGGAATGGGTGACAATTTCTTGTTTATGACCAAAAGCACAAGCAACAAAAGCAGAAATAGACAAATGGAACCATACTAAACTTAAAAATTTCTGTGCAGCAAAGAACACAATCAACAGAGTGAAAAAGCAACCTAGGCAATGGGAAAAAATATTTGTAAAACATAAATCTGTGATAAGAAGTTAATATCCAGAATAGACAAAGAACTATAACTTGATAGTAAAAAATCAAGGAACCCTATTAACAACTGGGTGCTATGGAATGAATTATGTCTCTCCAAAACATCCCTATGTGAAACCCTAACCTCCAATGTGATGGTATTTGGAGATGGGGCCTTTGGAAGGTAATCACAATTAGACAAGGTCGTGAGAATGTGGATCTCTTTCTTTCTCTCTCCAAGAGCATGCATATACAAACAAGAGGTTGTGAGAGCACATGGCAAGATGGAGGCTGCCTGCGACGCAAGAAGAGAACTGGACTATGCTGGCACTCAGATCGTGGACTTCCAGCCTCCAGAACTGCGAGAAAACAAACTTCTGTGGTTTACCCACTAAGCCCATGGTATTTCATTATGGCGACTTGAGCTGATTACTATAATGGCAAAAGGACTGGAACAGACATTTCTCCAAAAAAGGTACACAAACGGCCAACAAGCACATGAAAAGACGCTCCATATCACTAACCTCAGGGAAATGAAAATGGAAATTGCAATGACATATTATCTCATACCCATTAGGATGATCACTATGGAAAAAACAGACAATAACAAGGGTTGACAAAGATGTGGAGAAATTGGAACTCTTAACACTGTTGGAGGGAATGTGAAATGTTGCAGTCATCATGGAAAACAGCATGGCATTTCCTCCATAAATTAAAAACAGAATTGTCGTATGATTTAGGAATCCAACTTGTGTGTATATATACAAAAAACTGGAAATAGGATCTTGAATAAATATTTGAACATGATCATTGCAGCATTATTCATAATAGTTAAGAGATAGAAGCAACCTAAATGTCCATTGACAAATAAATGGATAAAGAAAATGTCATATATTTGTGTATATATATACACACACAATGGAATATTAGCCTTAAAAATGAAGGATATCTTGTAATACGTTACGTCACGGATGGACTTTGAGGATATGCTAATTGAGATAAACATCACAAAAGTGCATGATTCTACTTATATGAGGTATCTACTTCATGGATATGGAGAATAGACAGGTTGTTTCCAGGGCCTGTGGCAGGGAGGGGGAAATGGGGAGTTGCTGTTCAATAGGCATAGAGTTTCAGTCACGCAAGGTGAAACAGACCTGAACATCTGTTGTTCAAGAATGTGCATAGAGTTAACAAGACTCTGCTGTACACTTAAACCTTGTTAAGGGGGTAAATTCATGTTGTTATTGGTATGTTTTGTAACCACAGTAAAAACATTGGGTGGGGTGGGGGTTTTAGCTGAGTCCAGATAAAGCTGTGGAGCTATATGGTAAACCATGGGGTATGTTTCCTATGAAGACTTTCCTTTAATGTCAAAATCTTTGTGAACAACCAGACATTGTGTTTTCAGATCTCTTACACTACTTTTAAGAGCCTAAGGAATCTGGGGTGCCTGGGTGGCTCAGTTAAGCGGCCAACTCTAGGTTTCAGCTCAGATCATGATCTCAGGGTCAGGATATCAAACCTTGTGTGGAGCCCTGCATGGAGCCCTGTGTCGGGTCTGGGATCAGCAGGGGAGTCTGCTTCTCTCCCTCTGCCCCTTCCCCCACTCATGCTCTCTCTCTCAAATAAACAAATAAATAAATAAATATTGTTTAAAAAGTTTAAAAAAAAAGAGCCTAAGGAATCTGAAATCCATAGATGGAATCATAGACCTAGTCCAAGTTGCTTTCTCCAGCTTATGTAGATCGCCTCTTGCTCTAAACTCCCTTGTCTGAATAGCAAGAGGACGTTTTTGTAAACGTTTTTGTAAATTTCTCTTTTGTAATGATGGTGTTTGACGTCGGTTGCCTGACGGTGCTCTGGTAAGTGATATGTGGGAAAGATGAGGGAGACAAAATAATTATCTCAAACCCTCTTCCAGAATTAAAACAAAGCGTCTGGTTCATTTTGGGTTAAAAAGATCATGTGTGTGATTAAATAAACATAAACAATAATGTATTTTTACATATGTTCATCATATTCTCTTCTAAGACATTTAACCCAACAACTGAATAATAAGAATAACTGAGATTAGCCCTTGGTGGACTTACAGCCTAATTAAGGTATCTTTAACTGCCCTTTCACTAGCTAATAAGGTTTAGCCAAAACAGTCTTTTTTAAAAAAAAAGTGATAAATTTTAAATATATAGAAAGATGTGGAGAATCATACTGGAAAACCTATATCTCCACCACCATTCAGCCTTGTCTCAACATTCTGCCACAACTGTATATCTTTACATCTTTTTATTTTTCTCTCTATATCTTTTAATTTCTATTTTAAAATTCAAAAACAAAAAGAAAAACAAGCAGAAAAATAGGGTGCCTGGGTGGCTCAATCGGTTAAGCGTCTGCTTTCAGGTCATGATCTGGGGGTCCTGCGATTGGCCGCCTTCAGGCTCCCAGCTCAGTGGGGAGTCTGCTTCTTCCTCTCCCTCTGCCTCTCCCCCAACCCGGGCTCTCTCTCTCTCAAATAAATGAAATCTTTAAAAAAAAAAAAAGGGAGAAAACTAGCCAAGACACAGCAAAGTCACCTACCATCCCTTCTTTTTTCTCTTATGATAACTATTCTGAATTTGGCATTTCTTTTGTTTTTATACATTTACCACCTATTATCCACTATTAATGTATTTATAAAAATATAATTATTGTCCACATTTAAAAACTACATATGAATAGCCTCTTAGTATGTGATATGCTGTTTTGCATCTTGCATTTATGTTTTTGAGGAAATAGTTTCCTTTGTTAACTCCTGAGATGCAGCTGAAACCTAAACCTTGAGTTTCCAGAGGAAACCACAAAATCTTCCTGGCCCCTCACCTTGCTGCCTCGGCGTCCATTCTTCATCAGAATCCTCAGTGTCATCTACTTGGGATTTGATGGCCTGCCTGCGGTGACACATGAAAGCTGGGCGAGGGGCTCTGAGACCTAGAAAGAAGCAAAATTCTTGTCCTAAAAGGAAAGAGCTAGAAGGAGGAACAAAGCACAGTGGCAATGGACAGCAGCACCCAGTCAGTGCGACTCAGCTGATGGGCTGCTAGAGTCTAGAACAAGACAAGAGGTGAGCTCTGCATTGGGCCAGTGCGAGCCTACATTGACAGCAAAGTACCAAATTTCACTCCAGATTTGTCTTCACACCAGAGAGAACTGTGAGCACACAGAGCCACCCGAGAGGCAAACTAATACAGGGACTGAAGGCCTGTTTCAAGTTTCCCAGGCTCGTCAGCACCCAGCACTTCTCATTACCTATAGTAATCAGCGCTTCGTAGTTCCTTTTCACATTCCTGTATCGGATTTTCTCCCAGTCTCCCATCTCTGTCCATTCTTCCTTGGAGAAGTATATGGAAATGTCTTTGAAAGCATCTTTGGCCTAGAGAAAATAATAGATTCCATCAGTGACTTACTAATACAAGTCAGGACTTCGAGCTGGGCTTTCTCCCCCTTAAATGTAGTGCATTCCCCGATTCCTTTGAGTGCTCTCTGTGAAGCAAGGGTAAACAGCTTCTCTCCTTCCTGATGGTGTCCAGATTAACTGAACAAACGCTGAGCATTTTACTAGCTCTCTCCTGACAAAGAGCAATTGCTGATGGTACTGTCCTGTGCCCCCACCCCATCCTGTAAAGGAGCAAGTGCCTCCATCCTGTGTCCATTCCCAGAGAGGGTCCCCCACCGCTGTAGGCCAGGAGTATGTGGTCCTCCAGGGACCACCGCCTTGTCACCAGGCCCCGTCCTCATCCTTCCTACAGATGTGCTTGGAGCCCAGCTTCTCCCACACCTCTCACCGTGGGCTTCCACCCTGTTCTCCCCGAGTCTCTCTCAGGCGTCTCCTCTGGGGACGTGTTGAGGCTTATGGTGCTGGGACCTCCAGGCAGGCTCTGCTCTGACTCTGAGGCTGGCGATGTCCTCATGAGTCTCTCTGCCCCCAGGCTAAGGCACCTGTGGAAGAAGAAGGTGCTGAGAGGGGTGACAGCTCAGACCACTGCCCAGAGCCATGTCTGTCTTCTCTGTTTGGATGGGGTGTCAGAGCAAGAAGATGTGGGGACCCCCGAGAGAATTAAAAGATGCAGGGGAGATGGGGCTATTGATGGGATGGAAGAATCTCTACTGGCAATGACAGGCCATCCTAACGTGAGCTAGATTTTGTTTCTTTTATTCCACTGCAGCTCGGCCCATCTGAGGAAAGGTGGCAAAGGCCCCTCGAGGGATGTGGCTGTGGGTGCTTGATGGGAGTCCTGAGGTGCAAGGCCAGAAGAGCACCAAGGAGATCTGGGAGTCCCTGAGTGCCAGGACTGGGGACAGACTATCAGCTCTGTTCCAGGGAGAAGAAGTGAGTATTTCTCAAAGAAGGGTGTCTTGGGATGTCCCCCTGGGGATTCTGGAAAAATCTGGGTATAAACAGGCTCCATCTCTAAGGGACAGAGAGATCTCAGGGTGAGGGGATTTGGTTTCACTCAGGGTGAGGGGGTTGGGGTTTCTCATGTCAAGGGTATTTGGGGCGTCAGGCAGAGGACATTTGGGGTTTCTCAGGCTGATGGTATTGGCAGTCTCTCAGGACAAGATTTAGGGTCTTTCAGGCTGGAGAGATTTAGAATGCTCAGGTTGACAGGATTTGGGATCTTGAGACTGAGGGAATTTGAGGTCTCTCATTCTAAGATTTGGAGTCTCTCGTTAATGGGCTTGAGGTTTTCTGGCATGGAGGTTACTTGGGGTCTGTGAAGCTGAAGGGATTTAAGAGTTCACAGGCTGAGGGTATTCAGGGTCTCTTGAGGCTGGGGAAATTTGTTCTCTGCGGGTGGTACATTTCGGGCGTCTCAGGCTGAGGGTTTTGGGGTGCCTCAGGCTGAGGGCAATTGGTGTTAGGATATTTTGGGGTCTAAGTATTGAGGGATTTAGTGTTTCTCTGGGTGAAGGGATTTGAGGTTTCTGCAGCTGAGGTGCTTTGGGGTCTCATGCCGAGATGTGAGGTCCCACCAAGGCAGCGAAATTAGGTTCCCTCAAGGCGGCGAGACTTGGTGTCCCTTGAGGCTGAGGGGATTTGGAGCCAGCCAGGCTGAGGGGATCTAGGGTTTCCCGGGTGGGATTTGAAGGTTTCAGAGTTAGGGTCTAGAAGGGTTTCACAGGGCACGGCAAAGGCCTCCGTGTTCCCGTCAGTCTCCCCAGCCTCCCTCACTGCCCACCCTGGTCTGGCGCCCTCGCGTAGCCCGCGCGCGCTTCCCGCCCTGTGAGAAATGACAGGCAGCGGAGGGCGAGATACCCACTTGTAGGACCCTGTCAGGCAGAAACCACCAATCAGCGCTGCAATCAAAGTGGCCCCTCCAATTGGCGGTCAGAAGGGGTTTAATGGGGAGGAGCTTAGGGCCAGCTGTGTGTGTCAGTCATTGGCAGAACACCACCCCCGTGGACGGTCCCGCCCCACCCCACGGGGATTGGCTGCTCTGAGTGCAGTGTGTGTCTGTCAAGAAGCCCCAGCACGCAGGCGCAGTAGGGCAGTTTTTACGCTGAAGTTGGTGAAGGCGGCGCAGGGCAGGAAACTGAGCAGAGTATCCTGCAGCCCAGGCTGATCCTAGCCCATTGAGCTGACTGCAGGTCTGTAGGGTGGACCTGGCCGTCCTGCGTCCTGACAAAGATTCTTTGTTCTGCCAGACTTTCAGGCTCTGGAAGGGTCTCTTAGGCCCATCTGTGCCCTTCTTTGTAAAATCCACCTTTAGCAATAGCTATATATGACCGTTGAGTACACAGTGAGTATCGCATTACATTCAGGGGACAGCTGTGTAATACAGTAATGTGTGACGATACAATGTATAGACGCCAGGTTTAAACCCAACAGATGGAAGAGTAAGTACATTAGAAAACCACTCGGAGGATTCTTTTTTTAAATTTATTTTTAATTTATTTTTTTTAGAGTGAGTGAGAGAGAGCAGGAGCGGGGTAGGGGGGCCGTGGTGAGGGGCAGAGGGAGAGAGAGAGAGAATCTTCAGCAGGCTCCATGCCCAGTGAGAAGCCTGGATTGGGGCTCAAGGTGGGGATCCACGCAGGGCTCCATCTCACCACCCTCAGATCATGACCTGAGCTGAAACCAAAAGACGAATGCTTAACTAACTGAGCACTCAGGTGCTCCTACTCAGAGAATTCTTAAACTAAAAGTAGAAGTGGCATTTGTGAGTCAAAAGCATGTTTCAACAATATAGGTCTAAAAGTCATCAGAAGTAGCATGGGCTTTGGTAGCACATATACTAAAAGTGGAATGATACAGAGAAGATTAGCATGGTTCCTGCTCAAGGATGACATGCACATGTGTGAAGTGTTCCATATTTAAAAAAAAAGTCATCAGAAGTAAGAAGACATAAAAAAAAAATCAAAGAAAAAAACCTGAAAAAAAAAATACAAGTATTTTGCATAAAAATAAAGCATCAAATATAAGTACAGAGGTGGGCCAGTTTAAGACCTACTGGCTTTCAGAAGATAACATGGGAAGAGTGTTTCTGGCCCTTACTAAGTTTTGATCACAAAAACATAACATGATTTCCTTGTACTCTAAGTATTCCTCCTAACTCTAGAATCCTGACTGAGGAAGGACCACCAGAGTCCAGGCAAAGCTGCCCTGCTAAGTGGACTGCTCCCCCTGCCGTCACGAAGGGCCCACAGAACTCTCGAGTTCCCACAAGAGTAGTGCTGGGTGGTGGTTTGGGAGTGGAGGGAACAGTGAGACAGTGGGGAGCTTCTAGAAATTGTGAGATCGTCTGTGTAGTGGCAGGTGTTGGGGTGTTGCTTCTTCCCGACCGGTCGGTGCATAGTTGCTGGTCCATCTTGTGCTGGAGCCTCTATGTGGTCTCTGTTGTTGGCGTCACTGCTCAAAGAAACAGGAGACTTTAAAAAGGCAACTTCTTGTTCTTCAAGTGCTCACTGTTACCCTTAAAAGTAAAGCTGCTAGTTATTTTACCAGCAGAGATGGCTTTATCCTGGAATAGCAGAGAACTGCAATCCAGGACTAGTAAACCAGGGCAAAACCGCAGGCTAGTCCTCACAACAAAGGAGATGGCCGCTCCATTAGAGAGGTGAAGGGGGTTGGGGAAGGCCATTATAAACAAAAGTTCACTGGAGTAAAGGGAGTGACTTCTCATTGGCTGAGCTATGACCCTCTCTCATTGTCTGGGCTGTTGCTAGGAAACCACCCTTCCCCCCCCCCCATAGTGAAGTTGGTAAATAGTATGCACTTGCAAGGTGGTCTCTTCCTGTTGGATAAGATACACTGCAGTAAAAGGACCCATTAAATAGCAGAACTAAAACAAAACTAAGACACCTTCAAAAAAAACTCCCCAAACTAAGACTTGGCAAGAAATAAGAAAAATTCAAAAGGATAATAACAGAAAGAAAAGAAGCACATGGAAAGGCATAATGTGCTCTTGAACAGAAATACTCATGTTATAAATACATCAGGTCTCCATATGTTAATGTATTCCAATAAAAATAACAATTTAATTTGTGGAATTTTTCAAGCTGGTTAAAAAGATTATGTGTAAAAATAAACTTGAATACCAAGGAAACTTGAAAATAATTAAGAGTAATGGGTGGGCTAGCCTGTATAACATTTCTTATAAACTTAATATTTAAACTGTTCGGTTAGGCAAAGGAGTATATAGTCTTATCAGTGTAATTTAATATAAAATCTAGAAGTAGGCACTGGGATGGTTAATTTTATGTGTCTTATGGGGGAACCAAGTGGAGGGTGCAGACCCCCAGTACCTAGGCCTGGGTCCCGGGGAGCGCAGAGCTCACTGAGTTCCATCACTGTGGGCTTCTGGGGCTCCAGGGTCTGTCGGGGACAGGTGTCAGTGCAGGGGCCGAGGAGGTCCTGACCTATGGCCACGGGAAGAAACCCCTCTGGGAGCCTCTCCTCAGCCATGGACAGCCCCAGTCTTCCAGAGCTCCAACAGCCTCTGCTGGCGGGTGTGGGCTGTGGGCCCCGCTTCTGGAAGCCTGCTGAGCCTGGGCTGGGGCCTCCCTTTTGAGAGACAGTCTTTGCACAGTCCCTGGGGGGTTGGCAGTCCCTATCACCATCTCTTCCCTCTGTGAACACTGGCCTGGGGAAGCCAGGGCCCCCTGACCTTGAGGATGCATCATTTGGTGACAGCGACTCAGACTGGGATGGGGGCAGCCTCTCTCCTCCCTCCTAGTGTTACAGGGGTGCAGGGGTCTTGTCTCACAGAGTCCAGGAATGAATCTTGCCAACACAAAAGGGTGAAGCGAAGTGAAAGTTTATTAAGTGAAGGTGAGAACAGAAAGGAAAGAAGAAAGCTTTCTGGAGTGAGAGGGGTCCTGAGTGGGTTGCCACTAAGGGCTTTTGTGGACAGTCTTTTATGGAAAATTGACCAGGAAGCTTGTGGCCTTGAGATTCTTGAGAAGGGTTGGTTGTACCCTTGTCTCTTGCTCCGCTCTGTCTCGGCGTCTCCACCAGCCAGGAATAGTTTCAGAGCCTAGTCATGGGAGTCAGGGGCCTCGGGTCTCTCCCAACCTGTACCTTTGCCCCTTCCCTGCTCCCGGAACAGGACCCGGGGGCAGAAAGGGCTGCACTGGGATTGTGAGGAGTGACTGACCCTATTTTTTTAATCAGTGGGGTTAGGGATAGCGCAAGTCCCCAAGGGATCTGGAAGCAAGGCTCTCAGGACCTTGAGGGTCAGCTGCTGCCAAGACAACCTTACTCCTGGTTTTCAATAAAACGAAAACATGAATGCACTAAGGCGGCCATGAGTTCCCCGAGGAAGGTAATGCTCTGCGTGTTTCAAGTGTTCGTCCATGAGCTGCAAGCTGTAAGGAGATTTTATTTAAGCTACATTTCTTTTCCTTTTGTTTCCCACATCACCACCCCCACAACCACCTGATCACCTCAGCTCTGCTGTCTTCTCCACGCTGTGCTGTTTCTGGCCTGTAGTTCACCTTGCTTTCTGCCTGGCCTGGAAGGTCAGTCTGGGGGTGGGGCTGGGAGGCGGCTGGAAATAAAAGAGAAAAGTGCATTCAAAGCAAAAGCAAACAGGGAGGGCTGGGTGGCTCTACCAGTTAAGTGGCTGCCCGCAGCTCCGTGATCCCAGGGTTCTGCAAGGAGCCCTACCTGGGCTCTCTACCGAGCGGGGAACCTGCTTCTGCTTCTCCCTCTCCCTCTGCCAAGCGTGCTCTCTCTCGTAAATAAGTACAATCTTTAAAACGAAAGAAAACAAAACACAGGTGCTATGCCTGGGGGGAAACAAAGGTGGAGAGAAGGTTCTGTGAAGGGTAAAAATGAGGTGTGTTCCAGAGTTGTGGTTAAGAACCCAAGCTCAAATCCTAGGTCTCACACACTCCGTAAGATGTTTGGGCACGCCATTTAATCCTTGTGTCTCATTTTCCTCACCTGTAAAATTGGAGAAATTCCCCCCTCTGGGTCATCGTGAGGCTCAAATGAATTATAACAGTGCCATATAGTAATATATGTATTTTTATTAGATACCCGGTCTCCCTTGGACCCAGCTGTGCCCGACCCACGGTAGCTGCACTCGGGTTTTGGAATCTGTGCATGCGTACGTGGGTGTGCTGCTGTGGGAGGGGCTAGGGGAAGGGTCTGGGAATGTGGACAGCTGGGTGGGATGAGGGGCTGCTTGTGTCACCACTACCCAGGACCTCTATAGACCAACAAGTCTTGGGCTGGGGGGACGCCCAGGGGGCAGGGGCTGCATCTCCCCATGCCTTCCTCCTGGGGGTCCTTGCCATCAGGGGGGCCTGTGCACATACGCGGCCGCCCTGGTGACCCTGGCCACCTAGCTGCCCTCCAGAGAGCCGCCCTAGTTGCCTCTACTGCCCCCACTGTGAGTCAGGGCCCAGCACCCCCTGACGTCACTGTGCAGAGTGGAGAATCTGGGTGGATGAGGTCCTGGGATCAGCAACCCACTTCTTCCTGGCCACTGCAACATGAAGTTAAACTCCAGACACTCTCGCAGCCAAAATGAATGAATGAATGAATGAATGAATGAATGAATAAACACACACACACATACATACTATATATACAACCGCTATACGTGGTTCTATTTTTCTGGAGAATTCTGATGAATTTGGGTCCACCTGTATACAGTGACATGATCATTAAGTAAATGTCCAATTATTTGGGAAAAGATGCACTGTCGGGGGTTTGGGGAAACAGGCTGTGTCCTGAAAGGCTGGGAGAAGGGGTGTATCGGAACGATCTCTGTGAATATCATTTTGAGAATAGCCCTCAAGCTGTAACATCT
This sequence comes from Ursus maritimus, assembly GCF_017311325.1. NCBI lineage: Eukaryota > Metazoa > Chordata > Mammalia > Carnivora > Ursidae > Ursus > Ursus maritimus. The sequence goes on along the minus strand of NW_024424341.1, from coordinate 28,313 downwards.
GATGGGGTTGTGGAATCTCCGAGAGGTTCAGTGGGGTGGAGTCCGGAGCTGACAGCCAAGAAAGAATTCTTGAGGCGTCTTTGGTGCAAAATGGTGGTTTATTAAAGCACGGGGACAGGACCCGTGGGCAGAAAGAGCTGATTGTGAGGGGTGGCTGATTATACTATGGGATTGGGGGAGGTAAGGAAAAAGGGAGGTTGAGAAAGTACTTTCATATGTTAAAGAAGATTCACAGGATACCTGAGGCCTTGCCTGTCAAGTTCAGGTTGTTTTTCCCCCCAGCAAGGCCTTAGCATTGAGATGGCTGGGAGTTTCCTGCAGGAACAGCACTAACCCACCCGGGAGTGGGGGGTGGGGGGAGGTCGCAGGGTGTAGGCCTCTGCTTGGCCTTCTGCTCCCTCATCACATCTACATACTTTCCAACCCAGAAATGCTAATTTTTAAGATTTAACCCAGTTATACCTCACGTGCAAGAAATGAAGTATGTTAAATTTTTTTTCCTGCAGTTTTTACAATAGCAAGAGATTTTATTTTTAAAATCAGTGTTCAGCTGAAGACAATTTGTTAAATTATGGTTCACTATTCCATAGTGTGGAATATTGTAAAACTTTAAAAATAAGTGGGGGTGTATTATATTCCAATAAAAAAATGGAAACCTAGTGAAATGGTTCAAGTGAATTTTTTTTTAAAGATTTTATTTATTTATTTGACAGAGAGAGCACGCACAAGCAGGGGGAGAGGCAGGCAGAGGGAGAGGGAGAAGCAGGGTCTGCGCTGAGCAGGGAGCCCGACGTGGGGCTCGATCCTAGTGACCTGAGCTGAAGGCAGACACTTAACCCACTGAGCCACCCAGGCGCCCCATCAAGTGAATTTTCAACACAGATTAATGTCTAAGTAGTATTGTTATGTAAGCAAAATAACATGTAGAACAAATTGTATTAAAAATAATAAACCAACCATAATATATGTATGATCACATGCTGAAAGCAGACATGGGGGTTAGTAATGGGGACCCCCAGTGCCTGTGGCAGGCCGAAGGGAAGCTTCCTTTTCCTTGTGTCATTTGTAATGTTGTGTTTTCTTTTTCTTTCTTCACTTAAAAAATTTTACAAATATTTACTGTAAATAACTTAAATGCTCACTAAAAGAATGAATGAAAAGTATTAGGATATAGGTCAAAGTGTCCAATTGTCTGCCAAATCTCCATCTGAACGTAAATCTGCACACATCAAAATATACTGTGTCACTAGGTTACTGTTCTTCTCCAGAGACACCTGGTCCCAGCACTGTTGTTATATTTCATATTTCTCAGGAATGGTGGAGCTGAAGGTGAGGCATTGTCAGTAACAGAAAAGCATCCAAGAGAAGACCGGAGCTTCACTCACCATTTTCAAAAATATTAGATGCATGTCCTTGGAAAAGTCACTTAATTTTTCTTTCTTTCTTTTTTCTTTTCTTTCTTTCTTTCTTTCTTTCTTTCTTTCTTTCTTTCTTTCTTTCTTTCTTTCTTTCGAGATTTTATTTTTTTGTATGGCGGGGGGTGGAGGAGCAGAGGGGGAGGGAAAGGGAGGGGGAAAGAATCCAGAGCAGACTCCGTTGCTGAGTTTGGAGGCTGTTGGGGAGCTCGACACTGGGTTGGATCTCACCACCCTGAGATCCTGACCCGAGCCGAAACCAAGAGTTGGACGCTTAACTGACTGTGCCACCCAGGCACCTCAAAAGTCACTTAATTTTTTTAAAGTTGACCTCACAGATAAGACCAAACCTCACAGATAAGACCAAACTTGATTATAACAAAACAGTGTTGAAAACATCTAATTTTGCACTGCTTTATATTCTGTCGTATGTCAGTTACATTTTACATAATACATCCATGCATTGCAATAACAATGTTGTCACATTCCCAGAAAGCAGCAGTTTTGAAGATCTTGTTTACACATGTGCCTCTTAACACGGTATTAATTCTATTACATTGTGGTAAAGCGTTCCGTCAATGCAACACCACGCCTATCAAATTACGTGGAAGCAGCATGCACAGAAACATTTTTAAATGTGCATTTAGCAATGTTTTATTTTCATTACAAGGTGAACACATACATTTCTTAAACTAACACAGTTCTGAAATTTGTAAGCAAGTAGCAGTCATAGGAACAACTGTTATACCTGTATATGTAAATTCTGTTTAAATGTATTGCATGGGGGCCACAACATAGTAATGCATATAAAGCTCTTTCAGTATGTTTGTTATGGTGAGATGAAGGTAAGGATGAGCAGAGAAGGTCAGGGTTGTGGTCCAGGTGTAGCGGTTAGGAGTTAGGGTAGAAAATTAGAGTTAGGTTTAAACATAACTGGTCCTCTTGCCATTTTGTTAATGTGCATTTTTATTAGGAAATCACCCATTTCCTCTAGGCTTCCTGGCCAATAGATTAGGATTTTCTAACTTGACCTTTAATTTCTACTCCCCATTTTTCGTCAGAATTGTTACAATTAATGAACAAATGTTGATACGTTATTATTTACTGAAGTCCATACTTATCCAGGTTCCCTCTGTTCTACCTTTTCTGGTTCCAGGATCCCATGAGGGCACCCCGTGACATGTGGTCGTCATGTCTCTTTAGGCTCTGCTTGGCTGTGACTTGTCTTGTTTTGATGACCTGGATGGTGTTGAGAAGGACTGGTCAGGCATTTTGTACATAGACCTGCATTGGGATTTACTTGTTTTTCTCATGGTTAGACGGGGGTTGTGGTTTTCAGGGAAGCGGATCACAGAGGTAAAGTGCTCTGTCATCACTGTACAGCAAGGAACACTTGTCACTGTCTGTGTTAACCTTGGTCACCTGGCTGAGGCTGTGTTGGTCGGGCTTCCCCACCATGAAGTTACTTTCCCAGGTGCCTATGGTGTGTCCTCGTGAGCAGGAAGACACTGTGCGGAGCCCACACACTGTAGGAGAGGGGAGTCAGCTGCACCTCCTTGATGGGTAGCTGAGTGTCTGTCTATATTTATTATTTGGAATTCTGTTAGAAGAGGTCTATTCAACCCCAATTGTAAAAACCTGTGTAATCTGTTAATAAAAAATACAACTGAGTAATTTAAAAGATCACATTGCCTTACTGAACAATTCATGAATTAGGCAGCATCCCATCTAGCAAATAGAAAGGACCTCCTTTGAGCTGCACGGAAGGAAAGGCTTTTAAAAGCAGACAGGGAATTGAAAAAAGGAAATCGTTAGCAAACAATGCATTGTTTAAGGCAGGGTTGCCCTCCTAAGGGGAACAGAAGGGGCCATTCAGTACATATTCCAGGTTGACTGGTTAAAGTTTACTTGGAGGTGGGGGTGTGTGAAACTGCAGTTGGGTTAGGTGGTAAGACCTCGTTTGCTGACCTGGGTCTCTTAATGTTAAGTGACTGCATTTGGGGCCTGTGGTTTCTTTTTAACAAATCATTTATTTTTTACCAGTGCTTTCCATTGTCTCCTGTTTTCTGTGGACATCATTCCATCTTTGTAGGGTTTTCTCTGGTACTTCTTTACTTTCTGATACTTCAAGATTATCCTGGCTCCTATATTTACAGTCTCAGTCCTACTATTAGCAATATCTTAAAAGAGCTCTGGCTCCTTTTATTAGAGAATGGTATTAAAGTCTTGCCTGTGGGAACTGAATGTGCTCAGCAGACAATGGAAGGCAATATATGCATGTGTTCCAACCAATGTAAACACACCTAATTAAAGATGTCCATGTGGTACTGTCTGTATCTTCTGCCATACAACCTGCAGTGGGTGTTTTTTCATACATTTCCAGTACAGTTAGAGTCTTTGTCATTTTCTGTATCCCACTGAAGGGGCAGAAGAAAGTTTGCTCATTTCAAGGTTCTTTCAGTTGGATTGGGAATTATACATTGACATGAAACAGATTAACAGGAGGGAAAAAGCCCCACAAAGTTTAATCATGTACACATGATTAAATGACGAAGGCAGGCAGGTTTTATACTTTGTGGACAAAGAGAAAATAAATCTGTGAGAAATTCACAGAAGAAGGAAAACAACCTTGGGAGCTTCAATTAGTAAGGAATTCTAAACAGAATTCAGGCTGGGGTAGTAAGTTAGTCAAAAGTAACAAGGGTTGTTTATGCAGCCTTCTGGGCTCTAAATTTCCCATCTCTGGTGATTAGGAAGTCTTTTCACCTCCTGGTACAGGGAGATCTTCATGTGCAGATAGATTTCCTGCTTCCAGGGGGACAGAGGAGGGTTTGAGCGTCCCTCTTACATAGGCTGTCTCTTAAGTAACTTTTATTTAAAATATCTATATGTCAAAGTGGCAGATTTGGGGCAGCCTGCCCTTGGCCCCTACACCACCCTGTGACACTCCCACATCCTAAGTAACTTTATTTCAGTAGCTTATGATTTACTCTTGGGGATGTAAACATGTTTGTTTGTGTTTTTTAAAGATTTTATTTTTAAGTAATCTCCACACCCAAATGGGGCTCGAACTCACAACCCCAAGATCAATAGTTGCATGCTCCACCGACTGAGCCAGCCAGGTGCCCCAAAATGTTTGGGTTTTGGCAAATGAATAATGGCAGGTATAAATCATTAAAATATGATGGAATTCACCCCTTGATCATTTTATCACCTCTAGTTTTGCCTTTTCCAGAATCTCCTACAAATGGGGTCACTCAGTGTGTAACTTTTTCAGACTGGATTCTTTGACTTAGAAAAATACGTGTAAAGTTCATCCATGTCATTGTGTGGGGGTGATGGTTCATTTATTTTTATTGCTGAATAGATTAACAGGAGAAAAACAAGTCAAAGTTTAATATCATTCAAATGTCCTGTATTCATGGGAGATACCCAGGAAAACGGAGTAACCCCTTGAAGTGGCCCAGCCTTCACCCTAAATGCCATCTTCAACTAAAGACCAAAAGATTTTAGGTGGTGGGAAGGCCAGTTAAGGGATGTTATCAGGTGAGCACAGTAAGTGAGGGAATGGTTGTTACACAGATTTAAGTCTGTGCTTTTTCTTTCAGTAAGAGTTTCTTGAGATTTAGTCATTCTGTTCCTGATACAGAGGGAGACAGGCCTACCAATGGAGCTTTCCTTTATCAGCGTACCTTTCACTCACCAAACAGCAACTTCTACCCAGTTGTCAGAGATTCTCCCATGTGTGCTGTTTCTTAAAATTAATCCACCCAAATAACCCTTGTGCCAAAGAGGCACATGTTGCCTGGCATATTCTGCTTCCTTCACACGGATGCACTCAGTGTGCTTATGGATTCATTACCGGAAGGACATCCTGGCTTCGTTAAGTTTGTAACCACCATGAATAGAGCTGCTGTGCATAACTGCATGTTTTTGTTTGGAAATAGCTTTTCAAGCAGTGGTCTAAATACAGAAGTACATTGTTGGACCTTAACGTGAGACTTATTTAGGTTTTGGAGAAAATGGCCAAACTGCTTCTGAAGGGACAGTTGCTGCCATTCCTCCTTCCAGCAGTTGGTATTCTTGTTTCTGGAGTTCAGCATTTGGAATAGGTGTGCAGTGCTGTCTCACTGTCGTTTACACTTGTTCTTTCCTAATGATGACGTGAGCATATTTTGTATCTTATTCTGTGTCTGCATATCTTCTTTGTCCAGGCATTTTCAGACCCTTACCCGTTATCAGTTCAGATGTTTGTTTCCTTATTGTTCAGTTCTGATAGTTTTTTGTATATTTTGAATACAGATCTTTTACCAGATATATGTTTTGCAAATATTTCCTCCCAGTTTTTGGCTTGTCTTTAGTTTCTGAGCAAGGTCTTTCACAGAGCAGAAGTTCTAATTTTAGGAAGTTCATGTTATCAGTTTTTTTTCTTTTGTGGATTGGCGTTTGGTGTTGTGTTAAAACTCATCACCACACCCAAGGTCATGTAGATTTTCTTTTGTGTTTTCTTTTTGACAGTTTAACATTTTAAATTTATCTACAATGTTGAATGAATTTTGGTATAAGTTGTAAAGCTTGTGCCTGCATTTCACTTAATTCCGTATGGTTTCTAATTAATTGTTTCTATTTCTGGAGATGTCGGGGGTAATTGGACTCCATTTCAGTTTGAATTTTCAAAATGTAATGGATTCAGCTGGACTCCAGAAGGGACAGGTGCCTCCACTGAACTGAGCGCACCGGCCCTGCACCGCCCCCACCGCCCGCAGGGGGCGCCCGAGTCCTACTCCGCGACTCCCGCGGGGCATGCGCTTTCCAGGAGCTGAGGGGCGTTCCAAGTCCTCAGGACCCTCTGTGCTGACGCCCAGGCCCCGGGAGGACGTGGGGCC
>NW_024424341.1:14198-20675 GCF_017311325.1 Ursus maritimus | reverse complement strand
GTGTCTCCCGGGTGTCCGAGGGCAGGGCTGTCCGTCTCCCTCGACGTCTGTCGTCGGTGTCTCACGGGTGTCTGTCTGTCGTCAGTGTCTCCCGGGTGTCCGAGGACAGGGCTATCCGTCTCCCTTGACGTCTGTCGTTGGTGTCTCACGGGTGTCCAAGGACAGGGCTGTCCGTCTCCCTTGACGTCTGTCGTTGGTGTCTCCCGGGTGTCTGTCATCGGTGTCTCCCGGGTGTCCGAGGACAGGGCTGTCCGCCTCCCTCCATGTCTGTCGTCGGTGTCTCAGGGGTGTTCAAGGACAAGGCTGACTGTCTCCCTTGACGTCTGTCGTCGGTGTCTTATAGGTGTCCGTCTGTCAGTGGTGTCTCACGGGTGTCTGAGAGCAGGGCTGTCCGTCTCCCTTGACGTCTGTCGTTGGTGTCTCATGGGTGTTGGAGAGCAGGGCTGTCCGTCTCCCTGGATGTCTGTCATCGGTGTCTCACGGGTGTCCGAGAGCAGGGCTGTCCCCTGTTCAGCATTTCATGGAGGAGGAGGAGGAAGTTGGGAGGGTTGTTCTGGAGAAAAGCAGGGTTCGGGGTGATGGAGGGTTCTTACCCACTGAGCTGCAGGGGTGGTGACTTCTTGGAGGAAGTAAAACCGGCGTCTTCCCCTTTGGGGCCTGTGACTGATCAGTCTCTGCTGTGAAGCTTCTAATGTGGGGTCTGTAATTGACAGTTGTTCGTGTAATTGACACTGAGCGGTTGGCTTCCCCGCCCAGCGCCCCTTCTGGCGACCCTAGTCCACTTGACTGAGCCTTCCCTTCATGCATTTTCACAGTTCTAACCGGTTTTTGGTGGAACGTTGTGGAAAATTCGAATTCCATATCCTGCTGCTTCTCTTGCACCCGAGACACAGGGGCCCCCGATGTCATCCTCCCATGAGTCTCTTGCTAACCTGTGGCCTCCTACACTGGTGAGTGGCCTCTCCGCAGTGGGTGAACCGGGTCTGGGAGGACTTGGCCTCTATCAGGAAGCTTGATGTGGTCTCTGCTCCTGTGACCTGGTGCTGACCTGGTTGTTTGTAAGAGTGCTTGACTCTGCGGTGATTTCAAGGTGCAGTGAACCTGTCACAGCGGCACAAATACGCTTTATCTCCACACTCGGACTCCCCAGCTGTCGTTTCTTTACCACATTTGCCACTTCACACGGGATACTTCAGTGCGTTTTACCCCGAACAGGGACACGCTCCTGCAGAACCACCACATAGCCCTGAACGAGGAAATCACCGCTGTTTCCATATTATAATCCAGACCAGAGGCCCACTTGAACTGTCGCCACCTGCCCCACTGTCTGAAATGTCCTGCTCCATTCGGATCCAGTTTTTTTTCTTCCGGAACTGCTCCCGAGACTTTCCCGTATTTGCACAACCCTGATGGATTTAAGGAGCACAGATGGCTCCAATCTGGGTGGCCTGTCTGGATGGCTTATGTCGCTTGGGCTATTTTCGGTGTCTGTCCACGTGGTGACATGCATCAGTCCTTCATTTTTTCACTGTGACTAAACATAAATAACGTTTACCACTTAAAACATTTCAGGTTCACAGTTCTCTGGCCTTAGCTGAGTTCACACGGTTGTACATCATGTTACTTCGTTCGGTGCATGTGCTTGGGGCCTCATCCACGGTCAGGAGCCCGACACTCCTCAGGATTGTAGCCAGGACCGGAGGACGTGGGGCCCGCGTCCGCAGCGGACAGGACCACGCAGTGGAGAGACGTGTTTCGGCAGCTTCCACACCGACAGGACCGCAGTGGAGGACGTGGGTGCGCGTCCCGACAGGAGCTTGGCCTCTCAGGATCCGCTGTGAGACTTCGGGAGGACATGGGGGCCGTCACGCAGCGGACAGGACCGCAGTGGAGGACGTGTTTCCGCGTCCACACCGACGAGACGCAGTGGAGGACGGGCGGTGTCACCACAGGGCCGGGTCTCCTCAGGACCCGCCTCGGGAGAGAAGGTGAGGAGAAGCCTGAGCCGGGACTGCCGAGGGGCTCCGTGCCTCAGGACCCCGGGAGGCGCTGTGTAGGCGATTTCCGTGGTTGTGTGCGGTGCCGTGGGGTCCCTGGCAGTGCGCGGGGCTGGGGTCTCCCCTCTCACCCAGGCCCGGATCCGCTGGGGCAGTCGCGGGTCCGTGTTCACGCGCACACGGATCGGTTCGGGAGGCAGGCAGTCTGCCAGTCAGGAGCCTCCGGCACGCCCCACCCGCAATGCTCGTCTCCCGGCCTCGGCCCGCGGGGCGATCCCACATACACGCGGTCGGGCTATCGTTCGGTGTCTGGAGGTTGTTGCGGCGGCGGCGCTCTGAACAGGCGGCTGTGGGGAGGCAGGTGTTCTCACGTCGGTTCTTCCTGAGCACAGAGTGCCTTCCGCCTCGCGTGCCGCCCGGCGTCCTTCGTCCGTATCTCCGTTGTCCGGACAGATGACCTCCTCGACGTCTGTCGGTGTCCGGGTCCGAGGACGACGGCTGGCTGACTGTCTCTCGTCTCGCTGATCGGTGTCTCCCAGGTGTCGGAGAGCAGGGCTCATCCCTCCCTCGGCGTCTGTCGTCAGTGTCTGTCTCAGGGGTATTGTCGAGGACAGGGCTGTCGCCTCCTCACGTCTGTCGTCGGAGGTGTCTCGAGGGTGTCCGAGGAGACAGGGCTGACTGTCTCTCTCGGCGTCTGTCCTGCCAGCCTGTGCTGTCGTCCTCGGTGGTGTCTCGGCGGTGTGCCATCTGTCGAGAAGGAGGTTAAGGCGGGCGGCCTTCCCTTGTATGGCGGCGTGTAGCTGCAACTAACCACGCGAAGCTTTCCTCTCCGTCTAACACAATGGAGTGGTCGATTATTTGTCTCGGTGCAGGATTTTGTCCTAGAGGACAGACTGACTGTCTCTACTCTCTCTCTGCCTCCACCTGCTGCTGCCTCTCTCTACTAGGCGTGATGTTGTATGTGTCGTCGGTGTGTGTCTCCGGGGGTGTGTCGAGGACAGGGCGTCCGCTCCCCTCCCTCACACACACGTGTAGAGCCACAGTGTGGAGTGTCTCCGGGTGTCCTAGGACAGCAGGGCTGGGCGCTACTGTTGTCCTTCCGTCTCCCTCGGCGATCTGTGGGTCGGTGTCTCCCTTTCCCGGACGGTGGTGTTGTCTAGGAAGCAGGGCCATCCACGCCTCTCCCTTTCCCTCTCTTCCTCCCACGTCTGTCGTCCCGAGGTGGCGTGTCTCACGGGTGTCAGAACGGGCGGCTACATCCGCCTCCCTCTCCGTCTGCCTTCGTGTTGTCGTCGGTGTCTCCGCGGGCGGGTGTCTGTGCAATGTCTGTGGGTCCTAAATTGTGTCTCCCAGGGGTGTGTCCGAGGGAGAGGGAAGGGGCATGGGCGCTGACGGCTCGCTGGCTGTCTAAACTCTCCATTTCGGCGTCTATGTGTGTTGTGGTGTCTGCGTGGGGTGTCTCGCAGTGGCTGTTCTGTGTGCGCGTGTGTGTCAGTGTCACATTACAGAACAGGAGAAACATCACGTCTCTTTTTTTCTCTTTCTCTATCTGCTCTCCCTCGGCGTGTCTGCAGCGGGTGATCGGTGTCTCACGGGTGTGGGTGTCTGTGATGTCTACCTTGTAATGTCGTCGTCAGTGTGATGATGTGTCATGTGTGTGTGCCATGTGTGTCTCCCGGGCTGTCCGGCGAACAAAGGCGCTGCCATCAAAATCTCCTCTCCGCGCCAATCCTGTTGGTGTCTCCACGGGTGTCCAAGGACGGGCGGGCTGTCCGTCTCCGCGCCAATGATGTACGTAGTTTGGTACATGTATGTATTATAATCTCATATGCTCCCTAACGGGTGTCTGTCATCGGTGTCCCGGGTGTTGTCCGCGAGGTTGCAGCGGGGGCTGTGTGTCGCCTCCTCCCCCTCATGTAACCCGTCGATGTTGCGTTGTCTCCACCGCCTGGAGTTTGACGTTCGGAAGGACAAGGCTGACGCGCTACCTGTCTCCCTTGGCGTCTGTCGTCATTTTCTAATTTGTCTTATATATATATATATAGGTGTCCGTGTCTGCCCTTCGAGTGTTGTATATACCGGTGTCTGAGAGCAGGAGGCTGTCGTGTGATGATTCTATGACGTCTGCGTGTAGCCTTGCAAAGTTGGTGGTGTCTCATAGTTCTATTTGGAAACGCGGAGCTGTCCGTCTCCTGGATGCTATCTCTGTATCTCATCGCTCTGTCATCGGTGTGTGTCTCCACACACACACACCGCGGCGGTGATTGTCGAGAGCAGGAGGGCTACATATCTGTTCTAAAGAAAGCATTTCATGTGGAGGAGAGGAGGAGGGAGGGGGGAGGGAGGGAGGTGGGAGGAGGGTTGTTACCTGCAAGGAAAAGCTGAGGTTTAGGGTGATGGGAGGGGACTACACCTGCCGCTTCCCACTGAGCTGCAGGGGTGGTGACACTTGGAGGAAGTAGAGCACCTAAGCGTGATGTGTCTATCTTTACACGCTTGCCAGGGCCTGTGACTGATCAATCTCTATGCTGTGAAAGAAGCTTCTAATGTGTGGGGTCTATGTATACCCTGTAGCAGCATAACACGCAGCTGTGTGCCATTGACGGTGTTGGCATATGTTCTTGAAATTGGCACTACGAGCGGTTGGCTTCCGCTGTGGCGCCTTTGCAGCGACCCTAGTCCGCGGCGTGAGCCTTCCACTTAAGCGGTTCTGTGTACGGTTTTTGGTGGAGCGTTGTGGAAAATTAAATTCCATATCATGTGCCGCACCAGCTATGCAAGGCTTTTTGGGGCCCCGATGTGTGTGTGTCATCCTCCCATAGCGGAGTCTCTTCGCTTCGCTTTCCTAACCTGTGCTGCACCTGTGGCCTCTCTCCTGCTTTGTGGTGGTGAGTGATGGCTCTCTCTCTCTCTCTACGCCTTAGAGTGAGTGAACCGGGTCTGGACTTGGCAGCGCTCTATCAGGAAGGCGATTTGTGCTGGTCTCTGCTCTCCTGCAGCTGTGAGCCTGGTGCTGACCTGGTTGTTTGGGAGGGTGCTTGACTCTCTGGTATTGTTGATTTTTACCTTTTGCACCACCGCCTTCTTGCCACACCACACCATTTTCTTTTCCATTTCCACCTTATTTTTGCACCTATATGTCTTCTACTATACCACTATTTGTTTGGGTGGTGAGACATGTCCGCAAGCGGCACAAATACGCTTTATCTTTCTCCACCGCTCCGGACTCCCCCGGCTGTCGTTTCTTTACCCACACATTGCCACTTCACGCGGACCGCCGCTTTGGTCACGTTTACGAACACGCACGGGAACGCATCCTCTGGGAACCACCACACATAGCCCTGAGCAGGGAAATCACCAGCTGTTTCCGCCATTATTACATAATCCAGACCAGAGGCCCCGCCCAGACCTTTAGCCACCTGCCTGTCTGCAAATGTCTGTGTCCTGCTCCATTCGGATCAGTTTTTTTTTTTCTTCCGGAACTGCTCGAGACTTTTTCCGTATTGTGTGTTTTTGTATACAGAAGTGGTTTAGGAGCATATGCTGTGCCCCTTTATGTTATGTAGATGAAAATAAACCAATCTGGGTGGCCTACTACTGTCTGGATGATGGCTTATGTCACGCCTTTGCAGGCTGTTTTTAAGTGTCCGTCCAGAAACGGTGACACTGTGCATCAGTCAGCTATGTTTTCACTGGCAATGACTAAACATACTAACATTACCATACAAAAACACTGTTCGGTTGATTCTCCTGGCCTTAGGTGAGTTCACATGGTTTGTGCACCTGTTCTACAGAACTTTTCTCTTTCTCCGAGGGGGCTGTGTGCATGAGCACTAGCTCCTTACGCCTGCTCTGCGCCTGCAAATCCAGTTCGCTTTTTCCATGCTGAACCTCGCACCACGGAAGGTGGAATCACGGTGTCTGTGTCTGTCGGCGCTTCTGCACTGTGAAAGCCAGCATCCTGTCACTTGCTTTGTTCCTGATGTTGATTTCAAGTAGAGCTGTCGGATTTTCAGACTTGAGCATGGTGTTTGCTATAGATTTAATTTGCACACCCCTTATTACCTGCTTTCAGGAGTGTTTATATCAACAGACATTGGATTTTGGTTAGAACCTTTTCTGCCATCAATTAATATGACCACTTGCACATTTAAAAATTTATTGCGGTATAACATTGCTTGGTTTTACCGTATGATGACGGCTATTTGAAACAACCTTTGAAGAGACGAGATGAGATGTTTGTGAAGAACACTACGTGCACAATATATTTAAAAGCTCGAGGAACACCCAATTTTTTCACGATGAGCTTCTTACCACATTTTATTTTAAAATTCCGGTGCGAAAGGGATGGATGTATTGCTGATTTTGTGATGATTTCATTGGGGTTGGTATGAGTGGTTATTTAGCATTGGTGGTAGGGTTCAGGTTGCCGTGGTTGGGTTATGGGTTAGGGTTAGGGGTGTTACCACCGTTCTCTTCC
>NW_024424341.1:12001-14173 GCF_017311325.1 Ursus maritimus | reverse complement strand
GCACAGAGCCCATTCTCCTCCAGTAACCAGAGTGATCTTTTCGGAACATAACCTTTGGGCCTCTCTGTGGTTTGCTCCCCTCCTGCCCATCCTCTCCAGCCTCACCTCTCCCATCACAGCCTGCCCCTCTGTGGGCCACCCAGAGGTATGATTGTCCCACGTGTGCCTCAGGCCTGAGTCCAAGCCTTTGCATTCACTGTGCCCTCTGCCAGGAGCACTCTTCTCTCCCCCTGCTTCATGTTTGGCTTGTTTCCCCATTGGCTGGGCCCCGAATTGCCCCCTGATGACCTGACTCATGTCTGCTGGTTGAATGTGCCTGTCCGCTATTTAAATGTAGTGCCCACCTTCCCGATGTGGGCAATTTGCTAACCTGCCCAAGATGGGGCAGGCGTAAGGAAGTAGCCTTAGTGTCTGCACAAAAAATCAGTCCCAGAGGGGCTCACCACACTTGCCTGATGATGGGGGAGCTGCTGTCCCCATGGTGGGGAGCAGGTAGTCCCCTCAAAGGGGGACCAGTCATGTGAGGTGGTTGGACAAGACTCCCAACTTCTTGTCTGGGGAGATGTAGACCTGGACCTGGAGGCTTACACCCTTGGATTCAAGGCTGGGGCCTAAGCAAGCTCCTTCTTCTTCCAGAGGTCCTCTTTCCCCTTCCCTGCACGTGGACTGGACCAAATCTGGGGGAGTTCGAGGGTGACCCCTCCTAGGAATACCAGTGGTTTACTGAGGACCTTGTTAGCAGGATGCCCAGTAGCCTTCAAGGGAGGACCCTACAGGAGGTGGAGACAGCTCTGTGGGGGCCGGTGACATCCTACTCAAAACAAAATGGGGCTGGTGGCCGGCCCTGCTGGTTCTACCCAGACTGTAGGGCATAGAAACAAGGGCTGTGCCCCAAGGTGCTCTGCTCCTGGCAGGTGGGGACAGGACCTGGGGGTTTGCCCGGGAGCTCAGCACAGGGGGCGTGTTCCTGGCTCCAGCATGCTGGAGTCCATGTGTGGCTGCATGGGCTTCCAACCTCGTAAGCCTTAGGCACCCCTTTGTAAGATGGGGTGTTGACGGCCCCCATCTCTGGGAGCAGAAGGTAGGGAGGCCCCATGGGCAGACTCACTCAGGAGAGGCCAGGAGAGTGGCTGTTGCTTAAAGCAGCCCAGGGCCTGACCCCTTGAAGAAGGTACACAGGTCTATGGCCCTCAGTTTCAGGGTCCTGCTGCCAGCCTCTGGCAGTGACCCTCCTCTCACCCTGTCCCTGTAGCTATGTGGTCTTCCTGGAGCTGGTCCTGCAGACAGCAAAGAAGCACTTCATGGTGGGACACAGGGTCACCTACTAGGTCTTCACTGACCAGCTGGCTGCTGTGCCTGTGTGCCCCTCTGTGAGGGCCGGAGGGCGGTGGTCCTCATGGTGGACACAGCGTCACCTAGTACATCTTCAGCGATCAGCCAGCTGCCGTACCCTTGTGCCCCTCCATGAGGGCCGGTGGGTGGTGCTCCTCAATGTCCGCGGTGCCTCATGGCGGACACAGCGTCACCTAGTACATCTTCAGCGATCAGCCAGCTGCCATACTCTTGTGCCCCTCCGTGAGGGCCAGTGGGTGGTGCTCCTCAAGGTCCGCGGTGCCTCATGGCGGACACAGCGTCACCTAGTACGTCTTCACCAACCACCAGTTGCTGGGCCTGTGTGCCTCTCCGGGAAGGCCAGAGGGTGGTGGTCCTTGAGGTCTGCGGTGCCCCGCTCTGGCAGGATGTGTCCATGCAGCACATGGCGATGATCAGCTGCTTCTGTGAGCAACGCTTCCTCCGTGAGGTGGACGACCTGGTGTGCACGGATGTGGACGTGAAGTTCCGCGTCATGTGGGTGTGGAGATCCTGTCCCCCCCTTTGTCACTTTGTACCCCAGTTTCTACTGGGTGGCCAATGAGAACTTCAGCTACGCGCGCCGGCCGCAGTCCCAGGCCCACATCCCCAGGCACCAGGGCAACTTTTACTATATGGGGGCCTTTTTGGGGGGGTCAGTGGTGGAGGTTCACTGACTGACATTGGCCTGTCACCAGGCAATGGGGGTCGACCTGGCCAATGGGATGGAGGCCATGTGGCCTGACAAGAGCCACCTGAACCACAAGCCCACCAAGCCCCGGAGGCCACATGGGACCTGAGGCTGCTGGGCTGCCCTCCCCC
>NW_024424341.1:11139-11324 GCF_017311325.1 Ursus maritimus | reverse complement strand
CCAGAGGCTGTGACCGCTAGCACGGCCTCCAGGAGCATGGAGCCCTCTGGGTTATTTCTGGTTCCTGCCTTGGTTTTAAATGGCTATTTCTGTGCTGGTGTTTGTGAGATGTGGGCACTGGCTCTGTCTGGATGCGCGTCCTGTTGGGATCCCTCAGTGCCCACTGGAGGGTTTGCACTTGTGGA
>NW_024424341.1:4682-5645 GCF_017311325.1 Ursus maritimus | reverse complement strand
GAGCTGGAGGGTAGGAACAGGAGCACAGGCAGGGGCAAGGGCAGTGGCTCTGGCAGGCGCAGGGGCAGGAGCTGGGTCTGGGGCAGGAACAGGAGCACAGGCAGAGCAAGGGGCAGGGGCAGGAGTTTCATCCTTTGCAGGATCAGGAGCACAGACAGGGGCAGGGGCAGGGGCAAGAACAGGAACACAGAGAGGGGCAGGTGTGGGGGCAGGAGCAGTGCCGGGCTCAGGGGCAGGCTCTCCGTCGGCAGGGTCTCCAGCAGGCTCTTCCTGCACAGCTTCAGGCTCTCCGTGGGCAGGTGCCAGGTCACCCGCTGGCTCCTGGTCTCCTGCTGAAGTCGCTGCAGGCACCACCCCTCCCTCTAGAGCGGCTGAAGAAGTTGGAGCCGGCTCTAGTTCCTCAGATGGTGGAGCAGCTGTGAGAGGAGAAAAGCTCACCCATGTGCCTGCTTCTCCGTGGCCTTTGCAGAGAGAGAGCACAGCCCAGGGGCTCCCAGAGAAGCCGCAGCCAGGAAGGAACCCTCCCTGGGACGTCTCCCCGACAGCAGTCCACCCGCTGGGTGCTCTGAGCCCGGTCCTTGCTCCTGGACCCACACCAGCCTGTGGGGGCTCCTCCCTGTGGGGCCAGCACTGACCCATCCCCACACACCACAAACACCCAGCCCCAGCCTTCTCACCCTCGGGCTCGGCCTCCGTGGGCTCTGGCTCCTGGATCACACTCACTGAGTGAATGACTACTGGGGACAGTGGCCTGGGCGGAATCAGCACCCTTCCCAGATTATCCTCTGTCCCTGCTCCTGGAGAGGAGGGCGTGTCCACCAGCTTCCTCTCAGTCTCATGAATGGTCTTCTGCAAAGACAGGGACCGGTAGCCGGCCCAGAGGCATCACAGCCCTGCCCTGCTGTCTTCACTGTCCTCCTGCCCAGGCCCCCTGCTGCTCCCAGATAAGACACAGACCTGTGC
>NW_024424341.1:1443-2855 GCF_017311325.1 Ursus maritimus | reverse complement strand
CTTCCAGGTGCCCAGGGAGGTGATGGACACCGGACCCCAGACCCTGTCCTCTCCCAGTGCCCTGGCAACCCTCCTGGGCCCCTTGGGGACCCCCTGACCATCAGCCTGGCGTGTCTCCCCTCCCCATGCTATGGATCTGGGGTATGGCCAGGAGTCCTGATGCCCCTGCCCCATGGCCCAGCTCTTCTTTCCCCTTGTCACCCACCTCGCTCCCAGGGTGTCCTCCCCTTCTGACCCCCAGCTGGGCAGTCAGAGTATATGTGTGTGTGTGTGTGTGTGTGTGTGTCTGCGCACACAGGTACACATGCTTCTACCTGCCTGGGGATGCCCAAGGTCATGTCCCCACATGGGATGGAGTGGGGCTATCCCCAAGGATCTGAGGGGCTCTCTCATCCCCAAAGCAAACCTCATGGGTGGGTTGATGCTGGCCTAGGACTGGAGAGCAGCCCTGCTCCTTGGACTCTGCACCCCTCATTTGTCCTGGGCCAGTCCCTGACTCTCTGGACCTCAGGTTCCCAACTGTCCCTGAGGGTTGGGCATGGAAATGCTTGAATGTGGCCACTCTTCTGGGGTAGGTGGAGGACAGGTGCACCAGGCACACAGGCCTCCCCACTGAGAGGGTCAGGTGTGCACAGGGGACCTGCACACAGCATGTGTATCATGACCCCGCCCTGTGTCGGACATGCACAAGACCCATGGCTCCACACCTGACTGGTCCCCCATGTTCCCTCACCACCGCCAAGTGCTCTGTGGCCCAAAGTCTGCTGAGCTCCAGAACCATGCCCACCCCAGGCAGCAATTCTCAGGGTGCAAGACCAGGTGAGCTGGACATCTGGGGACGCAAAGGTCACTGAATACCCCCCGCCCCACCCAGCTGGCCTGGAATGCAGACTCCTTCCCAGGGTCTAGCTAAGTGCATGGCTGGGCCAGGGGACCTGGTGGTAGCAATGGAGGCTGACTCAGGGCAGGGAGAAGATCTGTCCGCCCCTTCCCCTTCTCCTCTCCTCATTCTCCCTCATCTTCCTGGCAGGACCCGCGACAGAGGTCCAGCCTGCCCCTGGCTGCAGCCCTGGCTAGAGTCAGAGGGGTGGGAAGGAGGCCAGGGAGGAGGCGCCCACCACCAGGATGCCCGAGTGTGAGGGTGTTGTTACCGTAATGAGGGACCCCGTGGGCATTCAGGGATTTCAGCCATTTTCAGACATGAGCTGGGGCCCCAGGACTTGGCCCCTACCCCCACCCCCCACGAGGCCCTGCATCCTCCCCAGCCCAGTCCTTGACAGCAGCCAGTCCTCCCTCCAGCCCCAGGAAATCCAGCTGCTTGGGGAGCTGCAAAATCATTACAAGCTGGAGCCCGAGCAGCCCTATGGGGCCTGGTTCCGGGTCCTGGAGCCCCACAGTGAGGAGAGGTGAGG
>NW_024424341.1:0-556 GCF_017311325.1 Ursus maritimus | reverse complement strand
CCAGGACTCCTCCTCGAATGAAGAGCTCTTGCAGGGTCCCGGGTGTCCTGGACCTGGGGAGGGGAGAGGGGCATGTCCTCCCAAAGACAGGATGGTTTCGGGTCGTGATCCTGGGCCAGGGCCAGAGACAGCCCCTCACTGCTCCCGACTGTAAGGCTGAGGGGACCTTTCTCAGGCACAGCGATGCCCACTGAACGTGGCATCAGAAAGGACACACACCTGGACCAGGTTCTGCCCCAAGACAGTGACTGCCTTCCCCAGCTCTGGAGGAAAAGGGACATCCTCTGCTTCTGTGGGCGGGGGTCCTCTGTCCCACTAGCAGGCACTGGACGGTTTCTAGTCTGCCTCTGGAAATGCACCAGCACTGAGTGGGCCAATCACTGTCCACACACGAACATGGACAACGTGCTAAGGAAATGCCAGAGGTGATCCTGTGCAAATGGCCTGTGGGCCGGCGGGGCTGGAGGCTTCAGTGCCCTCCAGGGGCTGCGGGCCTCCTTTCCCTGGATGGGAACCCTCCTGGAGTCTTGTCTCTGCCCTCAGGACTCCCTTCCTG
>NW_024424340.1:0-1639 GCF_017311325.1 Ursus maritimus | reverse complement strand
AGGCACTTCCTGGAAGCCGTGCCTTTCGAAGTCTTCACGGACCACATGCCGCTGGTGGATGCCATAAAAAAGAAGTCAGACCCTATCTCCAAGCGCCAGCAACGACACCTTTCTGCAATAACAGAGTTCGACTGTGTCATCCGTCACATCTCAGGAAAACTGAACCCTGTGGCTGACGCCCTGTCTCGAAACTGCAGCTCCCTGACAATGTGCGGCATCGACCTCAGAGTCCTAGCAGAACAGCAGCAGCTTTCTCCACCCCCGACCCTGCCTCAACACTCAACGATCGTCTTCGAGAACATCGAGATCCCAGAGGGCCCCTCAATTTTGTGCGACACCAGCACTGGTACCCCGAGGCCTTGGGTACCTCCTTCATTGAGAAAGCAGATATTCGACATGGTACATGGCCTTTCTCATCCCTCAAGAAAAACAACCATCAAAATGCTGAAAGAAAAATACATCTGGGACTCCATCTCCAAGGACGTCCGCACTTGGTCAACAGCATGCATCCCCTGCCAGAAGTCCAAGATAGTACGACACACAGAATCAGGAATAGGAAAATTCCACCAACCAAGCAGACGTTTCGGCCACATTCACGTGGACATTGTCGGCCCACTACCCCTATCACAAGGCGCAAGATACATATTCTCCATCATCGACCGTTCAACGAGATGGCCCGAAGCCGTGCCCATGCCCGATGCCTCCACAGACTCCTGCGTCTCCGCCTTGATTGAATCCTGGGTCTCAAGATTTGGTCTTCCCGACAACATCACATCAGACAGGGGCTCGGTCTTTACCTCAAGCCTCTGGACTCAACTAGCTCACCGCCTGGGTATCTCCACCACAACTACGACGTCCTACAACCCCGAAGCTAATGGAATGGTCGAGCGTTTCCACCGCAGTCTGAAGGCCGCCCTCATGTCAAGATGTTCCTCCGACAGATGGAAACCTGAGTTACCCTGGGTTTTGCTCGGATTGCGGACAGTACCAAAGAGCGACGACGACAACTCTCCTGAACAACTCTCCTGCAATGCAATGATGGTGTATGGGGACAACCTCAACGTGCCAGCAGACTTCTTCAGGAAATCAACGGATCTTCCCCCAGCGCAACTCCACGAAGCAGTTCAACGTTTCATCCCATGCCAGCAGACCTACAACCAAGATAGGAAGTGTTTCGTTCCTGAGGACCTCAAAAACTGCACACATGTCTTCATACGCGTCGACGCCGCGAAGCCCCCACTCACCCCACCTTACACAGGACCTTACAAGGTCCTCCAGCGAGCAGACAAATCTTACCAAGTACAGATCCGGAATTCCTCAGACTGGATCTCGATCGACCGCCTGAAACCAGCCTACTTGCTTGCAGATGACCAGCCCGACGTCCGATTCTCAAGAGCTGGCCGCCCTCTTCGTGGGCGCCATCTTCCCCAGGGGGGGAGTACTGTAGCGGCTACCAAAGCATCCTACTAGCAGCCGCCACAAGATCACGTCGTCAATTCCTGCTTTATCCTTTCATGCATCTCTACCATTGTGTCAATTGTATGTAACTTGCATTCACCTAATAGCTCGTAACGAGCTCTTCCTTTTCAGATATTATACTTTATCAGACCTTGCCCGGTCTAGTTATTATATTCATTTT
>NW_024424339.1:0-1639 GCF_017311325.1 Ursus maritimus | reverse complement strand
AAAACATTCTGGGAGCACAGGAACTCAACATTTTGTAGACACTGATACAACCTCTATCCTTAGATTTGAATTACATTGTGAGTGAACCTGAAGTCAACCTGAGTAACCACCTCCATACCTGGTAAGGGCATTTGCTTCAATAGATGAATCAGAATCAATGATAGATACATTTACTATGCTTAACTGCAAATATTTTTTAAGAAATCTAACTCCCAAAGGAGGGGTTCATAGGATACATTTGTACTGGAATAGAACAGTTCTCAGTATGGGAATAGTATAGTTCTATCAAAGTTTAAAAAAAAAAAAGTGCAAAGAAAAAGTTTAAAATTCTTATGTGAAAATACTTGTATCTATTTAAATAATTTATGTTGAAATCAATGTACATTATCAATATTTGTAATTTTTCATCAATTTATTTCCTTTTCTTTGTTTTCTCATTCTTTTTTTCTACAAATTGTTTTTATCTTAATTTTTCTACTGGGTCTTAATCAACAAACAGATTCTAGGCTTTTCATTGAAAAGTAAAACAAATAAGCAAGGAAGAAAATAGACGAAAAAACCTCTACCCTGTCCCCCAAATCATCATTCTTTTTTTAGATACACATAAATCCCTTTAGGTGTCCCCAAATCATTGTTTCAATGTTGTTTACACAGGGTATTTTTCAAAATATAGTCATTTAGTAACATTTGAGAACTGTGAATTTTATATCTGCAATTAGTATTTCTTTATCGTGACGTCATAATGATAGTCTCCTGTATTTTCTTCTGAGATTTTGCACTTCATTTTCATTTCCGGTCATTTTTCTATCTGCAATTTATGTTTATTTATGGTATAGGGTACAGAATTTGCTTTTATGTTTTCTCCCATAATGTCCTAGTACCATATATTGATCAGTTAATCCATTTTCCCATTAATTTTTACTGCATTCTAGGTTGTATATATATTTCAATTTGGGGGCAATTTAAGGAATAAAAATTATCAGCTTGACTCCATGAGGACTTCTGCCTTACAGGCAGGTAACTTTGTAATTTACTATCCAATCTAGGACACTTTGAGGATGAAGTAGAGATACTGACATTTCAGCTAAACTGGAATTGTAAATTCCTGGCTTTCATCAAATTTGAGAAAATTTCAGCAATTATTTCTTCAACACTTTCTTCTGCTCTAATAGCTATTTCCCTCCTTTGTAACACTAATTAAACACATGTTTTATCACTTTATATTATATCAAAAGTCTCTGATACTCTGATTTTTTTAAAAAAATCTTTTTTCTTTTTGTTCTTCACATGAATAATGTATATTGATATATCATGAAATCACTTACTCTTTCCTCTGTAATATTCATTCTGTTTTACGTTCATTAAGTAAATTTTATAGTTCAGATACCATATTTTTAGTTCCATAATTTATATAGTCAATATATTCTAGGTTTCTGCAGTGATGTCTTTTAAAATATTTTTATTCACAGTGAGCAGATTTATATTTAAAACCCTCATTCAAAAGAGTTCTAATAGTTGCTTTAAAAGTTCTGACTGACATTTTTGACATTTGGGTTATCTTAGGGTCTGTTTCAATTAATTTTTTCCCTGGGGATAGGTTTCTTTTTTTTTTTTTTTTTTTTTTTTTTTTTTTTTTTTT
>NW_024424338.1:0-1640 GCF_017311325.1 Ursus maritimus | reverse complement strand
AGGGGTGGGGGGGAAGGGGGCGCGCTGCGGTCGTCCTAGGGACACAGCCTTATACTGCTGACCATCCCGGCGTTTGGGCGTCTCTTAGTGCAGAGGTGTGGGTAGAGTTCTGCCATTCTCACCATGAAGGCTTCTCTGACCAATTCCTGGTCTGTCAACTTTGATGGCAGGTGGAAATCAGAGCATTAGCGGTTCCTCCACTCACTCCACAGGGATTAGGTGGGCGTCTTCTATGTGCTGGGCATAGTTCAGGAGTCAGGGGGGCTTAGACTGTATTGTTCACTAGTCTATTTATTTGTGTTAGTCTTACCTTAACTAAATAGACAGTTAACTTTGAGATTAGAAACACTCTCTTGTTTTTTTTGTCTTCCACACATTTTGTAATTTGGTAGAGCCCAAGAAATATTCAATGGAATGCATTCAATATAATTGAACAACACAGAATAAATAAAGAAGGTAAAGGAAAAGACTTTGAACCAGAATTTGAGCAATTTGGAAGTTAAGTGGAGAAGAAAATGACAACATTGAAATGATGAGAGATTATTTTACTAGCATTTTTGACAGGAGAGAAAACTAAAATTCACCCGAAAGGCCATGCTGATTTCTCCGACGTTTCTGAAACAGTCTAGAAAATATCTGCTATTTGCTTCCTTAAATGCAAGTAAGGAATAAATCTCTGAGATGCATTGTATAGGTGATACTAAAACCACATTTTTAGTGTGTCTGAAATAGTGAACATTTCTACTAGTGTAACATTTATCTAAACCCTAAAAATAGGTCCAAAGGATTTTATTCCTCCTAGATGCTAGGAATATTCTCAGATCTTGCCAGCTCTGCAGCGAATGGAGGGGGTGGTTCTTGGCTGGCAGATTTCCCTGGAGGGAGGCCAGGCTGCAGTTGGCCGAGTTGTAATGTTTTCTTCTGAGGTGTTGGCATGAGGGCTTCCACCGCTGTTTCCTCCCCTGTCATTTCTAAAGGGAGGCCAAGGTTGGCTAAGGGTCAGGGCTGCCAAAGAACCGAAAGACGGGGCTGCTTTTACAAGAACGCATGCATTTTACCCAGAGGCCTTTTCCCTCTGACCGCCCGCACGTCCTTGATTTCAGTGGATCTTGGCTCTGGTGATTTGCCTCCAGGGGACATTTAGCAGTATTCGGCAGCATTTTTGATTGCCCTAACTGGGGGATTGCTCCCAGGATCGAGTGGGTAGAGGACAGGGGTGCTGTTAAACACCCTATGGTGTGGGACATTGGACAGCCGGCAGGATGGCGCCCCCACAAGGGACCACCCAGCCCCACATGGCAAAAGCAGGCAAGCTGAGAAACTTGTGTTCTATATTTTAAGACAAGATAACCAGTTTCTTGCTTAGTGTGCCAGCTGACACCTTACTAGTCAAAGGGTGGTCTCCAGGTGACCTGGCTGTTTGTGAGAAACACAGACTCTCAGGACGCACCCCAGACACACTAAATTAGAATCTGCATCAATTTCAAGAAGCAGCACTAACATTCTCTGAAAACTACAGAGGGCACGGCAGTGTGATTTAAGGACTTGGGGTAACCAGTCAAGAAGACACATCATCCCTGCCTAGGTAGCGTCTTTTAATTCACAACAACTCACTACTCTATTTCTGTTTTTTGTTTTCA
>NW_024424337.1:0-1642 GCF_017311325.1 Ursus maritimus | reverse complement strand
GGGCTCAATCCCACGACCCCGAGATCATGACCTGAGCCGAAATCAAGATTCGGCTGCTTAACTGACTGAGCCACCCCAACACCACTTCATAACGTTTGATTTTTAAAAAAATGTTTTTAGCTCTTTTTATTAGTGAAATGCCTTCATTTCTAGCAATGGGTGGATTACAACCTAAAATGGAATCCAGAAGACTATGGTGGCGTGAAAAAAATCCACATTCCCTCGGAAAAGATCTGGCGCCCAGACCTTGTTCTTTATAACAAGTAAGCCAAACGGACAAACTGGGGAGGGGGACATTCCTGGGGCAGGTGGAGCCCAAGTGCCCTATCGGAAGGGCTGCCACTCTCAGTATGCGTTTCACCACGGTTCACATTAAATAACCCTTAAAAACCAAGAGCCAAGTTGACATGCTAGGGGTGCCATATGGTGTCTCATGTTATGAATAGAAACAATTATCAGAGCCAAATTGAGTCGGGGCTGTGGGGTGGGAGACATTTAATCCCTGAGAGCTCCTGAAGGGTGTATGGCAACTATCCAAGGAACCCAAATTCATATAATTGAGTTCCTTGGAATTAAACGCCCTTCCTACCAACAGGTTCGAACCTCCTGGGGTAGTTATCCATCACGTCCTCACGGCATCCTGAGACATCGCGTGCTGCCGATGGCCGGGGATGCCTGCGTCGCCCATCCACTGGGCTCCGTGACAGACTGCATGTTGTGAAATTATAATGTGATGCAAGACACTCTGGTTTAATGACAGGTTCATTATCATACGCCCTTCATTTGTCAGGGAATGTTCATTTCAAAGAGCGTCCTTCCCGGGCAGGAGCATCCGCCATCGGCCTGGAGGATCTGCGGTCTGACAGTCTACAGCGTGTGTCTGGGCAAGCGGGCTGCGCCTTCTCGCGCAGTGACCAGGGAGGGCGGCAAGGGCTTGTGAATGGAAAGGACACCCTTTATGGGCCACCCTCCTGCTTTGATTTTCTCCTACATATTTCCCAGTGATATCTGAGATTCAAGCTTGAGCCCAATTAGCCAATCATTTGTGTAACCTTTTTGGACAAACATGCTGATGGAGCAGAGTGTCTCTTTCAGTAAGTTTCTCTTTCAGTAAGAACCTAAGAGAAGCAATTAAAGTCCTCGGGTCCTCCTGACAAGCTCGCTCGGGGACACCCTGGTGGGGAGAGAACCCTGTTTTTACTTGCTTACAGAGACAGGTCTAGATAGATGTTCCTGCGGCCCTCTGCTCTTTGGGGCTCTTCTGGGAAGGTCCAAATCACACAGTTTTCTGGATAGAGCCCCACCTCCACCCCAGGGAAAAACCAGTGGAAGAAAAGTTCTTGATTTATGAAGTGAGGCACCAATATAAGCCATATGTCCCAGAAAGTCCCCCAGGGCAGACCCCACCCACCTGTTCAACACCTATTCTAATACCTCTGGCCAAGGCCCCAGGACACTGGCAGTTTGGGGTCAAGTGGACTGCCCACTGAATAAGGCCTACAGAAGCGGCTTGTTATTTTTTTATTATCTACCATGGTGGATTATTTATTTATTAATTTTTAAAAAAGATTTTACTCATTTATTTGAGAGAGAGAGAGAGCACGAGCAGGGCAGTGAGGGGCAGAGGGAGAAGCAGGCTCCC
>NW_024424336.1:0-1643 GCF_017311325.1 Ursus maritimus | reverse complement strand
TTTCTTTCTTTCTTTCTTTCTTTCTTTCTCTTTCCTTTTTTCTCTTTTTTTTTTTGGATCACTTTCATATGGGTACCGTTCACTCATTTATTTTAAAGATTTATGTATTTATTTTAGAGAGAGAAAAAGAGAGCATAAGCAGGAGGAGGGCCAGAGGGAGACAGAATCTCAGACTCCACAGTGAGTGTGGAGCCTGACATTGAGCTTGGTCTCAGGACCATGAGATCATGACCTGAGCTGAAACCAAGACTCGGACATTCAACTGACTGAGCCATCCAGGTGATCCACTGAATGCTTATTTCTATACTAATGCATTTTATATGTTTCTCTCAACCGCACCTTAGAATGTCATAGAGACAGTTTGGCATTGCGACAGCTGTCATCATGAACTGTGTTGAGCTGCTGAAATCTGTTCCATGTACAGATAACCAAGTTTCCTACAGTATTTTCATTTGTGGGTTTCTGCCTTGCACTTAGGCTTAACACTCTTATTCGGATGTATTGAAACTTCCCTGTGGTCTAAAAAGTGCAAGGCAGCTCATCTTTTTCCTTTGAAAATGTGGTTTTCATTGCTCAAGTGACATCTATTTCCAGTGGCACTTGGCACCGGATTTTGAACAATGATGGAGGGACTGGGTACCTAGTACCTTGAATGCAGTAGATTGGACTCCAAGCTATAAATGGAAAGTTGTAATATTAAATCTTGACCAAATAGCTCTACAGAATTTAACCTCCCACTGAGCAGTTCTGATATGTGAAGAATGAATTGTGCTGGCTGTTTTTTGGGAAAAACTGTCTCTCTAATAGCTACTTCAAAACCTTTCCCCTTGACTGGTATGGAGTCTTTGTTGTTAAAAACAGAAGGAAGCTAACAGTGGGAGGAATATAAAATAAAGAATAAAGGTATTCTCTTAAGCTGTTTGCTAATCGCAGTGGGGACTGTAATATCTGTCTGTCTCTCTCTCTAGTTATTATCTATATAAATTTTAAGATCTTTATTTCTATTTAGTAGAGTAAAAGAGTTAAACATCAAATTTATCTCTATTGGAAGCAGAATGATTTTCTCATAATACCCTTTCATCTATCTCTGTTTTATTTAGATAGACATATTTAATGACTTTCTATTTATTCTGATCTTGAAAATCTCAATTTTTAAAAAATATCGCTTCTATTGGAGTTTAATTTCTCTGGGTTCTCGTGTGGGAAAATGCTTTCTGTCTGTGAT
Source organism: Ursus maritimus (assembly GCF_017311325.1). Classification (NCBI taxonomy): domain Eukaryota; kingdom Metazoa; phylum Chordata; class Mammalia; order Carnivora; family Ursidae; genus Ursus; species Ursus maritimus. Next base: position 418 of record NW_024424336.1, on the reverse strand, counting down.
GCATTATGCTGCTTCTGCTTGATCTCTTACAAGTGATCTGTCTTTACCAGGGGTTCTCAGAGTCGCCTGGCGATTGTTAAAATCTTTTGTGCCAAAGCCCTATTAGATCTGGGGTAAGGCTAAGGAATCTGATTTTTACGTAACACCCAAGGCAACTCTATTTTATAGCATTCTTGGAGCACTGTTTGAGAAAGGACCTTTTTAACCAAAGTACCATGCTTTTTTTTTTTAATTAGATTTATTTAGAGAAGCATATTTTCTTTTCTTTTCCTATAGAGAGAATTGAGAGAGAGCATGCAAGCTCAGGGAGAGGGGCAGATGGAGAGGGAGAGAGAGAATACTAAGCAGGTTCTGTGCCCAGCATGGTGCGCAATGCTGGGCTCAGTCTCATGACCCTGAGATCATGACCTGAGCTGAA
>NW_024424335.1:0-1644 GCF_017311325.1 Ursus maritimus | reverse complement strand
CTATACACTAACAATGTAACTGAAGAAAGAGAAATTAAGGAGTTAATCCCATTTATAATAACACCAAAAACCATAAAACACCTAGGAATAAACCTAACCAAAGAGGTAAAGGATCTATACTCTAGAAACTACAGAACACTTATGGAAGAAATTGAGGAAGGCACAAAGAGATGGAAAAACAGTCCATGCTCATGGATTGGAAGAATAAACATTTTAAAAATGTCTATGCTGTCCAGAGCAATCTACACTTCCAATGCAATCCCTATCAAAATACCATCGACATTTTTCATAGAGCTGGAACAAACAATCCTAAAATTTTATGGAACCATAAAAGACCCCAAATCACCAGAGGAATGTTGAAAAAGAAAATCAAAGCTAGGGGCATCACAATGTCTGACTTTAAGCTATATTGGCACAAAAACAGACACACAGATCAATGGAACAAAATACAGAGCCCAGAAAGGGACCCTCAACTCTATGGTCAACTAATCTTTGGCAATCAGGAAGGAATATCCAATGGGAAAAAGACAGTCTCTTCAATAAATGGTGCTAGGAAAATTAGACAGCCACATGCAGAAGAATGAAACTGGACCATCTCTTACACCATCCTCAAAGAAAAACTCTAAATGGATGAAAGAACTAAATGTGAGATAAGAATCCATCAAAATCCTAGAGGAGAACATAGGCAGTAACCTCTTCGACATTGGCCACAGCAACTTCTTTCAAGACACATCTCTAAAGGCAAGGGGAAAAAAGGCAAAAATGAACTCTTGGGACTTCATCAAGATAAAAAGCTTTTGCACAGCGAATTAAACAGTCAACAAAACTAAGAGGCAACCCATGCAATAGGAGAAGATATTTCCAAATGACATTACAGATAAAGGGCTGGTATCCAAGATCTATAAAGAACTTATTGAACTCAAAACCTAAAAAACAAATAATCCAGTCAAGAAATTGGCAGAAGACATGAATAGACACTTCTCCAAAGAAGACATACAAATGGCTAACAGACACATGAAAAAATTTTCAACATCACTAGCCATCTGGGAAGTACAAATCAAAATCACAATGAGATACCACCTTACACCAGTTAGAATGGCTAAAATTAACAAGACATGACACAACAAATGTTGTTATACGCAACTAATGAATCGTTGAACACTACATCAAAAACTAATGATGTACTATATGTTGGTTAATCGAACACAATAAAAAAACTTTTAAATTATAGAATGTCCCTATTTGTCGCCAATTTAAAAAAAGAAAGAAAAAAATAGAATAGAGTAACTTTTATGACAACAAAGAAATGAAATAGTGAAGAAGGGAGTGATTTTTTGTAATTATTCCCACTTGGGGAAGATTTTAAAGGGTCCTCTGGGACACTCTTGTGGAAGTATTCAATAAATTGTACAATGAAGATATGAAACATTGCAGCAAAATTAACAGAGCATGAATCAGAGTGGAGTCGATACAAGGAAAGTTTGGAAAGAGATGAAGTCATCTAAGAGACTCTTGTAGAACGTCTAAATTTTGAAAAAGGTCTCCATAATGGAGAATAAGGATTCTAGTGGAAGAAGGAAAAAACTTGCATGATCTTGACTGTAACATATGCAGCAACATGGACGGGACTGGAGGAGATAATGC
>NW_024424334.1:0-1644 GCF_017311325.1 Ursus maritimus | reverse complement strand
TATATAGCATAGATCACGTGGTTAAGGATCAACTAAGAGTGCATGTTCAAGTCTTATTATGTTTGTATCATTACTACTTTTTCTCCTCCAATCCACCTTGTAATAAGACAAATAAATTTCCTGCCTGATCTTGGATGTAGCCGTTCATAGCTGAGGGTTCCCCTCCAGAGAACTTAGAAATTTGCAGTCATCATCCCTGGCAGGAGGATTGGAAAGTGTTGCCCATTTCTCTGCTGGAAACTCTTCTAAGTTGTAGGCTTTTCCTCCTGGTCTGTTTCTGTCTCCATTGGCTTTTTGTCTTTAGGGAGGCACATTTGATACTCCTCTTCTTTCTCCTTTTCCTAAAGTTCAGTGAAGTTGGAGATGCTGCTGAAGGAGCTGCCCCAGATACAGGTGCTGGCATTGAACAGCCTAAATCTCAGGAGCCTCTCTGGCTCCAGCTTCATGGACTTAGGCCTCATGGCTGCTGTTGCTCAACTCTGAATGGGTTCTAGGGCTGGACAGCAGCCTTCAGGAACTAATCCTCCAAATGCTTCAATATGTTTCTCAGATACCGTTTTCATCTGCCAGTAGGAAACTCCTGGGTGGGGCCCTGGGCAACATAGGTCCCAAATGCTTTTGTGTATGGGCTGGAGAAATCCATCTCTAGGGCCAAATGCCTCTGACTATTCCAAGACACCACTGCCCTTTTTCCTCTCTGGTCACGGCCCACATGACCCTGAGTTTCAGGACTTTTTAACCAGCTTAACTCTGGTGCTTCTGCTGATCTTTTCTTCCATTGCTTGGCTGTCCTTTAATCCCTTTTTTATGGCCGCTGGTGGAAATTGGGTGGGCAGCACCCCAGAATCCAATTCCACTATGATGTCCTTGTATCCCGTTGTAGGCAGGACAGAGCCTGGGTGCCAAAGCCTGGGTGCTGGAAGAACTGGTTCCTGTCCTGTAGGAAGGAGCTGGCAAGGATTTGAGGCTATGCCAACCACAGAGGGACTTTGTGGTCCAGCAGAACAGGATGGATGGATGGCCACTAGCGTGGAGAGCAGAGAGCCACGCTCTGTGTGCTCAGCTGCCAGGCCCTAAGACGGTCCTGGTGCAATCTGAAGTTCAGGCTCACCACCTACACTCGGTGGCCAAGACTGGGACTTGCTTCTTCCTGCTGCTATTTCTGGAACTTATTCTTATCAGCTGCAGCTGCACAGCTACCACCACCTTGTCTGGTAGCTGCAGAAAGAGGACTACTTCGACTTGTCCCAAGAGAGATCAAATAGGATGCCTTCCGTGAGCAACTCCAGAAAAGGCTAAGGGAAGGTGGGCAAGAGAGAGAGGATTGGGGACTGTGGAAGAGAGATTCAGCCATGTAGGAACAACTCCCAGCAGGGGTCTGGATGCTACCACATCACTGGAAGCCAGGTTCAGAAAGGCAGTCTATAGGCAGTACTTAGTTCAAGCCCAGTTTTCACATTAAAAATGATAGATGAAGAAACCAAATCCCAATGGGATGACATATTAGAAAGCACTTGACAGTTTAACAATGTTTATTCTTCCAATCCAGGAGCATGGAATGTTTTCCATCTCTTTGTGTCTTCCTCCATTTCTTTTATCAGTTTTCTGTAGTTTCTAGAGTACAGTTCCTTTACCTCTTTGGTT
>NW_024424333.1:0-1644 GCF_017311325.1 Ursus maritimus | reverse complement strand
AGACAAAGCAAACAAAAAAAACCCCTGTGGGTGGCAAGTTTCCCTCTCAAGCATCTTCTCACTGAGCTGTGATTGGGAAGTTGCCTCTGATAGAGCAGGCATCACTACCCAGTGGGAGGAGAGACAGGGCACAGCTGCTCCCTGCATGTGATGGGAGAATAAACCAAACAGAAAGGGGCCTTTACTCTTTGCACCTTCACCCAATTCAAGGGGGGAAATGAATGTTTGTTTAAAAGAGACCTGAGACAAATCCACCAATGGCAGTTAATGTGGACAGTGCTTGGATCTTGACTCTAATAACTACATTGTAAAAAATTAAACTATGAAAGTCTTGAAACAATTGGCCTTTGCTAAGGTGATGACATCTAAATGGAGAGCTGAAGTAGGAGTAAAAGTTGGGAGGCTTGGTTTAGGAGATTAAAAAAACTATTTTTACACTACTTTGGTGAGAGTATCTACCAATTTGCAGCTGAAAACATTCCAACTGATTGGACTTCTAAAAAACCTTTTTAAAATAAATGTTCTCATACGTACAGAAAACTTAAATTGTCAAAAAAAAAAATGCTGTATAACTTCACTCGGGTTCAAATGTTACCATGTTACCACACTTGCTTTCCCATTCTCTTTCCTCTCTCTTGGTATGTGTGTGTGTGTGTATTTATATACATATATATGTATATATAAAGCACACTTCTATCCTTTTCGAGAGTATATTGTATACACAATGCCTCTTTTCCTATAAATAAGAATATTTCTTAAATAACCTCAGTACAAGTCTCCAAAATCAGGGAATCATTATTGACAGAGTACTATTATCTAATCCACAGACTTTATTCGGTTTTCACAATTGTTCCAGGAATGTATTTATTAGCAAAATAAAAAATAATATTGTGGCCAATATCCAGTCCAGGATCAAAAATTTCCATGTCTCTTTAGTCACCTTCAGTCTGGAACAGTCTCTCAGTCTTTTGTCTCTCATGACATTGATATCGTTGAAGAACGAAGGGCAAATGTTCTGTGGAATATTCTTTAATTTGAGCTTGTCTAACGTTTACTTATAATTATATTCGGGTATACATCTTTGAAAGAGTACCAGAGAAATGATACTATGTTTTTCTCTATACATGTCATTAGGAGATTCCTGATATCTGTCTTATTTCTGGTAAGATTAACATTGATCATGTGGTTTTAAGGTGTTGTCTCCCAAGTTTCTCTGTTGTAGCTGCTGTTTTTCTATTTGTCATTGTTAATTTATGAAGGGATATTTTGTGACCTTGAAAATGTACTGTTTATCATCAGATTGCCCCTCACTAATTAGCATGCAATGATGATTCTTGCCTAAATCAATTATTACCATGATGTTTGACCGATGATTATTTTCTAATTCTGTCATTACTTTTACTTGTACTAGTTGGCATTCTATTGTGTGGAAGAGCTTTTCTTTTCCTTTTCCCCAAAATATGTATTTATTTGTTTGTTTATATTTGTATGAACTCGTAGGTTCCTATGTTGTTAAATGGTTATAATTTTTTATAATAATAATTTTTTGTTCAACTCGTCCCATACTAGATAGTGGGAGCTCCTTTAAACTGGCTCCTGTCTTTTTGACATGTGGCCATTTTATTATTATTATTATTATTATTA
>NW_024424332.1:0-1645 GCF_017311325.1 Ursus maritimus | reverse complement strand
ACAGGAGACAGCTTAGGACATGACCTCAGAGATGTGACAGAGGGTGACAGAAAGCCATTCCAGGGCTGTAACCCCATGAGACCCTGTTTCACTGGGCCATCCTGGCTACAGTGTTGAGAACAGATCACAGAGGGTTGAGGATGGCAAGGTAGGTCAATGATGAAGCTTTTCCAGGAACTCAGCCAAGAGATGGGCTCCAGTGTGGACCAGACAGGTGGCCTTGGATGGAGTGGTTAGACCTATTCTGGGTACATTTTGAAGATGGAGCTCACAGGATTTGCCGATGGGTTAGATATTGGGAACGGGAGAAAGGAGGAATTGGGGTGACTCCCAGCTGTTATGCATTGTCTTGAGCGAAGGGAAGGAGAAGGTTTCTGGGGGTAGGAGGTAGTCCGTGTTCCCCATGCTGAAGAAGGGGCCTTTCCCGGTGGATCTGCTGAGGTTTGTGTCCGGGAGAACCTTTCACATGTCTTCCCTCAGCAAGGCTCCAGTGCGAGTATCCCCCACTTTTTAAACGTTCACAGTAAGACACTTGACTTTCTTGAGAGATCTACGTTATTACCCGGCTTCAGTAAGAGGAAGAGACCTGAAGAGGATTTCCCTCTTATGAAAAAAGTCGAACAGTGAGAATCGTGTTCAGCATCTGTTTTGGGGAGAAGCACGACAGAGGTGGCGTGCACCCCAGCCAGCTCCTTCCGCTGGGAACCGCTCTCCGCGTCCAGCCACCAGCACTTTGAATTGTGTCTGTGAGGCTCTGCTGTGCTTTATCTCCATTTAGTTTCGTCATCCGTTAGGAAGTTGTATCCTGAGCCCTAAGAAAAGCCAAAGAGAAGGAAATTTGGAGTCTGAGCACGCTCTCTAATTTTTCTGTGTAAATTAATGTTAGTTCCTTCCTTACACCATTTCTGCTGTGGAAGGTTTCCTAGGAACACTGTACTTTCCAAGAGCAGGGCAACCAATACCCCATGCTGCGGGGTTAGTTTTAGTCTCCCTGCTGGACAGAACATTCCATGACTGTCGGATTTTATCACTCAAACATGAGTCTTTGACCACCTTCACCTGTTTCTACCACCCCATCCCCGAATCTGGCACCTACCAATCTGCTCTCAGTATCTATGCGTTCAGTATTTGTTTATTCCACGTGGAATGTACATGAGAGCATCTGGTATTGGTCTTTCTGTGTCTGAGTTACTTGGCATAAGGCCCCCACGGTCTATGTTTGTATGTCTGGTTCTTGTGAATAATGCTGCAGTGAACGTGGGAGTGCATCTGTCTTTTTGAGGCAGTATTTTTGTGTTCTCCAAATCAATACGCAGTAGAGCCATTACTGGGTTATGTGGTAGTTGTATTTATTTTTTCAGGAACCTCCATACCATTTGTCACAGTGGCTGCACCAATTTCCATTCCCACCAACAGTGCACAGTGTCTCCTCGTCTGCACACCCTTGACCCCACCTGGTGTCTGTCTCTGGGACAATTGCTGTTCCAACAGTTGTGAGGGGATAGCCGATTGTGGGTTTGATTGATGTTTCCCTGACGATGATTAGTGATGTCGAACAACTTTTTCTGTCTGTTGGCACCTGTGTGCCATCTTTGAAAAGTGTCTATTCACGTATTCCCCCCATTTTTTATACAGTTTTTTTTTT
>NW_024424331.1:0-1645 GCF_017311325.1 Ursus maritimus | reverse complement strand
TAAATAAATAAAATCTTTAAAAAAAGAAAAAAAAGAAAAAAAAAAAGAAATAGGGAACTTTAGGTTTCACCTAAGACCTACTGAATCAAAATCTGCATTTTAATGAGATCTCCAGGTGACACTGGATTTCAGCTTCTCCCTTTCTATTAGTTTGCTAAGGCTGCCCTAACACAATAGGGCACACCGGTGGCTCAAACAACAGAAATTTATAGTTCTAGAGGTTAGAAGGCCATGATCAAGCTGTCAGCAGATTTGACATTTCCTGAAGTCTCCCTCCTGCCTTGCAGATGGACTTTCCTTCTTGCCATGTCCTCACCCCTTTCTTCTGTTGTGTGCACACCTCTAGGGTCTCTTCCTCTTTCTATAAGGACGTTAGTCATATTGGATTAAGGTCCATCCTAATGCCTCATTTTAATTTAATCATCTCTTTAAAGGCCCCATCTCCAAATATAGTCCTATCCTGAGGTTATGAGGATTGGGACATCAACATAAAAATATGGGGGAAAACAGTCCATAATATTAGGTCCAAAATATCTTCATAGTCACCTACTCATCTCCAACCAGTGCTTTCCTCAAATCTTACTTCTTTCCTTTTCTGATCCCATCCACATTATACCCCTCCCATAACGGCAAGCTTTTGTCACTACTAGAATAGTCTATATAGTTTTCTGATTTTCTGCTACAATTTAAGCTCCACCAAAATATGCAACTTGAGAGAAGTGCTAGATCTTCTTTTCTGCAGTATCCTCTGAACTCATCACAACACCTGGCCTGTGAAATAGAAATAACGCAGTAGTTGAATGAATGAAACACAATAACTATTGAAACCTAGGAGATAATTAGTTAAAGCTAGAAACAGGTATTCTTGGCATATTACATCATCTCTTACCTCCCTGAGGGGATAAGAGGGAGTGAAACCTTTAGAAAGAAACCACCTCAGCTTCCTCAGTAGAAAATCTGCAAATCTATACTCATTTGAATTAATAATTTTGCCTTTGCCATTTTCCTTTGAAGAAGGGTCCCCTATTTAATTGAAATACAAATCTTCTACTTATGCTGTGGGTCTCATGCCCTCTCACCCTCTCAGGATTGCATTCTTTGATTATTTCTGCTCTCCCCCGTATCTTCAAACCTTCTTTTTTCTCCATCCTAAAATGTTCCAGCACTTACAGCTTTGGGGAAAAGTCTTCCGAGGTTAGCTCTAACCATGTTACCCCTCCAGTTATCCTGTATGGACAAGTATTTTGAAAGAAGAAGCTACATTTATGATCTCAAATACTCATCTACTCCTCATACTTCAGTGAGGTAAGATTTACTTTCTTCATACTATTTTACTCATTTATTCTGGAAGAAACCATCCATCTTCTACATATCACTAAATTCAACAAGCAACTTTTAAACTTACTTAACTTTCAGTGACATTTAACACTGCTAATCAATTTCACATTCCTGAAAACTAGCTTCCCCCCTTTCTCTCTTCCAGTGGAAATAAACCCTCCTGGTTTTCTTCCCACCCATCTGCCTGTTCTTCCATCAGCTTGGCAAGTTCTCCTTCTTCAGCCATCAGTTGAATATATGTGGTCTTAGTCTCTCTTTTTTCTTTCTTTCTTTTTTAAAGATTTATTTATGTATTTGAGAGAGAGAG
>NW_024424330.1:39766-40148 GCF_017311325.1 Ursus maritimus | reverse complement strand
TAACTCTTCTTTGTTATGTATCTATAAACATATTGGGTTGCGATTTAAAATGTATTCCTGGAGAGAATCCAAGATGGAGGAGGAACAGAAGACCTTAATTTCATACGGTTCCTGGAATTCAGCTAGATAGCTATCAAACCATTGGAACATCTGTGAACGCAACACAAGATGGAATAAAAGAATAGCTGCAACTCTCCAAATAGAACAAGTGACCACCTTCTCCAACGTAGGAGGTGTGAAGTGAATCTGAGGTGATATGCGGAAAGATAAACTGCAGGGGGAGGGAACCTCTGTTAGTTGGCTACAAGAAAGTGGTAGAGAAATGTAGCACAAAATCAGAGCTTTTAGAAGTCTGCTCCAGTGAGGGATGTCCCTGCCTGAA
>NW_024424330.1:0-9427 GCF_017311325.1 Ursus maritimus | reverse complement strand
AGGTGCCCAGGTGGCAAAACAGGGCAGAATCCTAGGTGGGTTAGTGTGGTCCGGATCCCGGGGTCACAGAAATAACAGGGGTGCCTGAGTGTGGCAGAGCTCGCAGGCATCGGGCAGAGGCACCTGGAATCAGTGAGCCCAGGAGTGGGCTCTTAGCTCAGGGATACCATATACCATGAACTGCAGAATGGTCAGGCAAGCACTCTGGCTTGAGGGGCCCAGCAGATATGGAGCCAGGCAGTCCCCTATTCTCCACAGGAAGGGGCTAGCTCAGGTATTACTGCAGGGGTCTTTTGGGTTAGAGGCACTTGGTGAAAATACGGGCTTGAGATACAGATGCTCAGTCACAGGCTGGTGAGCACAGAGCGAGGCGGAGACCGGGGAGATAGGAATGATTGACTGCTTTTCCCTGAGGAAAAGCACTCAGGGGTGGTCCCGAGTTCCAGGATCCGGGAACTGGAGTTTGGGAGGCCCCATTTTCATTCTCACATCCGCTAAAGCTGGAGCGAAGAAACCCTTCGGGAACAAAAGCCACATAGAGCAAACTAGACCAGTGCTTGTGGGACCCTGGCAAGGCAGCTACAATTCAGCCCTGACAAAAATACCACAAGAATCAGGCAACAGGCCCTCTCCCAAGATCCAAGAATATCCATTCAAGACCGAGTATACCAATCATTGAAACTCAACGAAGCTTCAGCATCTAGGGGAATATAGTATATAGAATTCATGGTTGTTTCCCAGAATCTCGAGTCTTTCAATTTTAATTTTTTTCTTTCATTTTTCAACCCATTCTTACTTCATCAACTCTTTCTAAAATCTTTTAATTTTCATTTGTACAGCTTACATTCTATCCCATTTCCTGTATTTAATTTTGTTTTTGTAAATACTCAAGTTTTTTCTTAACAATTTTGGGATGCAGTTTCAACAGACCAAAAATACAACCAGAATCTAGTGTAGTGATTAGTGTGACTACTTCACCTGTCTGATTATTCTCTTTTTTCCCCTCTTCTTTTCTTCTTCTTTTTCTTTTTGTTTATTCGCTTTGTTTCTTAAAGTCTCTTTAAATTTTTCATCTCTTACAGATACATTCCCTATCTTTTCAATCTGTTTAATTTTTGTATATATAAATATGCTTTTCTTTTTACAATTTTGAGATGTAGTTTCTCTAACAAACTGAATTCAAAATACACTCAGGATATAGTGTTCTGTTCACCTATCAGTGTATATTCTTTTATTTCCTTTTTTCCACTTTGGTTTTTAGTCTTTTAATTTCCATTTGGGTATACGTTGCCATTCCTATCTTTCCATTGTATTCAATTTTATTTTGGACAGTGTAAGCTTTCTTTCTTTCTCTTACGATCGATTTTGGGTCTAGTTCTAACAAACAGACCAAAATACACACAGAGATCAGAGTATCGTCGGTGTATATTTCTTTGGGTTCGTTGTTGCCGTTTAGTATTTTGTTCTCTCACTCATCTATTCTTCACTGCACCAAATGACAAGATGGAAAAACTCACCTCAAAAAGAGAACAAAGAGGCAGTGCTGATTGCCAGGTCCCTTAATGAGTATGGACGTAAGCTTCTGATGTTGAAGTAGAGTTCAAAGAGATAACTAGCTGGGCTTGAAAAAGCACAGAAGACACTACAGAATCCTTTCTGAGAAATAAAAGAACTAAAATCTAACCAACTTGAAATCAAAAAGGCTATTAATGATGATCAATAAAAATGGAGGTTCTAAGTGCCAGGATAAATGAGGCAGAAACAGTGACTTTACAGATAATACAATGGCATTTTAAATTCATAGTCGCTTCAATAATTACTCTGAATGTAAACGGGCTAAATGTCCCAGAATCAAAAGACAAAGGGTACTGGCGATTGGAGAAAAAAGCAAGACCATCCATATGCTGTCTCGCAAGAGACTCATTTCAGACCCTAAAGACACCTCCAGATTCAAAGTGAGGGTGGAAAGCCATTTATCATGCTAATGGACATCAAAGAAAGCTGGGGTGGCAATCCTTATATCAGACAAATAGATTTCAAATCAAGGCTGTGATAAGGGATGAGGAAGGACACTATACCATAATTAAAGGGTCCATCCAACAAGATCTAACAATTGTAAATATTTATGCCCTGAACAGGGGAGCAGTCAAGATTATTATAGTCCAATTAATAACAAAATCAAAAGAAACACATGGACAATAATACAATAATAGTAAATTAAACTCGCTGTAGCACAGCAAATAAGACGATTAATCAATGCAAGCTTCACAATTCGACTTCCACTAAGCAACAAATATTTAGTGACAGACTATTCTAAGAAAATCAAGACAAATCATTTCTCTACTACAAAGTGATATTCAATTGGGACACAGTTTGAAACGGAACTCATAAGAGAAGGTTGAAACAACACAGCTGACATCGCAAAGATGAATGTTACCAGGGAAACGATTTAAATCAAGCAAAAAATAGAAATGAAGTATTTGACAGCGAAACACAGTAAGGATACACTAAGCCTAAAGAAAAGAAGGTAATTCAATTATGCATACTGAATACTACTTCCTAAGGCACTGAAGAACATTGACAGCAATTTATTCAAGGCAGCCCCTACTCCAGAACAGGATGAACGGCACGCAAATTAAACAAACTCCGGATTATAGCCCGAGAGAGATCCAAGTATGAACTCAAAACCAATAGACAATCTGTATAGGCAAGCCGGTCTTAAAGACCTACGTAAGTATGATAAACCCTGCACCCACGATGAAAAACGAAAAACCAAGAAACAGCAAAAGCTCCGCATTGAAAAGAAAAGGTGAGCCACAACACACCTAGATACAAACATTATCAAAACATATTAGTGCAATAATGCAACCAAGATTAGGCAACCTTCCATTCACGAAATTCGAATGCATACCAAAATAATGAGATTCTCGATACAATTAACTGAGCTATAAAAAAGAAAACCCAGAGTACAGGACCTGAAACGCAGCAAGGAAATTGAAGCAGTAATCACAAATCTCCCAACAAATAGGCGAACACCAGATGGCTTCCCAGGGAATTCTACCAAACATTTAAAGAACTAAAGTCTTCTTCCAGCTGTCTTTCTACATAGGCCAGCATTAGCTTATCCAAAGACCAGATAAAGACTACCAAGAAGGAAAATTACATACCAATATCCCTGATGAACATGGAGCTAAAAATTCTCACCAAAACATACAGCCAATACAGATCCTACAGCCATTAAAAGGTGATTTATTCACCATACGACCAAGTGGGATTTTATTCCTGGCTAACACATGGTGGCGCTCAACTACAACAAACCAATCAATGGGTACACTAACATTAATAAAAGAAAGCACAAGAACTCACATTATCCTCTCAATAGATACAGAAAAAGCATTTGACAGGTACACATCCTTTCTTGATTAAAATCTTCACAGTGTGGGATAGACAAAAGCTACCTCACATTATCATAAAGCACCTTAGAAAAGCCTTCCATTCATTCTGCATGGGTAAAAACTGAGGCTTGTCCCCTAAGGTCAGGAACATGGCATGGGACGTCCTTATCATAATGCTGTTCAACATAGCGCTAGAAGCCCTAGCCCTCAACAATCTATACAGCAAAAGGAAATAGCAAAGGACATTGGCAAAGAGAAAGTCAAACTCACTCTTCACAAACGAATGATGCTGATCCAAAAAGACTCCACCCAAATTGCCAGAACTCATGCTGGAACTTCGGCAAAGTGGCACGTTTAAATCAAGCATCGTTAAATCGACCTTGCATTTCTATACACTAACAATGACACAGAAGAAAGAAAATTAAGGAGTCGAAGCCATATACAATTGAACCCCAAACCATAAGATTACCTAGGAATTACTAAAGCGAAGAGGCAAAGGATCTATCCTCCAAAACTAAGCAGAACACTCATGAAAGAAATTGAGAAAGACAGCCACACACACACACACACACACACACACACACACAAGGAAAACGCTTCCATGATCATGGATTGGAAGAACATATATTAATAGTAAAATGTTTATGCTACCTAGAGCAGAATCTCTACGAATCAATCAATCCTATCCAAATACCATCAACTTTTTTCACAGAGCTAGAAGAAATAATCCTAAAAATTGTATGGAGACCAGAAAAGGACCCCAAATAGCCAAAAGAATGTTGTAAAGAAAACCAAAGCTGGTGGCATCACATTCCGACTTCAAGCTGTCTTATAAAGCTGTAGTCAATCTGAAGAGCAGTATGGTACTGGCAGAAAAACAGACACATAAATCAATGGAACAGAATAGAGAGCCCAGAAATGGACCCTCCAGCAATATGGTCAACTAAAGCTTTGACAAAGCAGGAAAGAATATCCACATGGAAAAAAGATAGTCTTTTTCAGCAAAATGGTATTGAAAATGGTGGACAGCCACAGGCAGAAAAAGAAAGAAAGTGGACCACTTCCTTATACCATTCTAAAACTGGCTAAAAGACCTAAATGGAGATAGGAAACCATCAAAATCCTAGAGGAGGACACAGGCAGTAACCTCTGTGACCACGGCACGAGCATAGCTCTTGCTGACACATTTCAAGGCAAGGGATGCAAAGGCAAAAATGAACTATTGGGACTGCATCAAGATAAAAAGCTTTTTGCACAGCAAATGAAACAGTTGACAAAACCAAAAGACAACCAACAGAATAGGAGAAGATATTTGCAAATGACATATCAGATAAAGGGCTAGTATTCACAATCTGTAAAGAACTTATCAAACTCAACACCCAAAGAACAAGTAATCCACTCAAGAAACGGGCAGAAGACATGAACAGACATTTCTCCAAAGAAGACATCCAAACGGCCAACAGACACATGAAAAATGCTCCACGATCACTTGGCATCAAAGGGAAATACAAATCAAAACCACAATGTGATACCACCTTACACCAGTCAAGAATGACGTTAAAATTAACTTAGTCAAGGACACGACAGATGTTGGCAAGGATGTGTGAAAGGGGAAGCTCTCTTCCACTGTTAGGGAATGACCAAGCTGGTGCAGCCACTCTGGAAAACAGTACCGAGGTTCCACAAAAATTGAAATAGGTATGACCACGATGACTCTAGCCATCAGCACTACTGGGTGTTTACCCTGGATAGATACAAACGTAAATGATCTGAAGGGGCACCAGTAGTTTATACCAGCACGTCCACAAAGACTATCTATGAAAGGAGCCCAGATGTCCATCGACACATATTGAATGGATAAAGAAGACGTGATATATATATGATGGATAGATACATAGATAGATAGATAGCTAAGATGGAATATTTGTACAGCCATAACAAAAGTGCAAATCTTGACCATTTAAGTGATGTGGATTGAAAGAGGGTATTATGCTGAGCAAAAAAGTCAATCAGAGAGAAAGACTTATCATATGATCTCACTAGTATTTGGAATTTAAGAAACAAAAGAGAGAGGGATCATAGGGAGAAGGAAAGAGGCTTAAAAGAAGACAACAGAGAGGGCAACAAACCGTAAGAGACTCTTAATCATAGGAAGCTGACTGAGGTTTGCTGGAGAGGGTGGAGGGATGGGTAAGGCGGTATGGTTACATTGAGTAGGGGCATGTTGATCGTAATGAAGCACTGGATGTTAATATAAGACTGATGAAATGACAGACCTGTAAGTCTGAAACCAATGATACCGTTTATGTTAATTAAATGAATTTAAATATATGTTTTTCAAAAAAGGAGAGGACAAAAATAAATAAAATCAAAATGTAAGAGAGGTGAATTCAACAACCAACATCACAAGAACACACATAGGATCATAAGAGAACATTATGAACATTATCTGCCAACAAATAAGACAACCTACAAGAAATTGATCAATTGCTAGGAAACATATAAGCTTTAAAATGGAATGAAGAAACAGAAAATTGGAACAGACCAATTACTAGCAAATGAAAATTGAATCAGTAATCAAAAACTCTGATCCAAAAGATGAGGACTGGATGGTTTCTACAACTGAATTCCACCAAATAATTAAGAGACATTTAATACCTATTCTTCAAACTATTCTAAAATACTGGAGAGAAGGATAAGCTTCCAAATTCATTCTATGAGATAGCATTGACCTGATGCTCAAACCAGATAAACACACTACAAAATAAGGGAAACTAAAGGCCAGTATCTCTGATGAAACTAGATGCAAAAATTCTGCAACAAAAATTTTAGCAAACTGAATCCAACAGGGCATTAAAAACACAAACCATTCCCCGGTCAAGTGGATTTCTTCCCAGGGATGCGGGTAATCAATATGCACAAATCAAGACGAAGATCATATAGTAACAAGAGACAGAAAAACAACTATATGATCATGTCAATAGATGAAGAAAATCATTTAACGAGGACAACATCTATTCATTATTAAAATGCTCACACGAAGTAGGAATAAGGAAACATACCTCAACAGAATCCAGAAGTCAGCTATAGAAAACCCACATGGCTAACATCACCCTTGATTGAAAACTGAGACTTTCACTCTAGGTTCAGGGAGCCAAGACAAACATGTCCACTCTCACCACATTTATTCGATCATATTACTGAGTCCTAGACACAGCGATCAGACAAGAAGAAATAAAAAGGCACTCATATTGGTAATGAAAACAAAATTTTCCCCTATCTGTAGATGACATGAGACTATGACATGAGACTATACAGAGAAAACCCTGGCTACAAAAAAACTCTAGAAGCAATCAATAAGTCAAGTAAAGCTTCCGGGTACAAAGTTATATATGTTGCATTTGTATATATACCTAATGAAGTTGTAGAAACCAAAATTAAGAAAACAGTCCTGTTGACAGTTGCACCATAAAGTTTAAAATACCTAGCAATCAACTGAACCAAGGAGGTGAAGATACCTGTGCTCTGGCCTATCCCCAGCACTGGCGAAAAAGAAACTGAAGATGACAGAAGCAAATCCATGAGCAAATTCCATGTTCATCAATTGGGAGAACCAATAGTAAATGTCACACCTGGGGAGCCCACAGATTTAATGCAATCCCTATCAAAATACCAACAGCAGTTTTTCACTCAACCAGAATAAAAGAATCTTAAAATTTGTACAAACACAAAGACCTGAATGACCAAAACAATCTTGAAAAAGAACAAAACTGGAGGTATCACAATTCCAGATTTCAAGACATACTATAACTCTGTAATAATCAAAACAATAATATGACCTGGCACAAAAATGAATACACAGATCAATGGAATAGGACAGTCCAAATAACTATCTTTATATGGTCAATTCATCCATGACAAAGGAGACCAGAATACACAATGGGGAAAAGACTTGTCTCTTCAACAAATGGTGCTGGAAAAACTGGACGCCCACCCACAAAACAATGAAACCAACCACTTCCTTACACCACCCACAAAAATAGACTCAAAATAGATTAAAGACCCACAAATGTGAGACCTGAAACCGCTTAAATTCCTAAAGAATACATGCAGTAATTTTTTTGACATCAGCTAATGGGAACAAATTTTCTAAGCTAGGTCTCCTCTGGCAAGGGGACACAAAAGCAAAATTAATTAACTGGGATTACAACAAAATATTAACTTTTGCTCAGTGAAGGAAGCTACCAACAAAACACAAAGGCAATATACTGAATGCGAGATGTTTGCAAATGATGTGTCTAATAAGAAGTTAATATCCAAAATACATATAGAACTTATACAATGCCACACCAAAAAAAACCCCAAAGTATCCAATTAAAAATAAGCAGAGGACATGAATAGACATTTCTCTCTAAAGAAATACAGATGGTCAACAGACATAGAAAGATGCTTACTTTCACTAATCATGGGGAAATTCAATCAGAACAGAATATCATCTCACACACATCATAAAGGTAGAAGAAAAACACAAGAAATAAGTGTTGTTGAGGATTGGAGGAAAAGGTACCCTCATGCACTGCTGGTGGGAATGCAAACTGATACAGCCACTACGGAAAACAAGATGTGGGTTCCTCACAAAATTTCTAAATACCATACAATCCAGTAATTCCACAGTGGGCATTTACCCAAGGTAAATGAAAACACTAATTTGAGAAGAGAGATGCACCCCTACATTAACTGAGGCATTATTACCACAGCCAAGATACGGAGGCAACCCAAGTGTCCGTCCATACATTAGTGGATATAGAAGATGTAGTATATATTCAATAAAACATTACTCAGATATTAAAAAGAAGTTGAGATCTTGCCATTTGCAACAACATGGATGGATCTAGAAGATATAATGCTAAGCGAAAGAAGTCAGAGAGAGACAAATACCATGTGATTTCACTCATATCTGGAATTTAATAAACAAAGAAAAAAGATGAATCCAAACAGACTCTTAAATACAGAGAACAAACTGATGGTTGACAGAGGAGAGGTGGGTGGGGGGATGGGTGAAAAAGATGAAGGGGATTACGAGGACACTGATGGTGATGAGCACAGAGTCATGTATACAGTGGTAGAATCATATTGCACACCTGACACTAATATAACACTTACTTATACATGAATAAAAAAAATTTAAAGAATAATGGCACAACAGATTTGTTGATTTCTTTATCTTGGAATGAAAATGTGACACATTTAGTTTCTGAAATCATTCATAAATTGGAAAAAAAAATGGGGGTATTGTCCTATTATTGCCCCTATCCAGATATATAATTGAGTAACTATAGCAGGTCTGTGCAGTATAAGCCATTATTTCTTCCCCCCAAATGATTATGCCCCCTTGCATCTTATTCAGCAAATTACCTTAATTTCATACGCAAAAGGTCTCCATTTATGATTTCAAATGTGCAAACCTTAAAATTGCACACATAGGATATATACCTCTTTTCAAATTAAATGAAATGGGGGGGAGTCTTATGTCTAAAATATACCTATATTTACTACATAGTTAAAATATCAAATGAAATACACTATGATGAAATGACATCACACTGATACAGATACATTCCTTTTTTAAATGACTAGTCAATGTGGGAAGATATTTTCACCTGTGTGGAAAAAGTTAGTAATAACCTACAACAACAAATCCTGAAGTTATACAAAGCTGCATTCTCCTTAGAAGGCCTATCTTCTTGTCTTACAAGTCACAGGAAGGAGGCATGACAGTATGTGTTATGAATGTACTAACAGGGAAGATACAGGGTGCCTGGGTGGCTCAGTCAGTTAAGCATCTGCTTTTGGCTCGTTCATGCTCTCAGGGTCTGGATGGAGTCCTGCATTGGGCTCCCACACACACACGTGTGCACACACATGCACATGCACACACATGCACATGCACACACACATACACACACATGCACACACGGTGAGCGCCCTGCCATTCTTCACCTCTAACCACCTGTGGCTTCAGGAGGGGCCCC
>NW_024424329.1:0-1646 GCF_017311325.1 Ursus maritimus | reverse complement strand
TGGAAGATTAATTTCCTGAATTGTCCTTCTCAATCTACCAAGCTTTCATTCCCTTGTCACTGTGTTGTTGCAAGTTCCAAATTGTTTATGGGTATCACAAACAGATTCAATACACTCACTAACTCCTACCTTAGTCAAGAGAAATATCTTACAACTCAGATGGGTATCACATTGGGCTGAAATTCTCTACCATCATGGACTGAAAATGCGGAACATGACCTCTCACACATTTGGTTCAAAATTCACCGACCTTTAGTGTCAATGGTAGGTTAGATCCAGAAAGTTGTTAAAATATTCCTGTTTTTATGGGGTACCTGGGTGGCTCAGTCAGTTAAGCATCTGCCTTTGGTTCAGGTCATGATCCCAGGGTTCTGGAATCAAACCCCACATAGCATCAGGCTTCCTGCTCAGCGGGGAGTCTGCTTCTCCTTCTGCCCCCTCCCCCTTTGTGCTCTCCCCCTCTCTCTCTCTCAAATAAATGGATACAATCTTTAAAAATATATAAATAAATATATCTGTTTTTGCTCATCTAAGAAATGTCTTTTACATAAATATATCACATTACCATGATCTTTTAATATTTATTCCATTTACCATCAATTTATTAATCAGAGGGACTGAAGCCTAAAAAAAATAGTAATACAGGCAAAAGTCATTTCAAAGGTGACACAAGGCAGTTCCTACAGGAATCCGTGGGGGTAGTTGCACATTCAGGGCAACTTCCAACATATAGTTAAGACAGGGCAATTCAGTAAGAGCATGAAGGTCCCAGGCCAAAGGCCAGCCATGAACACTGAGACATCAAAGAAAAAAGGAAAGGAGAAATGAAAGTTATCACCATGATGTAGAAGTTGGACATTAGGAGGGCATGCCCCCAAGTTAAAACTTGCCTTTCTTATCAATTTTGCCCTTGAGTGATAGAAGACAATTTTAGTTACTTTTGGATTGGAATACAGGTGGGGAAAAAAAAAGTAAAGCAAAAAAGAAAAACCAATATTCTTATTCTTTTCTAGTCTAGGAAATACTGATTACTTTGAAGAATCTGCTATTAATCTTCTCACTGGGGGCACCTGGGTGGCTCAGTTGGTTAAGCATCAGGTCAGACTCTTGATTTCAGTTCAGGTCGTGATCTCAGGGTGGTGAGATTGAGCCCCATGTTGTGCTTTGCATCAACGGAGAGTGCTTGAGATTTTCTCTCCCTCTCCCTCTCCTTCTCTTCTCACTCTCGTGAACTCTCTCTCTCTAAAATAAATAAATCAAAAAAAAAATCTGTTCATTGACTAATTAAACCCTCACAAACCTTTGTGGTCATTTGCTCTTGGAGTATCAACTTCCTCCTGTAAGTTGATGTGACTCTGAGCTAAACTTCCAGGACTGTCTTTGATTCTGAATCTCTTTCTGAGTGCCCAAACACTGGCCTTTTAAAGGTATCATACCACAAGCTGACTTCCTTATCTTCACAATATTAGCTTCTCTTACCATCCTAAGCTAATTCAGTGAATGGCACCTACAATCCTAAAATTCTAATTGGCAGATAACTGTATCTGATTAGCCTTTAATGATCATTTTTGTTAAAGTTTTGAGGTATTACTCTCCATTTATAACTTGCAGAAAGAGGTACTAATTTTCTATTTATATGATTAATA
>NW_024424328.1:0-1646 GCF_017311325.1 Ursus maritimus | reverse complement strand
GCCGGGGGCCCACGCTGGGCAGCAGGAAGGGCCTGGGGCCTGGCTGGGTACCTTTGGGCCCCTCGACTTCGACTTCTCCGAGCCAGTTTCTTGATCTGCACAGCGGAGCTAATAATCCCTGCCTGGCAGAGTGGCCGCGAGGAACAGACAGACAGGGGACTCGTTAGCTTGAAGACCTCGGGGGATTCGGGGTGTCCCGGCCTCGCTGTGGCCCTGGCTCATCTCTCCTCAGGCTTTTGGGCCAGTGCGCTGGCATCGTGAGGACGGGACGTCGCAGGGCGGAGATGTCCAGAGCCGTGAGGCCCTGGGTCCCCCTGGGCAGCAGCTGGCTCAGCACGACAATCGCTGCAGCTGGTAAGTTGGTCGCTGCCCTTTGGTGAGTCACGTGCCGCCCAGAAGCAGTTATCTGCCCTGTCACCGCACAAAGGAAGCTCTGTTCGCGCGCAGAGCGGTGCGCTCAGGGCACCGGCAGAACCAAGGGCTTCCTCTGGGCCGCGGGCCAGGCCCTGCCCTGCAGGGGGGGCCCAGCCTTCTGGAGCTGTCTGCCAAGCCCGGGATCACCAAGACGCGCTCAGTCCTGAGCTTCAAGCCAGGTGCTCTTCCTCCTGCCCACTCAGCATTCAGCCAGGGCCCGGTCGGCTTTCCTAGGGACCGTCGGTCGTTCGATTGTGCGGTGTCGGCAGCCAGAGACCCTCAGACAGAGAGTCAGCCCAGCTCCTGCCCCAGGGGGATGGGTGCTGAGGACTCAGCAGGCCCTGGGTAAACTTGCGTTGGAGAGCACAGCGCTAAGGGCTTCATCGCAAGGCAGAGCGCCAAGGCATGACGTACCCCTCGCATCTGGTACTATTATTATCCCATTTCTCAGATGAGGAGATTAAGGTTTAGAAAGGTGAAGTAACTTGCTCTGGAATCCAGACGGGGTGACCCTGGAGAGCCCCTACTCTTACCTACACTTACGCTAGCACCACAGTGATGATGACGAGGATCCCTAACATTTACTACGTACGGAGGCCGTACCAGGTACCACGCTGAGCGCTGCGCACGCGTTATTGTCTTCAGTCGCTAGAATGACCCGATGGAGTAGGTGTTACAATTACTCCCTGTTTTATGGAAGAGGAAGCCGAATAAAATGACGGCTGGACTGGGCCTCGGAGGAGAACGGGACTTTATCACATGTCTTCTCGATAGAGCTGGGGTTGGGACCGGCATGTTCATGCTGACGATCTCATTCCTCTCCACAGCCCCACTAAGGGTTGACATGAATTCTCCCATTTTCTAGATGGGGAAACTGAGGCTCAGAGCATTTAAGTAACCCATTACGCAGCTAAAAGTGCTCGCGTCAGGGTTTAAATCCTAGGCAGTCTGTCCCCCAAGCCCACACTCCTACATCCCACCAACATTGCTTTCTTGTTGAAAGTTTTTAACATTGTTTTTTTCAGAAGAGGAATTGTTTTATAGATTATTTCTGATTTTAAAAGAAGTGCATTTTGACTGTAAACAAAAAACTCAACACTTTGGTGTATCCCACGGGATGCCTGGTTGGATCAGCAGAAGAGCCTGCAACTCT
Source organism: Ursus maritimus (assembly GCF_017311325.1). Classification (NCBI taxonomy): domain Eukaryota; kingdom Metazoa; phylum Chordata; class Mammalia; order Carnivora; family Ursidae; genus Ursus; species Ursus maritimus. Next base: position 79 of record NW_024424328.1, on the reverse strand, counting down.
TGATCTTAAAAGTAAATAAATTTGAAAAAAACATTTTGGGGGCACCTGGGTGGCTCAGTCATTGGGCGTCTGCCTTTGG
>NW_024424327.1:0-1646 GCF_017311325.1 Ursus maritimus | reverse complement strand
CCCCCCCCCTGCACTTTTGGTGTGCATGCGGAGCACTCAAGAAGTGCTCAAATGTTGGGACGTGGTGATTTCTGAATTTACACTTTCTGTGAGCACCTAAATTGCAAATGTTCCAATTCCCACCATCAGATGCCTGGACAGTTGTGGGTTATGAGGACCTGATGATGCCTGGATTGTTCCAGTCCACTTCACAGGGCTGACTTCAACCTGGTATAAACATTTCGCTTTTTCCCACCATTCCTGTTGGAGATGAGTGTTGGCCAGCTTGTTATAGGGCCAAAATGGATTCAGGTGAAAGCCAGTTGTGAGGATGCTCTGGTGATACACAGGAAGCATCAGCAAGAATAAAGGACACTGTAGAGGTAGGAAGAATTGCCCGATTCATGCCTCCAGGAGCTGTGTCTGGGCTGCTAAGCAAGGAGCGAGTGCTGAGTGCCAGCAACTCCTCTCCCTGTGGGAGGGCTTCAGTTTTCTACATGACCAGAGCTTCTCTTCTTTCAAGCAGGAGCATCTAGGAAGAAATTTAAATTTCCACAGAACTAAGGATGAGTAGGCATGGGGCAAGTTCTACAGATTCTGGGCAGCTGCCATTTTCCAGTGTACTGTAGACTGCTAGTAACTAAGCTCAGACTGTTTGGTGGTTGAGGTCAAAATAGCTATTACTAGCCATGTGAAGTGCAGCTCTCACACTGGCTTCATAAGATGGGAGCATTGTAGGAGATGGGGTCCTTTTGCTATAGCACAGAGTACATGACCTTCGGCTATCTTCTCCTGTCTTCAGACATCAACACTTTCCGTGGCCAGGCTTTGGTCATAGAGGGGGAGTCACAAGCCCATGTAACCAGGCCTTTACACGTGGACAGAAGTCTGGCCCCGACGTTCCCTGTTGCCTAGTTTGTAGCGAGCAACTCATGGGATTTCTCACCCTCGTAGTGACACAAGCCAGCTCCGGTAATAAATATCCCCTTAGAGATACCTGTGTATCTATATGTAATCCTACTAGTGCTATTTCTCCGGAGCACAGTGACTAATGAAAGTTTTGGTGCTGAGACTGTTTCTAGAGGAACTGAATGTTAAGGGTGGGTTTTTTTGAACTGGTCATTAGTTTTCTGGAATTGAGGGTCTCATACGATTACATTTAAAGAAGCTAATGGCTCAATTTCTAGTAGTAAAAATAGCACGGATAGTCCACGAATTGTTGTTTAGAGAGATACACAAAATCTGTGCATTCGACGCTCCTCATCGGCCACTTATAAGAAGCAAGGAGTTATGTGACCCTGTGTATGACACTGAAGGGGTTTGGAGTAGTATGTTGTTGGGGTCCAGAGCCGAGGGCCAAAACGAATTCTTGAGACAAATTCGGTGCAAATAAAAACAAGAAAGAAAGAAAGAGAAAGGTGGTTTTATTAAAGCCCAGGAACAGGACCCTTGGGCAGGAAGACCTGCTGCCCTGGGATTGGGAGGAGCCACTGATTATATACTTTGGGGTTGGGGGAAGTAAAGATAAGGGTAGTTTCAAATGGATTTTCATACGCTAAAGAAGACTCACAGGAGCCCAGAGACCTTGTTCTATTGTCAAACCAAGCTTGTTTTTCCTCCTGGCAAGGCATTAACATTAGGACAGTTGGGAGCTTCCTGGAGGAACA
>NW_024424326.1:0-1647 GCF_017311325.1 Ursus maritimus | reverse complement strand
CCCCCCCCAAAACTGAAGGATGAACTTCCTAAGAATAATGATAGGCACAGTGCAGTTATCATATGCAGGAAACTTAACATTTATATAATACTTGCTACAGTTGTTATTCCCTTTCTATTACTGAGTCTGTCGTTTAGACTCCAACTACGTCAATTGTCCCAATAACATCATTCATAGCATTTCTTTCCCTCTAGTTTAGGATCCAGAATGGAATTGCATTCAATTCTCTTTAGTGTCTTTTCCTATAAGAAAATTCCTCAGTCTCCCTTTGTCTGTCCTGATATTGACAATTTTAAAGAATACAGTCCAGTTATTTTATAGAAACTTTCTCAGTTAGAATCTAATATGTCCTCAAGATTAGATTCAGGTTATACGTCCGTGGCTGGATTAGACACGTTCCTTCTGGGTGTCCCACCTGGAGGCACACATTGTCTGGCTGTCCCCACCGGTTAGGCTGATGTTGATGACCTGGTCACGATGCTGTCCAGTTTCTCCCGTGTGTGATTATGATTCCTCGCCCTTGAAACTACTAGCAATCTGAGGGAGGCACATTGTGATCATGCAAATATTTGGCGTCTCATGAACCTTTCCCTCCTAGATTTGGAATCTACTGATGATCCTGCTTGAACTATACTTTACTATGATGTTTGTAAAATGGTGATTCCCACCCTCCCAACTCCACCCATCCTTCCATATTGATCAACTGGCACTCAGTCATACTGTAAGAGAGAGCTCTCCTTTCTCCCCGAAGTATTAATTAGTTGATTTGTTTATTATCTATTGATTATCAGCATGAACTCATGGATTCCTCTTTCACTCAGTGAATTACGTCTTTCCTGTCCTAAGTTCTTACGATCTTCAGAGTGTCCCAGATTTGAGGATCCTGATAGATAAGGAAAGTAAAAGCTTGTAACTCCTGTGTCCTTTGGGTCAGCCCCATCATTATTATTTTGAGCACATCCTTACTTTATGGCCCAACGACGTGTCCCAGGCTATCTTGTACCTTCCCTCCCTTTGGAGTTTCTGCCTACATATGCAGGGCTTCGTCTTCAACAGTAGGTTCAAGGAGATCTTCTAGAGATTTTGGGTGCTTTTTCCTGTGATTCTTTTGGGAAAAAGTAGATACATGTATGCTTTAAAGTAGATACATGTATGCTTTATTTCTTATTTCTTACACAAAAAGTAGCATGCTATAATACTATATACACTCTTTTGCTCTTGGCTTTTTCACTTAACAACGTAACATGGAAACGATGCCTCATCAGCTTACAGAAAACTTTGACGGCCCTCTGCATGTCATCCAGCATTCTGGGATCTGCTCCACAGTTCCAGCCTCCTCAGCTTCCATGGCTCTGTCCCCTCAACTCAACAAGATGGCCCCGCTCTGCTTGGGTTCCACCATCAGGCGCAACGGTTCACAGAGTACCTCCGTGTGATCACTGAGCTCATCTCATCTGTTTCCCTTTATAGGGGTCACGCTCCTGTGCTGCTGATTACTGAGGGTCTTAAACGACTGTTTGATACACTGTGTCTGGGTTTCCAGTTGTTAATAGTGGGAGTGCGAGTCCATGCTCAGTTAACGCATCCTGGGGAACATGCCTAGAAAGAAACTTTTTTTTTTTTAAAGATTTTATTTATTTATTCGAC
>NW_024424325.1:0-1647 GCF_017311325.1 Ursus maritimus | reverse complement strand
TGTTTATGCATCCACACCAAAAGTCAATGTGGCTGATGTGTGTTTTGTTGTATAGTAAACTCTTCTTAAAGGATTGCACCATCTTGCGCTCCCATGAACGATGTGTGAGATTCCAGTTGCTCCATGTTTGAGGCCACCAGTCTTTGTAACTACAGCCTTTCTGGTAGATGTTGGTTTCATTGCTTTTATTTCCCAGGGCGGCTTCTTTCCCCTCTTTCTTTGGTTGTGCTTTGGGGTAGAAGTTTTATTAACATCTGGTAACTTTGGTTGTGTGTTTATTTTAGGAGAGGAAGTGAAAAGATGATTGGGAGCTCACTGTAGAGTGATCTGGCTGTTGCTCTTCTGTTGGGGAACCTCTGGGATTAATATCTTCAGCTCAGCATCTTCAGGATTTCCTTTTAGCTGTTAAGTTTCTCAGGGAAGAGTCTCCTAATTTTCTGCCTGTAGAGGGTGCCTGGCTTCAAGGCCAGGTAGAGAGGGCTGGGGTCTCTCCGCATCCATCTGCATGCCCTCAGTACAACCCAGTCCACCTCTGGACTTATATACCCCAGAAAATAAACCTCTTGAGTTTGGGGCAAGGATCTGTGGATTCATTGCTTCTCATTCAACTTGCAACCAAGTGTATTTTACTCACCTCACCCATCCACCCACCCAAGGCAACTGACATGATCAGTTCATGCTGTAAAATTGTGTTCTTTTTTAACCTTTTTCTACTTCTAGCCAAAATTTTGTTTCCTGCAGAAGTCAATTACTTTCATCTGCTTTCTTCCCAGTTTCCCAAATCCCTTGATACTATCTTCTCTTCCACTCATCCTAGTAGATTTATTCCTTAAAAAATGTATGTAGGAAGCATTTTTCTCCATTATTGGGGATTCAGGAGGAACCGAGATTAGATGCACATTTGTAGTCTTTCATTTTAATTCAGTAGTTGATTTGTTTTCTTACACAAATAGCGTAAGATACCACACAATAACTCATCCACAATCATTAATTCTCATGAGCATTTTTAATTAACAATTATATAATATCTTTTGGTATTCAATTCCATTTTCAAAAACATTCTTTCATTTATTTCTTAAATAACAATATTCGGTAATAGTTATAACTTTACCCATTATACAGATGAGTTAACAGAGTCTCAGAGAGATGTTATCACTTGCCTTGCCCAGTAGACCCTGTGTGGCACTGTCTCCCTCTCACCAGCCAGTCTCCATTCTCTCAGCTGCTGGGGGTAAGCATAGCTGCTGATTACTTACAGCTAAATCCTTCTGTGGGCATTGATCTGAGCTGAAGAAAGCTGCTTTGCCAGGATCATGCCCCTGCCCTGTCATTACCTATCTCCAATGAATGGCCTATGTGGGGGATCAAAGCCTGACTCCTTTGCCTACACATGCAACAAATCGGTCCCTCAGAGTTCCAGACTCTCCATGAGGCTAGCTGTGGCCTTTGTGGAGCTGCAACCCTGTGTCCCTGCAACCGGAGCACACTCAGCCATCAGCCTCCTGCACATGGATCTCCACCCCAGAGTCTGTCTCCAGGACCCAAACCATGTCCCACAACCCTTTTAAGTTGATTCAAATGTTCTCACACCTGAGACTTGCACAAGGGAAAATGCCTCATCTGGGAAGCTACCTATTTTCAAAAATC
>NW_024424324.1:0-1647 GCF_017311325.1 Ursus maritimus | reverse complement strand
ACATAACATAATATTTATCATTTTTACCATTCATAAATGTACAATTCAGTGGCATTAAATACATTAATAATGTTGTATAATTACCATTACTGTTATCTATATCCAAAACTTATTCGTCATCTTCCACTAAACCACTCTACCCATTAGACAATAACTCTCCCTTCTCCCCTCTCCCAGTCACTCTATTCCACTTTCTGTCCCTATGAACTTAACTATTCTGGGTACCTCATGTAAATGGAACCATCTAATACTTGTCCTTCTGTGTCTGGCTCATTTTACTAAGCATAATGTTTTCAAGGTCCATTCATATGATCACATACTTCAAAATTTCATTCTTTTTTGTGGCTGAAAAATATTCCATTATATATATTTCTTTTTTTAAAGTCTAATTTATCTAAGTAATCTCTACACCCAACATGGGGCTTGATCCCACAATGCTGAGATCACGACCCTACTTGAAATCAAGGGTCTAACGCCCAACTGATTGAGTCACCCAGACACCCCATCCTAGTAGTTTTAAAGTCATATATCATTGTGGTTTTGATTTGCACTAACAGGAACCAGTTTTTTTTTTTTAATTATGTTTATTTTTTAACTCCAATATAATTAACATACAGTGTTATATTAGTTTCTTTGTATAATTTAACAATTCAACAATTATTTATTTTTTTTTAAAGTAGGCTTCTATGCCCACTGGAAGCCCAATGTGGAGGCCCTGCCCAAACTCATGACCCCAAGATCCAGACTGACCTGAGACCAAGAGTCAGACACGCAACCAACTGAGCCCGCAGATGCCCTACAATTCAACAGTTCTGTACACTTTCTCAGTACTGGCCATGATAAGTTACTCCCCAACTACCTATTTCACTCGTTCCCCTGCCCCTCCTCCACCTCCCCATATGTTTACTTGTACTGAAGAGTTGGTTTTGGAACTACAAAACTCAAATCATTGAAATCACTTTTTGATTTGGGAAGTAACTTCCACAGAAGTCTGGAATCAGCTTCCATATAAACTCTTTCACCTTTTACAAAGACCTACACTTCTTTTTAGTCTTCCGCTCCACACAGCACACACATTTCCTCACATACACAGCTGTATCTACCTCCACTGTACAGCAAAATAAACAAAAAATATCATTTTGAAACTTAAAGAGTTGGATTTTTGGTTGTCTCTTTTTTTTCTTTGTTCATTTGTTTTGTTTCTTAAGTTCCACATAGGAGTGAAATCATATGGTATTTGTCTTTCTCTGACTGGCTTATTGCACTTAGCATTATACCCTCTAGTTCTACCTATGTCATTGCAAATGGCAAGATTTCATTCCTTTTTATGACTGAGTAATTTTCTGTTGTATATAAGTACCACATCTTTATTCATCTACTCATGGACATTAGGACTGCTTCCATAGCTTGGCTACTGTAAATAGTGCCACAATAAACATAAGGGCGTGTATATCTAATTCGGAAAGATACATACACCCCTATGTTGACTGCAGCATTGTGGTACAATAGCCAAGATATGGGAGGCGCCAGTTTTAACTTAGGAAAGAAGTGTTTTATGACTGTGATTTAGGAAAATACTTCAGCGGCCTTTTTGGTTATGAAAGGCAAAGCCCAGAGCATAGCCTGGAATGGAGAACTGGAGACAAA
>NW_024424323.1:0-1648 GCF_017311325.1 Ursus maritimus | reverse complement strand
TCTTTGTGCTCCTTCAGTATTGTGCATGCTATTCTGGGTCTCTGGCTTTTTTCTGTAAACTTTAGAAGTATTGATATCTACAAAATAGCTTGCTGATATTTTAATTGGGATTAAGTCGAATCTACACATCACATTGGGAAGAACTTACATCTTAACAATACTGAGTCTTCCATTCCGTGAATGTGGAATATGTCTCTCTTTATACAGATCTTTGATTTTCATCAGCGTCCTAATGATTTTCCAGATGTCGCTCCTACATATATTTCATCAGATTTATGCCTAAGTATTTCATTTTTTGGATGCTATTGTGAATTATTTCATTTTTCATCTCAAATTCCAATTGCTCATTGCTGGTATTAGGAGAGCAATTGACTTTGGTATGTTAACCTTGTAACGTTGCTATACTCTCTTATTAGTTCAAAGAGGTTTTTTTTTTATGGGTGTTGCTTTTTCTACTAAGAACAAATAAGTTTCTTTCTAATCTGCATACATTTTACTTCCTTTTCTCATTTCATTTTGCTAGTTTATACTTTTAGTAAGATGTTGAATAGGAATGGTGAGAGAGAACATCCTTGTCTTGTTCCTGGTTTAGAGAAAACTTTTCAGTTTCACATCATTATGTATGATATTAACTGTAGGCTTTTTGTAGATGTTCTTTACCATACTAAGGAACTTTCCTTCTATTCCTAGTTTGCTGAGGTGTTTTTTTTTTTAAATCATATATATGTGTTGAATTTTATCAGATTTTTTTTGGTATCAATTCATAAGACAATATGATTTTTCTTCTTTAGTTTTTTAATGTGATGGAATACACTGATTGAATTTCAAATGTTGAACCATCTTTGCATTTCTAGGGTAAATCCCACTGGGTTGTGGACTTTATGCATTGTTGGATTTGATTTTCTAGTATTTTCTGAGGGTTTTTGAGTCTATGTTTAGGAAAGATAATGGTCTGTAATTTTTCCTTTCTTGTAATGTCTTTATTTGATTTTGTTATTACGGTAATGCTGGCCTTGTAAAATGAATTAGGAAATGTTTCCACTGCTTTTATTTTCTGGAAGATATTGTGGAGAAGTGGCATTGTTTCTTACTTAAATGTTTGGCAAAGTTCACCCATGAAACTGTGTGGATCTGGTGCTTCTTTTTTGGAAGGGTATTAATTATTAATTCAATTTTTTAAAGAGATATAAGACTATTCAGGTTGTCTGTATCTGCTTGTGTGAGTTTGCGTTTTACAAGGGATTGTCGCATTTTATCTAAATTATCAAATTCGTGGGTGTAGAGTTGTTTGTATCTTCCTGTTATAATATCCATATGTATAATATATAATATCCATATGATATAATATCCATATAATATCCATGGGATATTCATGATATTGATAATTTCTGTCTTCTCTTTTTTTCCTTGGTGAGCTTGCCTAGAGCTTTATCAATTTTGTTGATCTTTTGGCTTATAGATTTTTCTCTATTATTTTTCTGTTTTCAGTTTTATTGATTTATGCTCTAATTTTTATTATTTCTTTTCCTTTCCTGCTCTAGGATTAACTTGCTCTTCCTTCTCTAGTTTTTTAGGATGAATGGTTAGATAGATTGTTGCAATTATAGTTTTCTTTTTTTCTTTTTAAAGATTTTATTTATTTATTTGA
>NW_024424322.1:0-1649 GCF_017311325.1 Ursus maritimus | reverse complement strand
TTCGTCCCACTGTTTCTGTTTGTTTCCCCTTACTTGACTTGTCTTCTTTGGATTGATCGACTTGCTTTTGCTAGTATTGCTTTTCTTCTTATTTTATCGCTTTCAGTGTACGAGTGCTCAGCAGTCACAACTTCCGTGTTTACTCTCAGGGCTTACGCTGCTATTTCAGTATGCACACTTAACAAATTATGCTTTAGTGACCCTTTTACCTCCCCTTTGTCCCACGCGGCTGGCCTGCAACTGCATGCAGACTCCAGCTGCCTCGAGAAGTGCGCTAGCCTCCCACAGACGGGCTGTTTCCAGCAACAGCCAGCAGCTTCCTCTAGCACTTCCCAAATTCCGAGGCTTGCTGCCCACCTGATTGCGGCCTCTAGTGGTACCCCAGAGGGCAGATTCTAGCCGGTCCTGCCAGCCCTGCACCTCAGTGCGTTCTCTGCTGTCCAGTGAGCCAAGCTTTGCCTTTGCAGCGATGTGATGTTCGGATCTCAGTTCTGGGGGAGGTGTGGAGGACTCTAACCCATCCTAGACAGTGGTCGCTTCTCATATCTGCCGTTCTTGGATTATTTATAAATCTCTTTTGCTCTCACTAGCTAATTCCACGTTACTTCGGTCGCTATTAATAATTCTTTATATTCAATTTTCTGTGTTCAAATAACTGTGATGTTTCTCATCTCCTGATAGGACTCTAATATGTTCTCTACAATATATATGCTCTTATGGTCCAATATTTAAATTCCATCCTCTTTCCTTCAAAACTGGCATTACTCTTGTTATTTTACCCTCTGAACATTTGTTACGTTTACACAGGTATTTATCGATAGCCTTGCTCCCCATTTGTATGAGTTTCCTATTGCTGCCATAACAATTTGCTACAAACTTAGTAGCTTAAACAACACAAATTTATTATCTTGCAGGTCTATGGTCCAATTCTGTGCGTTTCACTGGGGCCCAGATCAAGGTGTTGGCAGAGCTGCATTCGTTTCTGGAAGCTCTGGGGAGGATCCATCTCTTCACCCTTTCCAACTTCTAGAAGGTGCCCACATTCCTTGGCTCCCGACTCTCTCCCTCCATCTTCACAGTCAGCACGTTGGGCCAGGTCTCTCTCCTGCTACCATCTCTCCAACCTTCTCTTCTGCCTCCCTATTCCACATTTAAGGACCACTGTGAATACACTGGGTCCACTCCAATAATCCGGGACATTCTCCTTATTTTAAGGTTAGTTGAATGGCAACCTGAATTCCACCTGCTACCGTGAGTCTCCTTTGCCATGCTAGGTAATGTATTCACAGATCCCTAGGGATCAGGACGCGGACTTCTTTAGGGGCATTATTCTGAGGACCATACCACACCATTTCTTCTTGCAACTCTGAGTTTCCATCTGGGATTATTTCCCCATTCTTTTATAATTTCTGTTAATGAGAGTAATTTCGGTGACAAAAATTTTCTTTTTATTTTCTTTTTTGGGTCTGAAATGGTTTTGTTGCATTTTCTTTCTTGAAAGACATTTTTGCTGGGCATAGAACTATAGCTTGACATGTCTTTTCTTTCAGCATCTTGTGCTCTGGCTCCCACTGCTGCTATAGAAAAGTCATCATCGAACCGCTCCTTGTCCAGTTGCTTTTGAGATCTCTTTTTCTATGGCGTTCTCA
>NW_024424321.1:0-1649 GCF_017311325.1 Ursus maritimus | reverse complement strand
TTTAGGGAAGTTGGAACTGTTTATTTTCCACATCTGTAACCTTGGCAAGCAGCCTCACATTTCTGTGTCTCAATATCCTCAAATGTAAATGATGATGATGGAAACTCCCTCTTGGGGTTGAGTAGCAATCCAATGACTTAAGTAAAAGGTAAGAACAGTGCCTGGTCCAGAGTAAATACTCAAGAAATGCCAGCTATTATGATTATTTTAACAATTCTTCCATTTGGGAGATAAGTCAAGACCCACTGCCCCTGGGGCAGTGAAGGTTTCCATCATTTCATTTCTATGTGGAGGGCAGAATCAGCAAAAGCTTCTTAGATGGACTCAGGGCCTAGGATTCCTTGCACTCTCTCTACATTGCAGGCAGTTCTAAAAGGTAATTCTGCCTCTATGGTAGAAGAATCAGTGTTGGTGGGGTAATCTCAGGGTGAAGAGCTGCAGTATTCCCTAGAATAAATGCCAAATGTAGTGGTTTGGGAAACCAGCTTGTACCAACTTGCAGAAGCCAATTGTTAAGTTTCTGAGAATTTTGCTAGTTGGTTGTTGCCACTATTAAAAATGAAATCACATAATCTTACAAATAAGTAAATAATATAAAATGCAATAAATACCCCAAACTCAGAATTTCTAATTATTTTACTATCATCTATGCTCTTGAGGTTATTCTTACCTATTGTATCTATGGAGTGGAAATACTATATAATGTGCTACTCCTTATCTCTTCCCAACGTTCAATGATGTCACATTGGTAGCTTGAAATCAGACATAGTGGTAATCTTTATACCACAGGGTTAACAAATGCTACAAATCAGAGCTTAATTTACTGATTTGTGGATGGACAAGATTAAGGGAATGACAAACTACAGCTCATAAGCCAAATCTAACCCACTGCCTCTTTTTGTATGCCTTATGAGCTAAAAATGCCTTTTATATTTTTAATTGTTGAAAAAAATCAAAAGAAGAAAAATATTTCCTGACGCATAAAAATTACACTGAATTCAAAGTTGAGTGTCCACAAATAAAGTTTGACTGGAATACAGCCATGCTTATCTGCTTACATGCAACTTATGGTTGGTTTCATACTGTGATGGCAGGTTTGTACAGATAGAGATAGTTAAGATAGAAACTTTATGGCCTATAAAACCTAAAATGTTACTATCCGGCCCTTAGCAGAAAACGCTGGCCAGTCCCTGGTTTGAACTTAAGGAAGTGGTAGAGAAAATTTAAATGATACAGATTAAATTTTTCGAATGTGTCATGTGTTTGGTTATTACATTGTGAATAAAAAATTGAGGAAATATTCTTCCAGTACTCAAATCATCAACAAACAAGTGAGTTCCAACATACATCTCTCTTATTTTACTTAGTCTTACTCACTGACTTAAATGAAAACATCCACTAACATTCATGTAGGAACCATATCTGGTTCTCAACTGCAACTATAGATGGGCTATAGGTACAGCAGTTTGGCAAAAATCAACAAAAATGTTCTGAAAGAATCAATTAGCTGTATGGGATTTACAATGAAGAGTACTATGATTTTATTATTATTAATAAATTGTGAGCTACATATCCTTTACACCAGTATAATTTATAATAAACTTAAATGTATGTAAATATAGGCATACTCCCCCCCCCCCCCCACCCCC
>NW_024424320.1:0-1651 GCF_017311325.1 Ursus maritimus | reverse complement strand
CTAGATTTGTGCAAGGCCCCGACTATGTGTGAAAGCCTAGGAAACAGTAGGATAGCTTCTGTCTTTTCTATGATTAATAGAGTCAGGATATTTTTTAAAGAAAAGAAGGAAGTGAGACAGGTGTGATTTATGACTTGGCACCTTATAAAGGCGAGGGTTGCCTGTTTGACGTTTGTTATGTGGTCTGTTGGTTGGGTATTACATGTTGACGCATCTTTGTGCTGTCATCTAGGAATGACTGTATTCCTACCGTGGGAGGAGCCCGGTAGATGACATTTGGCGGTTGCTGATTAGACAGGAAGACACATGTGTGACTTATATAAGTGTCCCATTCTTCAAGGGTAGGGTGGAAAATAAAACCCCCCAGTTACGGAGTGGCCCCCCAAAAAATCCCCTTGTCCTAAAAGACCAAGACTGTAGTCAATAAAGAGGCAACGCAAGCTTCTTTCTACATGCGAATATAATTTATGGGTTTGGTTTAAGGAGCTGAAGACTATTTTTGTATGAATTGGGGCTCTTCCTCTTCAGTTTCTTTAAGCAGCTCCAAATATATTTAGTATCATCTATGATCCAGTGCCCGTTTAAACCAGTACAGAAGACATAACCAAACTTTAGCTGATTGAAGTTGGGGGTTGCTGATTTTGTAGAATCAAGAACCCAAAGTTGAAACTACACGGTCACCGGTCAGATTCTAGCTCTTACGGGCCAGATTTCAGATCTGCTAACCAAGTAGGTTGGTTTCATTCTTGCCATTTAAATTAAGCAGTCACGATCACAGCTCCTTTGTTTTTGAGAGCCCTGCGGCCCCAACTTACCCCAAGTCACCAGACTGGAGTCATTTACTGTGATGAGAGTATCTATAACTAAAATTTTAAGCCTCTGCAGTTTTGGGCCTATACAAATAAAGCCTCCTCCCAACTGGGTTACAATGAATATTCCAATCAACTTTTTAAAAAGAAGATTCGCCATGTGTGCTGGAATACGAAGCTGAAGAGGCTGTCAATGTTGATTCCATAGGACCCTCTATAATTAACTTCGTAGTTAACAGCACATCTATTGTCAGGCTGACTTGAGTTAGAATCCTGGTTCTAGCCTTTCTAGCTGATGAACTCTAGATGAGTCCATCTTTTGGGCCTGGTTTCCTCATTTTTAGAATGGGTATAGTGACAGGACCTTCCTCGTAAGAATGTTGTCCGGATTAAGTAAGATAATGCGTGCAAACTTGGCACATAGTAAGCACTCATTAAGTGCTAGCTGTTAGCACAATTTTTAACTGTCATGGTAGTTTTTCACAGCTCTCTGAGTGCTGCTTATTTGCTGGCCTTCCTCATTAGGCTGTGAATACTTTCAAGAGAGGACTACGTCTGCCTGACTTTCCTTTGTATTTCTGGCACGTAGCCTAGTGACTGTTATAAAGGAAGCACTCTGAGCCTCAGTTTCAAAATCTGGAAAAAAGGGAGCTAATAATGGCACTTACCCTCATAGGGTTGTTATGAGGATTTAAACTATTACTTAGGCTAACATATGGATGAAAGCCTCAGCGATTCACTTATATACTCGGAATTTACTTTCCTTTTGTAATTCACAGGATTGCCAAGGGTCCAATGATGTAATGCCAGTAGTGCTTTGCAAAGTCACAATCGTGACATAG
>NW_024424319.1:39156-40210 GCF_017311325.1 Ursus maritimus | reverse complement strand
AAGAGGTGCATGCTCTACTGACTGAGCCAGCCAGGTGCCCCAACCACAAGATATTTTAAATCAACAATTTGTAAGTATATTATCACAGTTTTAATCACCTCCCTATACTCTTGTGGTTTGGACAGAGTCTTAGTTTTATAGATACTGTGATAAATAATAGAATGGATTTAAATTGTTTCCCATTCTTTCTTCCTCAGTTCATTTCTTTTTATCTTCCCACTGATAGTCTTTGGCAGCTCTTGAACAAATTCCACCTGTTGGTATCAAGGGAAAAAATTAGCCCAGAAGTTTTCATCTTGAGACAAAGTCAGTTATATAGCAGTTTTATTATCTCTAGGTGAAAGAATTAGGACACCCATCTGGTGGGTTTTGGTAGCAACCAAAAAGGGAGAGGGGTATTGTTGAGGAGATGTTGCTTGATATTTAGTATTTACTACAAGTCCAGTAAGCCAAATGACCCAGCAAATTATGTCAAGAGTTCCATTTTAATCTCAAAGATTCTGCTTCTTATCCATGTCATTAGTTCAGTTTGGAATATTTTGTGTAGCATGTTTGAGGAGAGTGTTCATTAAAATTAAAAAAAAAAACGACTTTAAGAAATTAATCAATTGATATGTTCTGTTTCTCTTATCTCCCTTCCCCTAGCCCCTCGGTTTTGTTATTATTGTCAGGTTTGGAGACCTGTGCTTTCTCTTCTGTAACCATAACTTCCTCAATTATGAAGCCTTAGTTTATGTCACTGATTCCCAGCTGGGGCAGTTGTGCCCTAGGGGATGTGGGGCAATGTCTGGAGACATTTCGGGTTGTAACACCTTGGGGGACTGCTATTGGCATCTAGTGGGTGGAGAGTAGTGCTGCTAAACAACAAATGCACAAGACAGCCTCTACAACAAAGAATTAATTACCCAGCCCCAAACTTAAGGTAACTATGGCTAAGAAACCCTGACCTAATGTGTAAGTGAGTCAATGCTCACCAGAGCCTTTTTCACATAGCTTCTCTTTCCTTGTATTCTTTACTGTTTTTCTTCATTAGCTGAATTTGACATCTAGTAGT
>NW_024424319.1:0-568 GCF_017311325.1 Ursus maritimus | reverse complement strand
TTTTTTTCTTCACAAGAGCTTATGACTGTGTTCCCTTGCTTAGTTGATAATGCCTATCCTCTGACTTTATATAGGGAATAACTTGGCTGGGTTTGAGTTTCTTATGTTAAATTTTCTTTCCCTCAGAAAATTGTGGACCTTGTTATTTGGCATTAAATATTACTTTGGAGAAGCCCAAGGTCAACCAATTTCTTTTCTCCTGGTATGTGTCTGTTGCATAATAAAAAATTTGACTGGCCTTTGTCCTTGGTTCCTGTCACAGGAGACTAAATCCTTAGAATTCCTGAGTAATAGGAGTGCCTTTGTTATTCATGAAACCCCTTAAATGACACCTGAGAGTTTATGCTAGAAGGTGACTCAGGAGGAAGGGTCTGGTTACCAGAAAGGTCAACAATGTGATTACAGGGTTGGAGTTTTGAAGCTAGCCCAGTGTCTGGGGAGAGAAGGGGGACTGGAGATTGACTGCAGTCACTTGGCTAATGATTCCCTGATAAAAACTCGGTGAAGCTTCCTGTTTGGTGAACATGTCGGATGTGCTGGGAGGGTGACATGCCCTGATTCCACAGGG
>NW_024424318.1:0-1651 GCF_017311325.1 Ursus maritimus | reverse complement strand
AATCTTCTCTGGAACTTCAGTTATATTTTTCTTAAATGCGGTTTCCCTAACTTTACTGGAAAAAGTCTCTCCGTAACTGAAGGAGAACAATTATTTAATCTACTAAGCACATCATAGATCCAGAGTTACAGAAAACATTTCTGCGATCACACACACTGTTTCTACACACAATCAGGTCATTACTATGGATTCTTCCAACTCATTATTACAAGCGTGGAGATGTTCTGAGCGCACCTTAGAACCGGACAATTTTATCTATAGCTCCTGTAACGTAGGCTGAACAGCAGACTGACTCCAGAACTGCAGTCCTTAAGCCCATTCAAAATCAGATTTCTTTGGAGAAAGTGTTGAATTGCACACCTGAAATTAGTATAACACTGTATGTTAACCGAGAATTAAAATAAACACCTGGAAAAATCAGATTTCACGACTACTCAGATGAAAACACGACAGTCACTGACGGCGAGGATTATACTATTCGCCCTAGGAGCCATCAGGGATGGGTGTTGGTCTGGGACCCACATCCCTCTTTACTGCTCAGCTCCTGCCTCGGGATGTGCTCCACCTTCATGCCTGCCCTTGACACTGGGCCCAATTCATACGCGGAAATCCCACTTTGTCCAATATGGTCACTTACCTGGACTCCTGATACAACTCCTTCCCTTACAGATTCTACCTCTCAGATATAAAGATACAGAAAACCCACCCATGGTGGGCTCAGTGACGGTCAGAGCAGGCAGTACGGGTGCTAAGAGGGGCAGCTGGGCCCTGAGATGTGTGTTTATGACTCTGTGAGCTCCCCTCCCCTCCCAACTGCAATTATCATTTCACCTGAAGCAGCAGTGGCCCTGACAGGCTTGGGAGCTGAGAATATTTTTGAAAACCTTTTTCCCAGGTGCCAACTGCCAAGAACAACTACAACTTTCTAGCTAGCACCTCTCAAGACACTATTGGCGTGTGGGAAGAGGACACAGAGCCTGGGGGAAATAAGAAGCATAGGTAGGAAACACAGGCACAGGACAGAGAGTACTGGAGACGAGGGTGGGTGTCAGGGAGCCAAAGAGCCCAGGGGAAAGGGCCAGGGTGACAGGGTTGAGAGAGAGAAGTAAACGTTCCCAACTTATAAACACATGGCCTCTCAGGAGAAAGGAGGGACACAGTGTCTCACTTGGAACACACTATTTGTCTGAGAAAGACATTTTCCCTTTGCTCTCCAATTCTCCAGGCCTCCTTCTCATTATCTGGAACAAACACATTTATAAAGATGCCCTTTTTTACGGCATCAACGTACCCCTTCTATTACGGGTTGCATTGAGTCCCATCAAAATTAATACGCTGAAGTCTTAACTCCCGGTAGCTCACAATGTGCCCTTACTTTTTTTACATTTCTTTTACTTCCAGTTAACATACAGTGTAATATTAGATTCTGGTGTATAATATAGTGATTCGACGCTTCCATACAACCCCCAGTGCTCATCACAAGAGCACAGCTTATCCTTCCTCACCTATTAAACTCATCCTCCCACCCACATACCCTCTGGTAACCATCAGCTTCTTCTCTATAGGTAAGAGCCTGAGAAAGTTAAACCTCTTCTACCCTACCCAGATAATCACTATCAAGAATTATTTTCATTCGGGGCGCCTGGGTGGC
>NW_024424317.1:0-1652 GCF_017311325.1 Ursus maritimus | reverse complement strand
ATTTTATTTACTTATTTATTTATTTGTTTGTTTGTTTGTTTATGAGAGATTGAGAGAGAAAGCACGCGTGCACAAGCGGGAGGGAGGAGGCAGAGAGAGAGAGAGAAGCAGACTCCCTGCCAGGACCCTGAGGCAGATGCTTAACCAACTGAGCCACACAGGCACCCCCTCAGTTTTCTTATGCAATGGCTCATCTTTATGCTTTGAGTCAGAGGTGCTCATTAATGAGTCTGTCACCCACACCATCACCAGAGCAGCCTCCTGGGAGGTTGATGCCACCACATCTGATGGGAGAGAACTTTTGTTTTGATGAGGCATTGCAGAGAACTGAGTCCTTCACTCACACTTACACATATCTGGCAGGTGGAAGGAGTTCCTCAGACTACATTTCAAATCTTCTTTCTCCTCTGCTCTCCATGTGGTTCTGGGCTGTGTTTCACACCATGTGACAATCTGAGGCCCTGCACCTTTGCGATTCGGTGCCCCCGGTAAGTCAGCTCTGTGGGTGGTAAGAGAATTCTTGGAAGTCGTTCCCACATGGGATGATCCAGCATGACTTAAGCTAAACCCCAAAGTGGCTGTGAACCATGCCCTTCCACACCCAACTGAATGAGTGACCCACTCCACTCTCCCTGGGCCAGATCCTCAAACGGTCTTTGTCTGCCTCAATGGCACCCCACCCCAGTGCAATGTGACAGAGGGGACGTGGGATTGGGAAGAGGTGTGTTTTGATGGACTGCGGTTAAACTACCATGCCTTTGCAAATTTTACAAAAACATGTCACCCGGAAGCACTTTGTGAGGTCCCCCGCCCCCCGGCCTTGGCAGGGGCGTGTGTAAGTAAAACAACCTTAAGAAACATAAAGCTTCTGTTTCTTCAGCTTACAGAGATCGGCCCTGTTTCCAGCTGCAGGTAACAGAAACCTCAGCTTACTGTAGCTCCCAGAAGCAGAATTCTCCCTGGTGCATGTACTGGAAGTCAGAAGTGGACAATTTGAAGGATTGATCCAGTAGTTCCCCGGGAACCCAAGCTCTCTCTGCCTTCCTCTCTGCCCACTGTGGAGCCAGCTTCATCTTATACCTGCATCCTCTCTGTTCTCAAAATGACTTCAGAGGCCAGTGGCCAACAGCCCCCTCTGAGAACTTTCTTCCAGCCACTCCCTCCTTGAGTCTCAATGGCCCAAAATGGGGTGCCCATCGATTCTAAGCCAATTACAGGCCAGGCCACTGGAATGACTTTCCACCCAGTCAAGTCTGCCTCTGGAGCTGAGGTCAAGGCCCCAACCTTGCTGCTGCCTCTCCATGAGGGTAGAGGAACCAGTCTGTTGCAGTCTCACAAGGGTCAGAGTTCAGCTCTGGTTAGTGGCCTACTGGGAACACAGAGTCATTTTCAACATTGCTTCTATAGAAAGATGCTTTCAGAGCTCGAAGCCACCCATTCATTCTTTGTTTTATTCAGTAAGTTTAAAAAGGGCGCCTACTGGGGCCAGGCCCGGGCTAGGAACTGGGGAATCGAAGGGACTTGCACGCTGTCCTCATCCTCCAGTGCTTGGGCCCATTGAGGAGAAATGGGAGTGAGCAGACCACCAAAATGGACAATGAGATGACCTTAAAGGCAGGAGGAGTCAGGATAGTCCTGGAGGCAAGACTGCC
>NW_024424316.1:0-1652 GCF_017311325.1 Ursus maritimus | reverse complement strand
TTGTGCATTGTATTAAAAAGTGGAGGAATTTGATTTCTGAGATTGTATGTTGATTAGTCATCTTTTGGTATGAAAAGTAACATGGGTTATTAAAGAAGTGAACACCATTCATGTGGAGAATTGTGCCAACTCTGTCCCCCCAAATACAGCTATGGACGGAGAGGAGCATAGGCCCCTGAGCAAGATAAGAACATAGATACAGTAACACCCAGGGACTTCACACGGTGGTCACAATTGTGTCACCCTCCTCAGGCCTTGTTTGAGATGTAAAACTGAAACACTTGAGTAGGAGAGACTCAAGAGACTGAAAACAGCACAGGAGTTAAAAAATAGAACCCACAGTGGTCTGAGGTCATTCAGTAAAGTAATAATGCCGCCATTTCTCAGAGTCTCTTCTTGATGCTGGACATGTCGCATGTGTTCTCCCACCCATCTCTCATGGAGAGAGCTGAGCCCAGAAGTTCGTTGGTTTGTTCCGGGACTCATGGGGCTGAGCTTCAAACCAGCACTGTAAGAGTTTAAAAAGCTATAACCTCTCCAGCATGCTCTATTACTAGAATTTGAAGACACCATCATCTTTTCATGGGATGGCACAGAGACTGGTGTGTTCAGGATAGACCCTAGTCAGTCAAGAAAACATGGTTCCTTATATCGAGATTAATGAGGAGAGGCATTGGTTTAATAACATTTAAATTACAGACTTTTCCATTAAAAGTGGTTTAAAAAAGTTTTATCACTTAGAGCCCCAAACACCAGGTATCAAAAAATTCCATTGAGGGAAGCATCTCATTGCTTAGTGTCGGGAAGATACTGTAACTGTGGATTGGGTTTTGGCGAGGGATTAGTGTGAAGGTAGTTCATTCTCAGGGGATTTGATCACAGGTAGTTTTCTGTTGCTTCTGTACCAGATGACCATAAACTGAGGGGCTTAGAACAAGACAGCTGTATTATCGTAGCGCTTCTGCAGGTCAGAAGTCCAACACGGGTCTCAGTGGGCTGAAATCAGGGTATCAGCAGGGCTGCCTTCTCCACGGGAGGCTGGGGGAAGAGTCCTCTTACAAGCTCATTCAGGGTGTTGGCCAAATACAGTTCCTGTGGTTGTGGGACTGAGGTCCCTGTTTCCTTGCTGGCTGTCAGCCATGGGGCCACTCTTAGATTCTAGAAACCTCTCTCCTGTCCTTGCATGTGGCCCCAACATCTCAGGAGCCGTCAGCAGCTTATCAAATCCGTCTTATGCCCGAAATTTCTCATTCCCCTTCTGCTGTACCTCTGACTGGCTCTTCTTTCCTCTTTCTGCTTTTATGGGCTCCTGTGATTCCATTGGGCCCAGCCCGACTACCCAAACTATTCCTGTTTTAAGGTCAGTTCATTCGTAACCTTAATTCCATCCGCAGGGCAGTGCCTGGGTTGAATGAGTAATCAGGAGATGGGAGTCTTGGGGAGACATCTTTAGAATGCGGTCTACCACAGTTACTTCTATGATACACTTTAATTTCTAGCATATTCTCTCTGTGGTTTAATTGTTCAAACTCTTATTTTTAAATATTTAAAAAAATATTTGTTTATTTGAGAGAGACAGCGTGAGCAGAGAGAGGGAGAAGCAGACACTGAGCTGAGCAGGGAGCCCGATGCGGGGCTCAGTCCCAGAACCC
>NW_024424315.1:0-1652 GCF_017311325.1 Ursus maritimus | reverse complement strand
TCCTGCTCCCACCCCCGGTCTCTCTTGCTTTCATACTTGCTTTCCTTGTTCCCACAGGTGTTTACTCTTCGTGTCTTTTAACTCCTTGTCATGTGTTTATTTGGAGTATATGAGATCCATTCAGGTAGTCAGCTCTTAAAGAAGAAGCTCATCATCAGTTGTTTAATAATGTTTTTTCATTCATTCATTCACTTGTTTATTCCTCAATCACTGATCATCCAGCAATTTCTGTAAGTGGCAAAAGAAGAAAGAAAAATTGAAGAACCCGAGAAATGAAAAGAGGCTTTGAGATCATGAAACTAATTTTCCCTCCTCCCTTCCAAGCCAGATGGGAGAAGGGGCTAGGGCTTCTTAACCAGGAGCGTTTGTCAAATTGTCTATGGGCTGCAGTGTATGGAAAGGGAATGATCACAGAGGTAAATCAAAAGGTCAGGTGGGCTGCTAAAAACAAATTGTCGGTTTGAAGGGCCTAGCTGGGCTGAAATGGAATAGAAACCAGGGAGTGAAAGATAGGAGTGAAAACAGAAAAGAAGCCTGGAGAAACTTCCGGTGGATTGGCTTTTTTAACAGACAAGGATTAAGCAGTCAAAAGACATCTGAATGTGAAGGAGGTGACCCCCATGGACATAATTCTAGCTAGTGGCTTTCGAAAACTTCCATGAATGAAAAATTTTTATCTTAACATCCAACATTGGAAAAAATTTAGTTGTTTGGAAGTTCTTCCTTACACTAAATTAGAATCAGCCATTATTTCTAGCTCTACCCTTTGAATTTACACAAAGTATTTCACATCGATAACTTGGTAGATGTCTGAAAGCTTTCATTTCCAAAAAATCTTTCCTTTCTCAAGCTAAAGAAGTCAGGTTTTCCTCATATAAAGTATACTTTATGTACTTTATATACTATATGGACTTATTTCATTCTTCACAGTTCTGATACCTTTTCTCTGGGTATGCTTCTGTTTGCCAGAGTTTCCCTTTAAAATGTACCGAGAGCTAAATACCACACCAAGAGTGCGGCCTGACACAGAAAACGTTGAAAATTTACCTCCATTTTTTTCTCTAACATAATAGCAATTCAGTTTTTAGCTATGTTACATTGTTACTAGAATTGTAATTCACTTTATATAAGTTGCCATCCATATACAATTTGAATAGTTTACCTTAAAAATAGGATTTGTAAAATTTGTAAAATTTTTGTAAAATTAAAAATTTCTCTTTTAAATTCTTGTTTTACAGTTTAGTTACTCAACATGTCAAGATCTAAACAAAATCCTGATTCTGTTCTGTGTTAGTGATTGTGTCATCCATAATTCGATTCATACATTTCTATAGCTCTATTCAGTTATTTATAAAAACATTGAGCAGAATAGGGTTAAGAATGGAGGCTTTACTAAAGTTAGTGAATGTGGATTCTTTTGCTTGTCACTAATCCTTTGGATGTGATTGTTTACCTACCT
Source organism: Ursus maritimus (assembly GCF_017311325.1). Classification (NCBI taxonomy): domain Eukaryota; kingdom Metazoa; phylum Chordata; class Mammalia; order Carnivora; family Ursidae; genus Ursus; species Ursus maritimus. Next base: position 193 of record NW_024424315.1, on the reverse strand, counting down.
ATATACATTTGAAATTAATCTTAATAATGGGTGGTGTTCATTGAGCAGGTAGTTTAGGCATTTTCTAAGCCATTTGTGTGTGTTAATTCATTTAATCTTCATAATACCTTTATAAGGAGGTACTGTTATTTGCCCATTTTACAAATGGCAAGCTGAGTGGTGAAGGATCTGAAAGTTCACACTACCTGCAAGC
>NW_024424314.1:0-1653 GCF_017311325.1 Ursus maritimus | reverse complement strand
GTCGTTGCTATGCATGGTTTGAAAGTTTGTGTTCCCCCACCCCCCAAAAAAGTTGTATGTTGAAATACTAACCCCCAAGGTTGATGGTATTAGTAGGTGAGGCCTTCGGGAAGTGATTAAGTAATGAGGGTGGAGCCCTCAGTACTGGGATTAGTGCTTATTTTATAGAAGAGATTCCACAGACTCCCTCACCCCTTTTGCCACATGAGGATACAAGGAGAAGTTGGCATCCTAGAAGAGGGCTGTCACCTGACCGTGCTGGCGCCCTGATCGTGGACTTTCAGCCTTCAGAGCTGTGAGAAATAAAATTCTGTTGATTATAAGCCGCTGACTGGCATTTTGTGATAGTGGCCGGAATGGACTAAGACAGTTGTACAATGGCATGCAAAGGAGAGAGGAGAGAGCTTGCCTTGTCTTACCTTGTTACTCCACGTGTGGTCCAGCTGTATTGGCATCACCAAGGAGCTCATTAGAAATACAGCATCTCAGGCCCCATCCAGACCTACTAACTAAATCAGAACCTGCATTTTCAACAAGATCACGGGGTGATTTTATTGCACATTAAAGTTTGATAAACTTTTTTGTAATGGATACAATTTTCAGGTTTCTGCTCTGTTTTGAAGGACAAGAAATGGCCTCAAAAACCTTTTAGGCATATTTCTCCTGTCTCTTTAAGAACTGTTTGGCTGGAAGATCGGATTTTCATGAAAATTTCTTTCCTTTTCCTTTCCCAAGTAACAATACCAACAGTAATAGTAATAATAGCTAAGATTTATTGAGTGGCTTCTATATGCCAGCCACTGTTCTGCTTTATGATTATCTCATTTAATCCTTACAATTAACCAGAGAAGTTGGTATTCTTATTTTAGGTGAGGAACCTGAGGCATAGAAAGGCTAGATAACTTGTCCAAACTCTTACAGCTAGCAGAATCCAAACCCAATTCTGAGTCCAGACTCAAGTGGCATCATTTGCAACCTGAATGGTCTTTCAGCTAATGAAACGTATTCTCCTCCTACAATAACTTTCTTATTTGATCCTCCTATTTAAAAGGAAAATGTAGAAAGAGCCTAATAACCTGGGGGCAAGTAGAGTTACCTAAAGCTTCTGAGCAATACAAGAATTCCTACAATGAAACTCTTTAGAAAATATCTCATTGATAAACAACCAGTATTTGCTCAGCATGTATGTAGATCTGTATCACAGAATATATTTTTTAAAAAATAACTTTTACACCTAACCCCAGACATTGACACTTGGTTTCAGCATTAGAAGGTATTACTTTCTTATTCCTTTGGTATAATTTGGAGCATCTGGACTATGGAGGCAATGATCTGGAGTGCTGATGGAGGCTTCTGGAGGAAGAGTGTTAAGAGCTTGATGGGAAAGAGAAGAGTCATTGTGAATGAAACAAAGCAGGTGTTACCTGTTAACCTTAGAGCATGTGTCTGTTGAATCTTTGAAGGCAAGGCATCCTCGAGGACACCACCTGTGATTCATCCCAGGGAGGCTAAGAGGGAAGATATTTTCCAAATGTCTCCCCAAATGTGCTTTGACTTGAAGTTTCAATCATAGATGAGTGAATGTTTTCCAAACTCTTCACTCTAGTTCAGTGAGAGACATTTCTGATGTTGAGTAGTGTGATTTTTTTTTTT
>NW_024424313.1:0-1653 GCF_017311325.1 Ursus maritimus | reverse complement strand
GATGCAAAACTCTTCTGACTTTATTTAGTTGAAAAACAACACATGAAGAAACGGGTACTAAACGGTCAACCTGCATAAAATAGCCAACATTTGAAGCGAGGTCTCTCCCAGTGCAGACCACAGTCCCCACTGCTGCTGACAGGGTCCCCGGGGCCCCAGACACCATCCAGGCAAAGGAAGCACCCAGAGCCCTGTTGCCCCCACCTCCATGTGCTCCGGGAGCACGGGCCCCACTTGAGACGTCCCTGCGTGTGGCCAGGGCAGGGCTGGTGCACACAGACGTGTCCTGCACCCACTTCACAAGCTGCGCCGCAGCCATTCGCGCAGCACGTCCCGGAGAGCGTCACAGTCCGAGCTCCGTGACACTTGCCGGAGAAGAACTTCTCGCCCGGGTACAGGCCTTTGGGTCCCTTCCACGGAGCCAGTGACGGGTCCCATTTCTCAGTCCCTAGGCAGCTCCCCATTCTTCCTCCCCAGGCACAAGTCCCCTATTCTTTACCCATCGCCGCTCCCCCGACTGTTGTGGGGAGGGGGGCAGCCAGGACAACGGTGGCCACTTGGGCCTCGGTCCCTCAGTTCTGGGGCCCCGGGCGGAAGTGCTGGAAAGAGGGCAGCTCCCCCAGGGCCGAGGCTCCCATGGCAGCCGGGCTCTCCCCAGGCCCCCTGGGCCCACTGGGCCCACTGGGCCCGAGGCTCCAGGGCTCAGTGGTGCCGGGATCCTGTCCCCGGGAGGATGAGGACTGTGGCCTGGATGCGGAGGCCCCCTCCTCTGCCTCCCTTTTGGCCCAGGGTGAATAAGAGAGGATGGTGAATCCCCTCTTAAGCAGGGCCGCGTCCGCAGGGACCAGCTCTTCGGTCTGCCCCGGAGGGCAGGACTCCAGAATGCTCAGCTTCCACCGGTGCAGGTCCTGCTCCTGGGGCGCGTCCTGCAGTCTCACCACCCACACCTCATCGGGCTCCAGCAGCAGCTTCCAGCCCTGGCCCGGGGTCCTCCGGGCCCAACCTGGCGTCATCTTCCGCAGGTAGATGGCATCGTAGCAGCCCACCATGGAGATGACCTGCAGGTCCCTTAACCAGGCCTCGGCCTCGGCAGGGTCCACGGCCCGGGTGGTGCCCAGCTCCAGCACCATGGGCTCCCCCGGGGGCAGGTCCACTTTGAGAAACCCCTGCCACGGAGGAGGGAGACTCGGCCAGTGCGAGCAGGTGGGGGGCCCCCCGAGTCTCCAGGGGAGGCTCTGGGTCCAGTCGGCATCCTCAGGACCCAGGCCCAGGGGTGCTGCGTTCTGAGGCTCCAGCTCCGTGGGCACAAAGTGGTGGTCCAGGCCCACCTCCTCAGACCCCGCAGGGGCTGCCGCCAGGGTGCCTGGCCCCCAGTCCACAGTGCCCCCCTGTGCGGGGTGACCCGGGCCCTGCTCCCAGCCGAGCCCCATCTCCGGGGACCCCCCCTGCTCAGGCCCCGCCTGGGCATGGTCCATCAGCTCAGGGTCCCAGTCTTCATCTTCCCAGTCTTCCAACTCCAGCAAGTCTCTGAGTTCCAGAAAGGCAGTCTTGAAGCAAGTGAAGCAAAGCCCCAGCTGGTCGCCATGCTGAAGCTGGTACATCCAGGACGCGTGGAGGTAGGACATGCCCTCGGCCCCGTGCCGCACGCTCACC
>NW_024424312.1:0-1653 GCF_017311325.1 Ursus maritimus | reverse complement strand
AGTAAGCCACCTGCTCTCCATGCTCTCTTAGGGTCTGCTTTGGAGGAAACCCAAACAAAGACTCCCATTTACAAATCCAGAACAGGTTGTTTCTGCTTCTTTCAGAGCAGTGTCTCCTTGGAGCACTTATCACAATAGAAGGGTGTTGTGTTTACTGCTGTATTGCGTCTCTCCCTAACAAGGTTAAACAACCTGAGTTCAGTCTGTGTCCATGTTCCTCTGGGCTTTCTCCTTAGAACTCTTCCACAGCTTTGCATACAGCAGGAGCTCAATAAACGGTTGTTCAGTGAATGGATGAAAGAGTGAATTTTAAGAAAACGATTCAAAGCCAACAGATCTACAACCAACTTACCAAATTATGTTTCAAGGGACGCACACACAGTGTGTGTGTATACACCAAGCTTGTCTGATAAATGAGATGCAAGAATATCTTCCTGTCAAAACTGGAACCTGAGGCTGGCTGATCTCAGAGCCTGTGCTTTACACTACACTGACTTTTTCATTGTTTAAAAACAAAGTTATTACCTATATTATTCGTATCACAGAGGTTTCTTGGGATCAGTTTATTACCGTGTGTATGACACTGCTTTGAAAAGCATTAAACGTTCCTACCTCTGGCAGATACTGTTCACATCTACACATGTGAAGTGGGAGGAACATGACCCTTGTCTTTGACTAAGGTCAAGGGCATCCTCAAGGACTTAACACCTACAATCACAACCAGCTTTCCAGTGGAGATCCCTGTTTCTGTAAAGCACCCGGGCACCTGCAAGGAAAACAGTCAGTGGGATGTGTTCAGGATGCTGGCCAGGTGGTTTGAAAAGTCATGCTGCTTAATGCCAAAGAGGCTGTGTGTAGTGAAAGCAAAGAAGGAGTAAGCTGAGGTGTGAAGTCACAGGCCCGGATAGATGAAGCTTGCAGAGGTATCAAGTGCAGATGTCCAGCTCAGTTCACTGGCCGACTGGCTCCCACCATGGTTCTCTAGGTTACTCTCTCCTTTCCTTTCAGGACCCCAACAATAAATCCCACTCCTTGCTTCATTTAGAGCAACGTTTACTTTCTCCTTTATTTCTTAATACCTTCCAACACCCATGCCCACAGAACCTCCTCCCTTGACGTGGCTCTGTAAAGTTGAGGCCCCCAGAAGCAGAGTCTGAGACAGGGATTCACGTGCACAAGACTTATTCAGGATGTGCTCTTCAGGACACTTGAAAAGGAAAGAGAGAAGCAGAGAAGGTGGACAGAGGGGCTGAGAAGGAATATGATCTCAGCTGGGGTCCAGCTCCAGCCCAATCCAACGGGAAGCCCAGGAGTATGAACTGCACTGAAGAGTTGGTCCTGCTTTGAGACAAATCCTTTTGTCAGTCGGTCATTGCCTTTGGGCTGTCCTGGGTCGGGGGCTGTAAGCTTGGTGCAAGGGAGCTTCCCTCTGGCTGAGGGCATCATTTTGGGGATGTGGCAGCTGTGAGCCACTAGAAGCCTACACTCCCAATACTGAGGTGATGGGGGCACCAACTGAACAATGGGGTCTGAGTGGGTATCAAGAGCAGTTAAAACAGGAGTATTGAGTTACCTTGAAAAATGGAGGTACTGAAGAGGACTTAGGTCTTGGAACTTTCAATGTGCTCATTTGTAATTATGCATCCCTTTTTT
>NW_024424311.1:0-1654 GCF_017311325.1 Ursus maritimus | reverse complement strand
TGCAGCTTCTCGTTGGTGTAGTTGATGCACAGCTGCTCGAAGGAGTTCAGCTGCAGGGAGAGAGCGCTGCGTCAGAGGGTGCCCGCCCTCCCGCCACGAAGCCGCGGCTCCTCGGGGAAGAGTGGGACGGGTGTTCAGGATGGACCTCCTTGGGCAGCTCGGTGCTGGCCCCCAGGGAGCCCAGAAGAGCAGGCGTCTTCCCTTAATCAAACCCACTTCCTGGGGCCCATGGATCTTTCTAGAAGTTTGGTAAGGCCTCTTTCAGAACAAAGTTTGAAAGTGAATAAAACAGATCGACTAATTACAAAGGAAAAAAGTTACATTGAAATGTAATTCTCAAAATACTGTGCCATACGAATACATGGTGCTTTATTATTAATAAACGAAGCTGTGGGCTTCGTGACTTCCAGGAGTTTGAGGTAGATGAGCGCAAAGGACGTCTGAGTTCAGGACCTCTCTGGATCCTTCCATGGACCCCAGGTTAAGAACGCCTGATCTACTGCAAGTATCACTTTTCCAGCCAGACCTGTCTTCACAGGCAGAGAGCGTCTTGTCCAACCCTCAATAAATAGTCGCTGGAAGAGTAAAGCTCAGAAAGCACCTGCCCGTGAAGGCTCCCAGGATACCTGCTAGAAGGTCCTGTTCTCTCTAGCTCTACCGGTTGGGAACAGGAGTGCTTGCTGGAACTTAAAACACGCCCAACTGATGTGTCCTGTCTCCACGCAAGCGAGGAGCTGGCCCACTCAGAATGCCATGGGACCACAGGAAAGAAGATTCCTCGGCCAGGGAGAAGGGGCCAAGAGAGCACAAGTGAGGAGCTCACATCGAAGATCTCGAAGCCAGCGATGTCCAGGATGCCGATGAAAGAGGCGCCCTGCCTCTTGGTCTTGTCCAGAGCCTTGTTGATCCGCAGCACCAGCCAGCGGAACATTCGCTCATAGGTGGCCTTGGCCAAAGCCTCGATGGCAAAGTCAGCCTGGGGTGGGGGAAGGGAGGGGACACACCCAGGGAGACAGAAGGTCAGATACAAGGAACGTTTAAATCTTATAACCCTTTGCTCCAGTCACTCCACCTTCGCCCGCCCCCCCAACCCCCGCCCCGAGACAGCCCTAAGGATAGAAGAAAAAGCTTTGCACACAAATACGGTCATTGCAATGTTATTTATAATGACCCAAATTTGCAACAACTTAGATGCCCGACAACACAGGCATAGCATGAAGTACTTAGACATTTACAAAACCTTAAGATAAAAAGGGACACACTGAGGTATCTACAGAAAAAATGATAAGACGTTTGAGGTTTCCTTCAAATAATGCATGTGGGAGGTGGGGGCATAAGATTAATGATGAGCCAAGACTGGCCGGGAATCAGGAACCCTTGAAGCTGCCCATGCAACCGGCATATGGGGCTCATTACACTATCCTATTTTGCAAATGCTGGAGCAGTTCCACAATAAAAACCCAGGGTGACAACTAAGTTTTAGAAAGAAAAAGCCTTAGGGCGCCTGGGTGGCTCAGCTGGTTGAGTATCCGACCCTTGATCTCAGCTCAGGCCTTGATCTCAGCGTTGAGTTCAAACCCCGCGTTGGGCTCCAGGCTGGCATGGAGCCTACTTCAAATAACTAACTAACTAACTAACTAAATAAATAAATAAA
>NW_024424310.1:0-1657 GCF_017311325.1 Ursus maritimus | reverse complement strand
TCCTTCCTTCCTTCCTTCCTTCCTTCCTTCCTTCCTTCTTCGACTAATAGCCTTGGCTCCTTTTATCTTTCCCCTTAGTTCTATTTTTTCAATCCTTACATCATTTATGTGGTAGGGGATGGGCTGCATCTTGCCTTCTGATTCTCACCCTTGGCTGTTAGATCACCAGTTGTTTGTTGATTATTTGAAATCACAGCTTTGCACTGTGTACTTCGCCAGTACAGTGAGGGTTTTCAGGATGATTCTTCATAACCTTATAGGGACATGACTCCCTTGTTCCTTAGATGATTAAGGGACACAGGGAGGTTAGGTCACTAAGCAAAGTGACTATAGAACTGAAATTATCTACAAATTTCTTCAATCTCAAGAACTGTATTTACATAAATATCTAAAAACTTCCAGTATGGATTGAAATTCTTGGGTAGAAATTCTCGTTTGTCTTCTTTGTAACCTGGAGATAATACACATTCCCCAAGACCACATAACTCCTAAAATTAATGTGTTCCGGGAATGGTAAAGAAGACAGATGATTTTGAATTCTAGCCTTTATTCTACCAGGATTTTTTCTGTTTTTCCCCCCTTATGTGATGCAAAAATATTCAGGTACGAAACCTTTGCTAAATGTACCCATTTAAAAAGTGGGCCCCCAAACAATAGCAAATTACAGTTATTATAGAGTATTTGAACTTGGAACTTGTCACCACATTCATACATTTGATTTTTGCTGCCATAGAATTATACTTGCCAATGTTAAAAAATCGAGAGACTGTAAGTAAAAATTCAGATTTCTGCCTTTGTGCCTTCCTTTTCTTTGGGAAACAATCAGCTAGAGCTGGTAGCATGGTCCCCTAAAGTTGAGGCGTAAGGTCTCCAGTTTGCCTCCATTCAGTCCCCCACTCATTGCACTTTGACTCCTAGTATCTAAGATTAAGACATTTAGAACTTGGAAGGATGAGTATAAAGTATAATCAAAGTGTATGTTAATAATTAGCTGAGCAATTTTCATGCTGTGACGGGATAGTTTGAATGTGTCAGAGAAACTATCTTCTTGGCCTCTATTTGCTCATGTAAAACAAAGACTCAAAGAATGATCTCAGTATTGGCTTCATGGAAGTTGTGGGGAATTGTTAGACCCCCTTGCATTCTGAATATTGTTAGAGAGCTGAAAGATGAACTAAGGTTCAGTGACACACTTAACTGAAAAATCTCTGTGATCCAGTTTGCCTTGTGTGATTCCATACAGGACATGTTGTTCTAGAAATTCTCGAGAAGCACTGGCTGGCAATAGCTCTCTGCCAGAGAATCAGGCCTTAAAACTGGAGCTTCTTTACCAGATGCCTTATAAAAGTTAAAGAGGCTGTTGAGCCAAGATAGCTGAACAGTTAATAATTCACTGGGGCATGCATGCATGTAAGGGCAGTCTGTTTAAACTTGTGGGGCTTAAATGATTTCAGTGAGTTTTCATATTGGCCAAGACAGCCTATGACCAAACCAACGTTTGACAAGTCTTATTGAAGTGCCACTGGAGTTAAGTGTTCTTTTCAGGAACATAAATATTTACAGTTATGACCCACTGGGAATAATTCAGTCTCAAATGTTCCTAAAATATCAGCTTTGGGGTGTCTGGGTGGCTCAGTCGTTAAGCATCTGCCTTCGG
>NW_024424309.1:0-1658 GCF_017311325.1 Ursus maritimus | reverse complement strand
TCTTTCTTTCTTTCTTTCTTTCTTTCTTTCTTCTTTCTGAATAGAAGTGCTGATGATGATTACCCTATGACTGCCCATGGTATGTTATAGGTGTGTGGGAGCAGATAACTCACCTCTTCAGTTCACAGGTTGAGAGAAACTACACTGGATGAGTCTCATCAGCACCTGGGCACAGACAGATGGCACCTTGTCTCCATCTTGGTGCAGTTTAAAGAATAAAATGGTGGATTGGATGGGGCCAGTCTTATGGGGGTTTGGAAGAGGGTGAGTTATTTTGTACTCCTGAGCAATGTGAAATATTGAGACATCACAGAAGTCAGGCTGTGGTATATAGATCATTGTCTCCGGTGATGTATGCTTCTTAATATTTATGTCCCTGAACAGTTTCCTCCCACATTGTCCCGGGGTTGAGAGGGCAGAAGTGATGGCATATACTTCTGAGATTAGGTGGTGAGAGACACTGAGGCTCCCATGTTGGTAGCTCTCTCAGATCACTCTCTTTTGGGGAAGCCAGCTCCTCAGCTGGGAGCTGCACCATGGAGAGACCACATGGCAAAGGATAGAGGCCTCCTGCCCATAGTCACCTAAGAGCACTAGAAGAAGATCCTCTAGGCCCAGTCCAGCCTCAGATGACTGCAACCCTGAGTGACGTGTGATTACAGACTTGTGAGAGACCCTGAGCTAGAAACCACTAGCTAAGGTGCTCTTGGATCCCTGATCCATAGCCCTTTGAGATCGGGAATGTTTAAGTCTTCATGTTTTAGGATAACTTGTTACCCAGTAGTGTATAACTAGTGCACAAGGTCACCTTGTGTTGCCCTAAGACTGACTCTGTAAGTTGTAATAAGGACCTTGATCTATATTCTAGGCTGCTGAGGAAGTCCATCTGTGGGAAAGGCTGAGCACCACCTGAGAAGGTGGTGACTCCCTCAACACTACCTATAAAAGGAGGAGTCCACACTGTGGTCATTGTATCTATATTACCATCAGAGAATGACCACTAGAGAGCCCTCTCCAGGGAAGAGATCAAGACCCCAGTATTGAGCCAAGCTGATGCATGTTGCACCTGCTGAGAGTACCTGCGTAGAAAGAGATGCACTGGGAGCACCTGCTGATGTGATTGGCCTTGAAGCTTGGGGAGTGTCTGCTGAGCCACCTTTCTGTTCTCCATGAAGCAGGAATTTTAGTGAGTTACTGCCATATTCTTAATGGCTAGCAAGTAAATAGGTTGTTTTCAGATTTGTCTTCCTATAGAATTTACTCCTGACATCTCTGGGATGTAGAGATGTATCCTAACTTACATTTTTTAGTGGTTTGTTTATTTATCTCTTTGTTTAGTTATAAGTTGAAGCTTGTAGGGGTTTTGCAAGAGTAGTACAAGGAGCTCCAATATATTTTTATTTAGATTCACCTACTATTTCAATTTGCCGCTTTTGTAATCTATCTGTCTAACCATTTGAGAGGAAATTTGTGTCCCTTTATCATTGAATAATTCAGTATGTATTATTAAAGAAGAAAAATAATCTATTACATAACCATAGCACAATTATAAAAGCATATAATTTAATGTTGATTAATACCATTATCTAATTCACAGTTCATATTCAAATTTTATCAGTTGTCCCCCAAATTCCTGTGTAACCATTTGTTTTTGCTAA
>NW_024424308.1:39462-40221 GCF_017311325.1 Ursus maritimus | reverse complement strand
CAGCCAGTTCTTGCTTGCTAGAAGAGCCTCTGGGTGGTAGAGGAAGAACAGGCCCTGGCTTCCTGAATCCGAATCTTCCTGTCAGGTGGGTGGTTAGTGCTTCATGGCTCTAGGTGGGATGGCGATGTCTGTCCTGCAGACGCAGGTCCTACCTGGCAGGTGCCCAGGAAGGGATGGCTGCTTTCCCACTATTGTTCGTCTATCTGGCATGAGTAGAAGGGCCCCAAACTCCTGCTATCCCCCAGCATTGCCTGATCTACAAGATCTCCAGTTCGACGATCATTTCATTTATTTATGTCTAGTTTCATTCCAGAGGGGTTTATGTGCTCTCCTCCTTGGCGTGCTCTTAAAAGGCGAGTATTTCTGGAAAGGTACCGCATCAGACCTGCCATTTTCAGATTTTCCCGCAAAGCAGGCTCACGGCAGCAGGGAGCAAGCATGTATATGCTGGGTGGGTGTGGGGATCAAGCCAGACAGCACAGCAAGTGTGAAATTTCTTTGAGCATTCTCCTTAAAAGTTCACGCAAGCTTTGACATCTACTCTCTAACATAAGCATCCTCCAGATGATTTGATCAGAAAAAAGAAAACTTAGGTGCTGCAGGGAGGGGAGCAGCGATTGCCCTCTGGGCTCGCTGTGGTTTCGAACGCTGCTCCCCAGACTAAGGGACCTTATCTACAGCTGCCCGGACTGGGGCTGGACGGTGATGGTGAGACCCAGCCCTGCCCACCTGAGACCAGGCCCAGCGTGGGGGGGGGGG
>NW_024424308.1:0-1055 GCF_017311325.1 Ursus maritimus | reverse complement strand
AAGTTCCCAAAAGCTGCCACTGGTCATTGCACTGCAGAGGCTGTGTGGCATTGTTTCTCTGACTGCTGGGGAAGGGGAGGGGCACAGATGCCATTGTCTCTTTAAAGACAGGGCTCTGGAAGGTTCTCTAGACTCTGAGTCCAGGATACAGAACTTCCGGATAATCTTAGCCAGGGCCCGTGCCGCTCTCGCGGGCATGCTCCCTCACACCAGCTGCCCCCGCCAGGAAGCCCCTCGGTGCATTTTTCTCCTCCTCCCACAGTCAGCGAAGGGGGACGCAGGTTGCATGCAGGCTGGCAGGGCTTCCCACTTCAGGTTTTCCAGTTTGCCCGACGAGGCAGGCCCCAGGCCTGGATTTCTGCTGAGGCAGGTGGACCCCTGGGACTTGACCTCTGCCCCTGTCCTCGGCAGGGCCAGTTGTCAAGGAGATGACAGGATTGAATTCAGAGTTGAGGGAACCAATCTTGTCTGCCTATTTTTATCTTCACACTCTTCCTCCGCCTTCCCTTCCTCCCTCTCCTCCTCCTTCTTAATCTCCTGTGGCCATTAAAAGAATGGTAATCATTTCCTAAACAGTGACCAAATCATTATTTTACATTTTGCCAGCTTTGAGGAGATCTCCGCTGCCGGGTTTATTCTGCATGCAACGCACACGGTGCGGCCTTCCATTATTGAGAGCCTGTGTGTGTGTGTGTGTGTGTGTGTGTGTGTGTGTGTATTTATGAGGTATGGAGTGGGTTTGGCAGCATCCCCCCCATCCATGTCCACTCAGAACCTTAGAATGTGATCTTCTTTGGAAATAAGGTCTTTGCAGATGTGATTTGTTAAGGATCTTATGACAAAATCATCTTGGACTCAGGGTGGGCTTACTTGCACCCATGTGCTCTAGCTCTCCTATTTGTTATGCGTAGACATAGAATCAGAGGCCCTGAATATCACCCAACCTCTTCATCTTGTACACAAAGAACCTAAGATTGAAAAGGTAAGGAGAATCCTCCAATGTGACAAAATGAATTGCAGAAGTGGGTTCGAAGTAGGCATCAAGGCAGTGGTGG
>NW_024424307.1:0-1658 GCF_017311325.1 Ursus maritimus | reverse complement strand
AAACTCTGTGAGCCTCAAATTCTTCACTGGGAAAGTAGCAATATTAATGCCTACATTTGGGCGTTGTTTTGAGGGTTATGATAAACTATCTATAGACAAGCACCATATTCAGCACATAATAAATGCTGGAGAGATGGTAACTCAACATACGTATTTTCTGTTTTCCCTTGCCTTCTTTGGCTGCATTTCTCCTCTGACATTGACCTTTAAAAACATCTCATCTTTCTTCTCTCTCCCTCTGCCCCTTCTGCTCTTGCTCTCTTACTTTCTGTCTCATAAACAAACAAATAAATCTTTTTAAAAATCTCATATTTCTATGTTTGCATTACTTTATATAAGGTTACTACAAATTTGGTAAAACTCATTTTTAACATTTTTATTTATAGAGTAGGAAAAATGATCAATGTTTATAAGGGACTTAGCAATTTCATTTGCTCTTACTTTGACTCTGTTTGCATCTGCATGTATCTTTGAAATTAGCTGTTTTGACTGAAGTGATCAATTTAGTATTTTAAAAAGTTAACTTGATTTTCTTTTTTCTTTTTGAGGAATTTCTTTAATTCCTTATCTGTATTGAAGAAATTGACCAGTTTTGTCATAATGCAGACACAGCTGTAAGAATGGAATTTTGCACTGTGGATTATATGCAAAAAATGTTTTTCTCTCTATATCCAGTATGTTTCTAGGTCCCTCCTCGCCTCCAACAGTTGCTGTGTGCTCAGAGTATGTAAAATCATGTCAGTATTGGCCCGAATACAACATGGGGTAATTAGAGAAATAAATCTATTCTCCCCAACTCATTGTGTGTATTCAAAAGCCAAATGGATTTTTTTTTTTTTTTGTAATCACCTAATGGTTTGGGGCCACTGCTTATTTCTTAATTCGAACTGTTGACCCATGTGTCTATACTCTCTGTTTCTCTATTATTTAACAAAATATATTTGACCAAAAAGGAGAATCAAGTCAGTATTTGTAAAAATTGAATTAATTTGAAAAGTGAAATTTCAAGTTTAAAAAACATAATCACATAAACTCTTTTCTTGTTTATTAAAGATTTCTAAATATATGGAGATTTACTCAGTATTTTTAAGGGCAGGAGTAAGAAGCAAAAAGTCACTCTAATACCAGCAACCCAAAAGAAGCTATATGTTTAGACAAATAATTTACCTCCATAGTATATTAAGCTAAGATTCTACTGAATGTCCCATCTCCATTTTGCCAGGGAATTCATCCACCTGTGCTTTGCACACTAGACTACTTATTAGCATAAGTAGAACTAGTGAATTGCAAGAATTGATTATCAAGTGATGTCTTTTTCTTGCCATAAGTTCCGCTCCTCTTTTTATCCTGATCCAAATTAAATTAGATGATTACCAATGAAGACTAGAGGCTAGATCCCATTACTTTCCTCTGTCAGAAGATAGAATCAAATCTGCGATGCCAAATCCTAGATTTTTTTTGGCTTCATCTTGATTTCTCTTAGGTAATTCTCTCTGTCTCTGTATCTCTCTTTTTATTCTGAATCTAGCCAATAGCTAGTGTTACCAGTGGAATATTTTGGCCTCCTTTTGTTTTATAGAAGATAAACTCTAAGGGCGCCTGGGTGGCACAGTGGTCAAGCGTCTGCATTCGGCTCAGGGCGTGATCCCGGTGTTATG
>NW_024424306.1:0-1659 GCF_017311325.1 Ursus maritimus | reverse complement strand
AAAAAAAAAAAAAAAGAATTATCTGAGGAAGTGGGGGCAGAGGAAATAGGCAGAAAAGTATTCTGGAGTCAGGGACCCCAGAGACTTTAAGGGAACATAGCCGTCTTCAGAGATGTAGCCTAGAGGGGGGAAAAGGGTGGGGGACACAGAAAAGCGGTGAAGAGCAAGGCTGGAAGGAAAGTCATGCCTCTATCAGGAGGACTTTGTAGGAACCGCTTGTGCCACATTAGAAGAAATATCATTCTGAATGCAGAGAAAGGGTTGAAAGGGTGTAAGCCCGGAAAGAGGGAGACTAATTAGGCAGAAGTTTCACGAAGTCGGGTGATAAATGCTGATGGTCTTAATATTACGACGGTAACAATGATTCAAGAGATAGGAGATAGGAGATAAGAGAAGTTCTGATTCAAGAGCTAAGAGGACATGGGATCACCAAGGCATGGGGATGGCTCTTTCTCCTAGCAGGGGGCATAGAGAGAAGAGAGTTGGCAGAAACTCAGACAGGCACGCAGAAGTGAGCCTATCACACCTCAGTCAAATCTTTCAGTATCTTTACGGTATGTATAAATTCTCGAAGACCCACGACTAGGTCACCCACAGGTTGAAACCAATTCGGCAAATGTCAGTATTCACTCTAGTCTTTGTAGAGTAAAAATGTATTATCTCGACTGACAGTCTTCTTTGCAGGGCAATATTATAAGCAAAGCATGCCAAGCATTTAAAGAATGACGGTTGTTCCTCAGAGCTTGTGGAAATGGCATTTGGTCTGTTTGCTTGCATTTGGCTTGGGACCTGTGACTCTTCAATATACCGTGGTAGGGGCAGGAGAGACTAAGGATGTGCTGGGCAGACATTTTAAGACAATTTCATTATAGAAAGAGATTATTGATTTTAACAATGACAAACAAAATGCCTTTTATATTTTTGATCGCTAACTGAACATTGTTGAGTTCAAGGGGGTCAACATGTGGCTATTTCCTAATATAAATGGAAAGTGTGCAGGATTCGGTTGCCCTAATATGAGGGGAGGCCCATAAACATTTGTTATTTCCCAGAAGCCAGACGGGTACATTTAAAATTAGAGGAAATTCCATCTGCAATGTTCCTTTCTCCCTAACCTAAAACTCACTTCTATTTTCCAAAAAGGAAAACTTTATCATTTTTTTTTTACTTTTATATTTATTATTACTAATTTATTGCCTAAAGGTCATTATGTGAAAAGGCAGAGAGCTGAAAATAGAATTGTGAGAAAAAAACCCCAGTAGCACTGAAATAGTATTCTGAGAAATGAAGCATTCTGAGGGGAGAGAAACACTCTTGCCATCAGCAGCCAAATAGAGAAGCTGAAGAGTCTCAAAAAGATAAAGTGTACCTTCTTCCTGTCAGGTTGTCTCCAGGTCATGAGGCAGAGGGGAGGAGACAACTCCACTCCGTGGCCATACCCCTCCTTGACGTCACCATAGCCGCTTGGACCATGCATATGGACACATTCATGAATTCACTTCTTACACCCCAGCAGGGGCTCAGACATAGCTGTAGGCTACAGGAATGTGACGTATGATGGAGGGCAGATGCCTACATTCAAAACTCTGCTAATAACTCAGGGATAAGAGACACGGCAGAGGGGAGCCTGGGTGGCACAGCGGTTAAGCGTCTGCCTTC
>NW_024424305.1:0-1660 GCF_017311325.1 Ursus maritimus | reverse complement strand
CCCCTTTCCTTTCCTCACTTGTTTCTTATATTCCTAAACCAACCATTCTCCTTAAGTAATCTCTTTTAAAAGCCCCAAGACTACCTTTTGACAGTCTGACTAACTGGGATTGCTCCTGTCAGGTGATTACATCATTCTGTAGTGTTGGCATGCGTGTGTCCCAAGCTGGGGGAACTCACAAGAGTGGGAGCGGTGTGTCCTCCTCTCTGCTATTCCCTCAATTCCCAGTGTTTCCCAAATGGTGACTGATGACCACTTGGTGGTGTAGCAAGGAAAGGATGCTCTTCCTCTCCAGAGCCCCCCACCATACCTGCTTCTTGACATGGTCGATCTCAGATCTCAGCCTCTGGATCATGCGGTTGATCTCAGCAATCTCCTGCTTGGTGTTGCGCAGGTCGTCCCCATGTCTGCCAGCTGTGACCTGCAGCTCCTCATACTGGAATGCAGACAGAGAGAAGGCAGTGTATACGGGCTTTCACATGCCAACGGTGACTTGACTTGTGAACCAGGCATTTAACACACTTGCACCTAGTGGCTTCTCCCCAAGGGATTTTAGGGAAAGTTGATGTGGCAAGGTCACAGGATCCTGTACCTTGATCACAGACCCTCTTTTGAATGGACCGCTGACTGCCTAGTTCAGTTGGGGACCAGCAATGTTCTGTATCCTGTTTCTGAGAGCCGGCATCAGGGTGAAGACAAAAGCAAAGATCACTAGGTCCTTATCTATGTAGCTGTCCTCCTGCACTTGGGTTCTTTGACTTCTTGAGCTTGGACAGAAAAACTGTAATGCCTGTTCTAGGAGTGCAGGGTACACATCCTATGAGAAAAGATCAGCTTCCTTACAGCACACTTCCCAGCAAAGAAGTCTATAGTCTTGCTGGTGTTCAGGTAGGGGACACAGCTGTCAACTCAAGGCTCACCTTGCTCTGGTACCAGGACTCAGCCTCAGCCCGGCTCCTCTGAGCAATCTCCTCATATTGGGCTTTGACTTCAGCGATGATGCTGTCCAGGTCCAGGTTACGGTTGTTGTCCATGGACAGGACCACGGAAGTGTCTGAGATGTGGGTTTGCATCTGAGCCAGTTCCTGCAGAGCAGAAGATTATCAGATCATTTTTTCCTATGGCATTTACAGAGGTATCCAATCACCCAGATCTTCCACCCTTTGCAGAGCCCCATCAGGGCAAATAAAAGAGGAGTGGAGATGCTTACTGCGTCATACAAGGCTCTGGTGAAGTTGATCTCATCTGTGAGAGCGTCTACCTTGGCTTGCAGTTCAACCTTATTCATGTAGGCAGCATCTACATCCTGGGAAATAAGCCAACAACTTGAAGTCAGCTGAGCCCTCCTTCCCAGTCTGAACACCTTTTAGGCTCCCCATCTAGTCCACTCTTGGATGTGTGCACAGACCCAGAGTCCTCACCCTCTACAAAGGAACATGACCCCCTGATCCTCATCAGCTCACCTTCTTCAGAGTCACAAATTCATTCTCCGCTGCTGTGCGCTTGTTGATTTCGTCTTCATATCTGGAATTAGAGCAAGACACAATTGAGCCAGTGGCGAAGATGATACAGCAAGATCAGCCTGGGTTCCCAACTTTCCATAAGACAGATATCTCTAAGTTGAGCTTTCCTGCCACTGAGCCACAAAAATGGTTTTTTT
>NW_024424304.1:0-1662 GCF_017311325.1 Ursus maritimus | reverse complement strand
CCAGTTTTTGACTTCCGTAATAGAATTGTGTTTGATATCACAAAGGAGTTTGCTGAATTGTTGCTTTTATAATTTGCCCTCTGTGTTAAATGAGGTCATCTAATTTCCTCTCTGCACATTTGCAATAAGCAGCATAAAATTCAAGCAAAATAACCAGGAGACACAGAGAAAGACGGCTGAAGAGATAATGAGGCCTGTTTATTATAGTAGGAGACAGCAAGAGGATCTTTTAAGTCCCAGAGAGATGAAATATCCATTAAGGGAGGTGTAACTTTCCTGAAAAGAGTCACCAAGAGTTTTTGTCGGGGCCCCAATCACAGTGTGAACAAAATTTGAAAAAAAACATCTTGGGAAAGGGGACTCAACTTCATGTTCTCCCCAGTAAGTGCTGTTCTTGTGATTTTCTGATATTAACTCCCACTGAGTTCAAAGGGGTTTTGGTATCGGGCGTGAACAGTTTCTTAGGTTCGAAGACATGTGGGCAGCATCTAGGTCCTGGGCCCTTCTGCTCTCATGGAGGTCGAGTCCTTGGCCCTTCTGCAGCTTAGCCAAATACCAATTCTTTCCCCTCCAGAGCTGGGAAAGTTGCTGCCAGGGTTCTGGTGCTTACATATCAATTATCTTTTTCATTGTTTATATATTATCAAGAGCACAGAATTGTGAACCTTTGCCCAGAGTCTGTCTTCAAGTCTCCCCCCGCAGGGCTTGTCCCCAGTGGACTTTGTTTGAACACATTGTTAAACTCAGTGTGATTTCTGGCTCCAATCAAAGTGGTTTTGGAAGTAACCGCAGCCTACCTATGACCCTCTCCTTCTACTCTTCATAAAAGACCCACTTTTTCCTGTCTAGCCTCTGCTAAGATTCCTGGCTCTGATGCTTCATGCCTTCTCATTTCCCTTGTTCCAGGGAAGGGTGGGAGATAGCTTTTTAAAGACCCACTTAAATGCCAGAGGCAACAAAGACAGTGTGTCAGCCAAAAGCAACAGCTGTGTTCAGCCTTCTCTCTCTGTGCCATTTTCCAAATCCCTTTCTTCGTGTAGGAAAAGTAGCCACTCCTTTTTATTTCTAGCACAGCAGAGTTCATCACGAGGCCAGAGACAGGGGTTTCCTTTGGAACATTTTGCATGGGCTAACAATAAGCTGGATGTTTGCAGATTTCAGAAATGCATTCTTGGGCCACAGCCCCATGTATGGAAACCCTTGGAGCCGGTCAAAGCCAGAGGCATCTTCATGATACCACATTTTGTAGAGGGTCAGGGAGAAGGAAGCAAAGACATGCTAAGGGAAAACAAAAACTATTGTTAAGTGGGAAGATTTTGATCTGGGGGAAAGATTAACAAGAGGAAACATCCAGAAAAACCTGGGCCAGGCATTCAGAGTTTTTGTTATGGAGGCAATCACTGTGGGAATTCAGGAAACAGCCCGCTTGTCTTTGGAAAGGGCACAAGACTTTCTGTGATTGCAAGTAAGTGTCCCTGGCCATCCCTAATTCTGATCAGCGTGGCTTCTTACGTTAATGATTTTTCAGTGTTCCTAGGAATGCTTTTGCCCCCCCAAAGAAGGTCTGTTAAGAGCTGGGAAGTGAGTTCTGAGCAGGAAGATAAACAGGTTGCCCTGGCTTGATTCAAAAGCCCGCCAGACAATCAGAGGCAAACCCCAGTA
>NW_024424303.1:0-1663 GCF_017311325.1 Ursus maritimus | reverse complement strand
CTGGTGCAATCACTGGATCCCTCCAGCCCTCAGTTTTCTCGCGTCTTGCTGATAAAAAGAAGGGAGCCCAAGACTTAAAGACTGTTAGGAAGCTGAGTGAAACAAGTTCGGTTTATACAGGATTAAAATCTATGCCATGCTTGATAAATGTAGAGTTGTTGTCGTTGTTGTTGTAACTTTCCTAAAGTCATTCAGGATTAAAAACAATAGAAATCACTCATATCGTGAATGGTGTCACGTGTAGTTTACATACACTGCGGTACAACAGAACTACCCTTGCTCTGTTACAGGTATGCTGGGACATGCACAGCTCATAATTACGTGTCGTATTTCCGACTCTCAATTTGACTGTTAACAAAGGATCGGTTGCAAGTGACAGTGAACTGACTTCTTACTCATTTTTTTAAAAGCCACCAAGTCACATGAGAACTGTAAAAGTTACATTAGGAAACTTTAACATACTCTTCTGATGGTCAGGCCTCATTAGCTTCATAAATAGAGACTAGGTACAAAGTGAAATATTAACTTTCTGGAAACTTCAAAGTGCTTATGTATGAGGAGAGACAAAACCAACTGGGACATTTATAAATTATCATCATAAAACCCAGCCAGACATTTCATTATTGAGAAATGAGTAATGCCAGTTCTGCAACCTGCTCCAAAAGGCAATGAAAACAAATAACCCAAGATGGAGACTTGACCATTTCATTTCCATTAATGTCAATGGAAATTATTCAGGAAATGAAATCCTTCCTCTTCCCCACAGCTGGGAAAAAACCCACAAATTGTTATAGACCAAGCTTTTAATTCATAAATACTACAGATAATGTTTTGACTTTTTGCTGTAGGTTTCCAGCTTATATTATCTGTTTTACTGATAACCTGCGTGGGGAGGGGGGAGTAGGATCTCAGGTTCAACAGAGGCTCTCTTTGGCCAGATCCGACACCCTAGCTAGAGCTGTTTCTTTCCACTTTGTTAAAAAAAAGTTCACGGCAAAATCATGAATAAGATAAAAATCTGGCTTATCAGAATTCACTAGGAATCTTTAACAATTTGCCTTAATCTTATTTGGGTGCATATAAGTATTAAGAAGTCTACAGATACACTTACGGCAGAGCCAGGGGGCAAGTGATGGAGAGATGCACTCCAGAAGTGGGTTTTGGGCTATTTCCCATGTCCACCTGGTAATCCAAGTACTACCTTCCCACCCATTTCAGTAAACACTAGATGTTCCCTTTCCGCTGTAACATCATCATGTTAAAGAAGAATAGTGTGGATTGTTTAAAATTAAAATGGGCCTGAATTTGAAGACTTGAGCTTTTGATTTCTCAATAAGGTGGGCAGTCAGTGCTGGATAGAAGAGGGTGGGGGGCACGGAGGGGGTGGTATGAATTAGAGTTCTTCTGGCTATAAAGACAGTAGACATTTAACCTCAACCCAAACATTCCCATTCCCGCAGCGAAGAAGCGATACAGGAACTAACTGACTCACATAACTGACGTGACTGAAATACCCAGAAGAGCGTGGCAGGTTCTAGGGGCAGCTCTGGTAGAGGCACAGACCGAGTTCTGAGGACTCAGTTTCTCTCCCTTTCCAGCGCCACTGTCTCAGGCTCAGAGGGAAGACTGCAGCCACTCAGACTCTATTTCCTGCTATATCCAA
>NW_024424302.1:0-1664 GCF_017311325.1 Ursus maritimus | reverse complement strand
GGGCTCGATCCCAGGACCCCAAGGCCATGACCTGAGCCAAAATCAAGAGTTGGACACTCAACCAGTGGAGCCACCCAGACGGCCCTGTAGTAGATATTTTAAAACCAAATATTAAAACCTTTTAAAAAAGAAAATAAACAAATACACAAACAACCCCCCCAAACATGGCGTGAGCTCCTGCTTTGGGCTAAACATTTCCTTGCGCGTTGTCTTGGTTAATCCTTACGACCTCCCTGTAGGTTTGGCATTATCGTCTCCACTTTGGAGAGGAGCCTGCAGCTCAGAGAAGGAAAGTGATGTGCTCAGTGTTGCACAGCTGGGGGGTGGGCAGAGCCAGGATTCGCCGTCTTCCACCACACACAGGACTTTCCGAGCCCCCTCTGGCTCTCCCTTTCCAAGTACACGTTCACACTGCACTCAGGGGTGCCACTGGCCTTCTCTGCCTGGGAGATCACCTCCCCTGAGCCTCCGCCCGCCCCTCCCGCACTCTCCAGCCCAAAGTGGTTCTAATCCAGGTGTGTCTTGCCCCCTTAGCATCCCTTCGTCAGCAGTGTCACCAGCAACAAGGCTCTTCGGGAGCTGGTGGCCGAGGCCAAGGCTGAAGTGATGGAGGAGATCGAAGATGGCCGGGAGGAAGGGGAAGAGGAGGACTCCACGGATGCCACCTCTGTAAGGCCTGGAAAAGGGGGTACTGGGGGGGATGGGATCCCAGCAGGCCTTGGCTGGTATAGGAGAGGATCTGGGGGGGCACAGGAAGGATTCCTGTTTTTCCCCAGCTTAGAGATTATAGCCCCCCACGCCACAGGTTACGTAAGTCAGCACATGGGCCAGGGTGAGGCAGCGGGGATGTGTTGGCCAGATTCTGGAAGTTTTCAGGAAAGAGCAGTAATCTAGATTTTCACATGGGTTCTTCCAATTTTTAAAAGTTGGTAGCTGACTCATTGCTTCCCTGCCTTTTTCCTGTTGTGGCTCACATGCAGCAAGAAAACGTTTTTAGCACCCTGTGGGGTAAATGCAGATAAAGGCTGCACGTGACCAGAGGCAATAGGCCGAGGGGCTCCGGGCACCCCAGAGCCTGTCTGGCTGCCCCGAGTGCCCAGGGGACCCATGGCTTGGCACATTTGTAACCCATCAGCAGCTTCAGCACTTGGCAGAATTTAAATTTAAATTAAAGCTAATTTAAATTTTTAAAAACATTTGAGCCAAGCAAAACATGTCTGTGGGCTGGATTCTGTCCTGAGCTGCCGCTTTCGGATCCCTGGTTTAAGCCACTTGGGAAGGGCCTCTTCCAGGAGGGAAACGTGCTGGCCAGATGGTGCCGTGGAGCGAGTGAGGCAGGGCCTGGACTCGTCTGCCAGGGAATGGACAGTATAGCGCTGTCTCGAGTTTAACGGAATCCTGGGAGAAGCCGAAGGCTGGCCTGACTCCTTCCCACAGTGAAGAAGGGAAGCACCGAGGAGGAGGAGTGGAATCAGGACAGCAGCCGTAGCCTTTTACGGAGCCCTGGCTCGGTGCTGGGCACTGCAACTCTCACAGGACAACCAGGGCTCCATTTTAGAGATGGGCAAAGTGAGGTCCGAGGAGTGACGTGGCCGAATGAGCTGATAGGCTGCGGGGCCAGGTGTAGGCAAACCATGCTGGGTGAGTGGCCTGGCTCCAGGAGG
>NW_024424301.1:0-1667 GCF_017311325.1 Ursus maritimus | reverse complement strand
GGCTGAAAACGTTGTCTCCTACTCCTCCGCCATCTTAACTCCCGGATCCTGAGGGGGCATTTTTAAAGCTCTTTCAGAGAAAAACATGCAGCCAAGAATCCTTTATCCAGCAAGGCTGTCATTCAGAATTGATGGAGAGATAAGGACCTTCCAGAATTGCCAGTCACTGACCAATTTTCTAACCATGAAACCAGCCCTACAAGAGATATTAAGGAGGGTTCTACAAAAGTAAAATGGCCCCAAGAGTGATACAGAGCAGAAAGTCACAATCTATAGAAACAAAGACTTTACTGGCAACATGGCATCATTAAAATCATATATCTCAAAAATCACTGTCAATGTGAATGGCCTAAATGCTCCCATAAATGCCACAGGGTTGCAGATTGGATAAAAAGACATGACCTATCCATTTGCTGTCTACTAAGAGACTCTTTCTGAACCTAAAGATACATCCAGACTAAAAGTAAAGGGATGGAAAACCATCTTTCATGCCAATGGACCTCAAAAGAAAGATGGGGTACCAATTCTCATATCAGACAGATTGGATTTTAAACTAAAGACTATAGTTAGAGATACAGAAGGGCACTATATTATTCTTAAAGGATGTATCCAACAAGTGGATATGATATTATAAATATCTGTGCCCCCAACAGGGGAACAGCAAGATACACAAGCCAACTCTTAACCACAATAAGGAGACATATAGATAAAAATACGTTAATAGTAGGGGCCCTCAACACTCCACTATCAGCAATAGATAAATCACCTAAGCAGAAAATCGACAAAGAAACAAGAGCTTTGAATGTCATACTAGACCGTATAGACCTCATAGATATATATAGAACACTACAGCCCAGAACAAAAGAATACTCATTCTATTCTAATGCCCATGGAACATTCTAAAGCATAGACCATGTTCTGGGTCACAAAACAGGTCTCAAGCAATACCAAAAGACTAAAATTATTCCCTGCATATTCTCAGACCACAATGCTTTGAAATTGGAACGCAACCACAAGGAAACATTTGGAAGAAACTCAAACACTTGGAAACTAAGAATCATCCTGCTCCAGAATGATTCAATAAACCAGGAAATCAAAAATCAATTTAAACAATTTATGGAGGTCAACGAGAATGAAAACACAATGGTCCAAAACCTGTGGGACACTGCAAAGGCAGTCCTATGGGGGAAATACATAGCCATCCAAGCCTCACTCAAAAGAATAGAAAAATCTAAACTGAAGTTTTTATATTCTCACCTCTAGAAGCTGGAACAATAATAAAATAGATAAGCCACTGGCAAGAATTATACAAAAGAATAGAGAAAAGACCCAAATTAATAAAATTATGAATGAAAAGGGAGAGGTCACAAACAACAGCAATGAAATAAGAAGGATCAATACAAACTTTTATCCACAGCTTGATGCCAATAAATTAAGCAACCTTGAAGAGATGGAGGCCTTCCTGGAAAACCATTAAACTACCAAGACTGAAACAGGAAGAAATTGATTTTTTAATCAGACCAAATTATTATGAAGAAATTGAAGCAGTGATTAAAAACCTTCCAAAACCAAAACTCCAGTACCTAATGGATTCTCCAGGGAATTCTACCAAACATTCTCAGAAGACATAATACCTATTCTCCTAAAGCTATTTCAAGAAATAGAAA
>NW_024424300.1:0-1667 GCF_017311325.1 Ursus maritimus | reverse complement strand
GACTCACTTCACTGTGATATTGCTTTATTATGGTGGTCTGGAACAGACCCTGCAGTATCTCTGAGGTATGGCTGTATGTACAAATATTAATTCATTATGTTGTACACCTGAAACTAATATGATGTATGTCATTTATACTTTGACAATAAAAAAATTAAAAAAGTAATAAATTATTTCTTTTATTTATTTGCTTTTTTATTTATTTATATTGTTCTGGTTTTTACTGACATGATTTGCTTTTGGTTGATTTGGTTTTACTGGCATTATTTGTTTATTATTTATTTATATTGTTTTGGTTTTTACTGACAGTATACCACCAAAGAGGGCAGTGGGGATAAAGAAAATAAGAGAAGCACTATATGTAGAGACTTTGGTATGAATAATAAAACAGAGTAAAAGCGGATCTATTCTCATTATTACTATGAGTCAGTTCTTCACATTGATATCAGGGATAAAATTCTTGTTACTGTCAAGACAGGTCACTCTCACTGACCCCACCCACCACTCTACATTATGTTCTGTGCTGCTGAAAGCCATGGTACTGCAAATGCATTTGGAACTGGCTACTTTCTTATTCTTTCAACACAACTGCAGCAGGTTAAAATGTGTAATAAAATACAAGTCAATTAGAGGTAAAATTATGATGTAACTAATTTACATTGTGAACAAATAAAAGCACATCTTTTTGTTTTTTGGAAAAAAAATTCTAGGCCTAAAAAGAAAATTATAGCTAATGCCGTATTGAATAAAACAGTCTACTAGTGATGCTGGCTTCTTATATTAAGTGTGCTATAAAATAGCTAAATATTCAGATAACTCAAAATCTGTATTATTCATTTGCTGTTCTATTTTTATATGTTTGCAGTGAATACTTCATTTCAAAAATGCAAATATATGCATTGCCATTTTAGCAATCTACAAATGGCTGTTTATATTTTCTAGCTACTTTGAATATTTTCAAGAACTTTTATTATCTTACACTTTCAGAATATTTTGAAAGCTGGAATAAACCACTGAAAGCCTAGGGCATCTAGGCCCTGTATGAAATGGGATTCCAAGATGAAAAACTTGCATGGATATTTTAAATTAATTACCATACACAATGTAATTAAAAGGCACCACTTATCATTTGAAGAACAGCAGAAAATATGCATGGACCCTTAATACAGCTACTGTCAACTGGAAAAGAGAATTCCAGAAGCTAACATTAGAAACCATCAGCACTTTTGGATTGGCTATTTCTAAATACCTGTCAGACTCTTGAGTGGTTAACTTCTTAACAGACACAGATTTTATAACTCATTATAATTTGTTGTTGGCTTAGAATGACATCTGTCTTATTAAATCTGTGCACAAAGATCATTTTTTATAGTTGTTATATTTAAAAAAATACAACTCTACCTACAGAAAAATTGATATGGACATAAAGTGGTTTCAATCTAAACCAGAGAAAACTCTTATTTTAAAGTCATCATAGTGACTTTGGTGACATTAAGTATTTTAGCAGAAGAGTAGAATTATTAAAGACAAGTTATTTATCACCTCACTGTTCTAACATCTAATTCTATATACTCTCCCTTAAATTCTATCTTTTCAAACTACATTTGTTTTTAAAAATATTTATTCTGGGATGCCTGGGTGGCTCAGTCAGCTAAGTGTCTGCCTTT
>NW_024424299.1:0-1667 GCF_017311325.1 Ursus maritimus | reverse complement strand
GGCCCCTTAGCCCTCTCTGTACCCTGACGCCCACAGTCACCTCGGCAGAGAAGGGTGATGACCCCCATTTTACATTTTACGTGAGCCAGTCTAAGCCCAGACGGGCACGGTTATCCGTCCTGGGTCACTCGGAGCGACTGATAAGTTGGGACCAAAAAGACAATGCTCAGCCTTCCCAGGCCACACCCAGGGCTGCTGGGCTTCAGCAGGGAGCCCAGTGAGAGGCTGAAGTCCCACCACCCACTGTACCAAAGGCCCAGCTGTCCTCTCCACCCCTGCCCTGGCTGGGCCATCCCTTCCCGGATTCCCCCACCCGCCACCTCTGCGACTCACTCCAGCTCCTCCAGGTGGTAGCAGTGGCTCAGACCAGACATCACGTGGGCCAGGCCCTTGGAGCTCACACAGCTGGAGGTCAGCCTGGTGGGGGTCAAAGGGCAGCAGGTCAGATTGGGGCTCTGGGTCTCGAGAGAGCTCCGAATGCTGGTAGCAGAGGCCAAGGAGGAGGGGTGGGGCAGGGGGAAGGGGCCCTCCTTCCCTTCACAAATCTCCCCCACCATGGAATCGTTAAGCTTAGATACAGCTAGGACTAGTTGAGTATGTCCCTAAACCATATTCGGGTAGCAACATCGCCATCTACGCCTGGGCGGGCACCGCCGTAAGTCTAGCTAGCTACCGGGCTTTTACCGCGAGATCTGCATCTTTGTTTAAACCACAAAAATGAGTAGCAGGTATTAGAGAGGTGTTAAAGGTACACTGGCACCAACAGGACACCTTCTCCTTGATGTAATCAGCTGGATTAAAGAGAATTAAAAGTGAGAAAAGCTCCATTTTGCAACCGTCATACTGCCATTTGATTCAGGCAAGAATTATCAATGGAGGTGGAAATTAGTAGATGACAATGTGAGGAAGGACAGGATATCTACAGCGTCTTCAAGTGTCCCTGCAAGATATGGGTTCATGAGAAAGGGGGAAACAGTAGCTTTGCAGGGGGAGAAAGGCCGGCAGACACCCCCCCCTTCACTGGGTGATCACAGTTCTTATCACCAGTCAGGGGACAAAGAGACAACGCGTGCCTCCCGGGGAGAACACGGTAACCCCTCTGTGAGATTCCTGCCCCACGTGCAGAACTTAAATCTCAACGCGAAGAAACACTGAGGCCAAACGGAAGGACATCTGACAAAATCGCTGAGATGTAAATGTCATGACAATATCATGCCAGACAAAGAGGGGCCAAGGGCTGTTCCAAACTGTAGACAAAAGGCAAATGACAAGTCCTTTTTTAACCAACGTTAAATTTCCATAATTTTATATGTTTACTGGATTATGGAAGGGAATGTTCTCGTTCTTAGGAAATTCACTGAAATAGTAAGGGGTGAAGGGGCATGTTTATGCAACTACTTTCAAATGGCTCAGAAAAAGAGGGAGAGAGGAGAACAGAAGGGAGGGGGGAGGAAGGAGGAAGGGAAAAAGAGCAAATGCGAAAAAATATAGACAAGGAGTGAATTTGGGAAAATGGTATATGGAACTGCTCCTAGGTCTTCTGTTCGTTTGTAGTTATTTCAAATAATAAAGGAAAAAAAGAAAAAGAAAAAGAGAAAGCGTTGAGGAGGAAATCACTCTTACTATGTGGCCTTGTGGATGACCACACGCCTTGCCATGATTTCCGG
>NW_024424298.1:0-1668 GCF_017311325.1 Ursus maritimus | reverse complement strand
ATGGGAAGCCGCCACACGTGCTAACCTTCAGCACCAAAACAGCGGCGTTCCTCACCCCATCCTTCAAGTCACGCAGGGAGATGGAAAGGAACTATCGCATTCCAACAACTGAAGAAAGCATTACATTCTTGTGTCCACAGCTGATCATAGGGCCGCCTGTTCTTCCCAAGGAATCCACCAGGGCAGGGGTGGGGGCGGGTGCAGAGAGCGTCCATCAGAAAAGGACATGTTTCTACAGCTCCTTGGAGCTTCCTGACACCAGGACCTTCACCTCCACGGTTGTCCTGTGGGGAGCAGTAGCTCCCGGACTCCGGGGCAAGGCAACCTGCTCAGGCAGGGGGTGCTTCCCCTCGGCTGCTGCCTCACTGTGCCCCCAGTCCAACACTAGTCACCATCAGACCTAGAAACAACCATTTAGGACAACAGATCTAGCACGTCTCTCCCCCCAGCGGACTGCTGGTGGCTCACAGGTAAGGCGACACCTGAATTCCCTGCGTGTTCACCCTATGACCTCTGACAGAAGCCCCAAGGCAGCAGTCGGCATCACTAACTGCAACACAACACAGCCCAGCACAACACCCCGTCGTTATCCAACCTTTCAGTGACTGTAGCATTTCTCAGCTTAAGGAATCTTCAGAAGGATTGTTCTGAGCGGATTAGAGCCAGTTCACAGAGGCAGACAGACTCTCCGTACAGACCCGAAAGGTTAATCCAGGTCCCCCTTTTCTGCTTCAAATGTGGGCTTAATACAGAATCACCGTTCTCAGATCTCAAGTTATTAACTCACAGTCACACACCATCTGTTCATTTAGATTCAATAACACCCAACGGTACTTATGTAAGTGAGATCCTGTTTTTGTTGCAAGGAGACATAGGAAGCCCAATAAATATTAGATCATTTGAAATGGTTGATAACATCTCTCCTCCCCAGGATCTACTCTGAGGCCAGATGTTCTTCAGGAGACCGATATGATCTGAGGGGACAGTTAATTCACGTTGTACCCGCTGTTGCCGGAAACAGAAAATGAGGTTGTGCGGCTCATTTCAAGAAGCTCGAGTCATCTTGATCCCAAAGCCAGAGATGGGCAATACAAGAAAATCAAACAATAGCCCCATTTTGTTTTCAAAGGCACAAAATTCAAAATGAAAATAGTGTTAACGAATTAAATCTGAGCATTAAAAATGCCTCAGCATTGACCATAGTTTTCTCTTGGATTGCACGGAGCTCACCAGCAGGATATCGACCAGTGTCCAAAAGGGAGTAATAGCGTGTCAACTGATGGCCTAAAAAAGATAACTACTATTATCTCAGTAGATAAAAAAGTTATTTGAGGAAGCTCAAGACATATTTATGGTTCCAAAAAAATCTTTCGGGAAACTCAACATCAAAGGCACTTTCTTAAATGTATCAGATTAAGTTATAGTAAACAGATCGTTTAATGGAAAACTTGTCATCCGTTTCTCTGAGAATCTAGAACGAGTGAAGATTGACAACTATCACCACTATTGTCCCTCATGGTTCTGGAAGCTGTAGAGAATACCTTGGAATATAAAAAGATGGAAGAGATATAAGGACTGGAAAGGCAGAGTTAAACTGTCTCCATTTGCAGATAGAGTATAACCAGCAACCCGCAAAACCCACAAGTCAACAAACTCCTAGAATTAATA
>NW_024424297.1:37331-40245 GCF_017311325.1 Ursus maritimus | reverse complement strand
AAGAAGCAATTACCATTAATTTATATGGAAACATTTTTGAGCATTCCCAGACCCAAGAAATAACCTCTCTAAGGCTTTTTTGATACCTTATAACACATCTTGCTAACAGATGCCCAAACTAAATCGACATACAGCACAGATGCTCGGACAGTTCAAAGCTCTGGGGCTGCTGCTGAGATGCTCAGTGTGGTTCCTGGGAAGCAGTCGGGGAGCGCTGCTCTCGCTCTCACTGCCTCCAGACCAGCTCGCTGCAAACTAACGCTGAACGCTGTCTGTGCTTTTCTGAAAAAAAGCACTTTTTTTCATATGAGTGAAAATCCTCTTTGGATTTTCTTTCAGTTAGTGAAAGCAGGGACTAGTGTATGTCTTTCATTAAAGTGAAGTAGTGTGACGTGAACTTTTGAAAAGTGGGGATACCTGTATATTCTCCCATAGCAGCAAATAGTCTTTTATTTGTTCGTCCATGACGGTGTTTTTCATTTTCTTAAGATGAATCCCCTTGTTCTTTTATAGTCTCAGATTATGAATCTGTCCAAGTTTTGTATATTCTTTCAGCCAATTGCTTCAATATCAAAATTCAGTGAATTTTTAAAATAATTACAAGCGTGCGCGCACACACACAAAGTGTTTTGGCATTTGATTTTTGATCTTCCATATTTATTCAGTTCCCCTTCCCCATCATTTTTCTAGAACAAAAGCACCACCCCCCCGGGCCAAATGGCACAAAGGAAGGTGTTGTCACATTTTAGGGAGTTAATGGGGCAGTGGGGACTGATGACCAGGCATAGGGTATCAGGAAAGACTTCACAGAATGAGCACCAACCGTCACACCAGCCCTAGGGTATCAGTATTCCCACTGTGCAGGTCAGAGAAGTTATGAGGGGGAACAAGGTCACACAGCTAAGAGTGAGAACCAAAGATATTTTCTCTCTGCTTGGCTCATTGGTAGATGTCCACATAATTCTACTCAAGTACTAAATACCAGGGTTTGGGGGAGCTGTGGGCTTCAGTGTAGACATGGCCAAGTCCAAGAACCACAGCATGCATGACCATTCCACGAAAATGGCATAGAAATGGTATCAAGAAACCCTGGTCACAAAGATACAAATCTCTTAAGGGGCATAGACCCCAAGTTCCCGAGGAACTTGTGCTTTGCCAAGAAGCACAACAAGAAGGGCCTGAAGAAGATGCAAGCCCACAACACCAAGACCATGAGTGCCCATGCCAAGGCTGTCCGAGCCCTCATCAAGCCCAAGGAGGTCAAGCCCCGGATCTCAAAGGGTGGCAGCCACAAGCTCGACTTGCCTACATCGCTCACCACAAACTTGGGAAACATGCTCATGCCCACATTGCCAAGCGTCTCGGGCTCTGCCGGCCAAAGTCCAAGGCCAAGGCTCAACCCAAGGCCCAGGAGGCAGCTGTGGCTCAGGCTCCAAAAGGTGCCCAGGCCCCCAGGAAGTTTCCAAGTATAGAGTCTCTGTCTGCCAATGTGAGGATGCAAGGACTGGTATGACCCCTAGGCTTCTGGCTCTCTGGGGCTGGTGTCCTCCTGTGTATTTGTACAAATAAACCTGTGGCAGGATCTGTCAAAAAACAACAACAACAGGGGCGCCTGGGTGGCACAGCGGTTAAGCGTCTGCCTTCAGCTCAGGGCGTGATCCCGGCATTGTGGGATCGAGCCCCACATCGGGCTCCTCCGCTGGAAGCCTGCTTCTTCCTCTCCCACTCCCCCTGCTTGTGTTCCCTCTCTCGCTGGCTGTCTCTATCTCTGTCAAATAAATAAAAAATAAAAATAAAATCTTTAAAAAACAAAACAAAACAAAAAACAAAACAACAACAACAACAACAACAACAGCAAAATACCGGGGTTTGGATCTGGGTCTGTCTGAAACCCAACACAATGCCTTTCCCACCACAGAATGCTGCCTTCCTTTTTCTTGAATGATCGGTTTTGGGTTTTGTTTTGTTTTGTTTTGTTTTAACTTTTTAGGAATGCTTTAACTAAAACAAAGCACCCTAGAACAGTCCCTGGCACAGCAAGGGACTCGGCAGGGACTCTCCTTGTTAGTCGCCGTGAGGCCTTGGGAAGCACCTCACTTTCTAGGTTCCTGTCTCCTCATAGGGGAACAAGGCTGTGGGATGCGGGCTGAGTTCAGGCGAGGGGTCACAAACCCAGGTGCATCTGGACGTGCTGTGCGTAAGTGAAGGGTAGGGATTTGGGCCTCTGGAAGCACAAGGAATGGTTGCCTCTCAGTTTTTCCCATGTAGGAATGGGGCCAGAGTGGCCAGAGCCTCAAGAAAATCTCTCAAACTTTATTTTTATCTGAAATCTCCTGATTTGCAAATGTTGACAATAAATGGAGAAACAAAAACACTGTGCAGGCCACCCAAAGTTGTGTCCATCGCGGGGACCCAGCTGGCCACCAGTTTGCAACATGGGGATGACATGACATCGAAAGCCTCTTCTAGCTCTAGAATTCGGCAGTTCAGTGGAGCTTGCGTGTTTCTGCCCTTGTGAAGTGGCCCACACGATAGGAAGAATAAAACCTAGGTGTCTTCTGGCTTTGAGGTGACGCTGGTGAAGGCTGGGCCTTGTCACAGGTGACAGACGTCCTCGAGCTGATGGATTTTTCTGTGTCTTGGCAAAACGCCCATAGCCAAGCTCCTCCATTCATGTTTAACATGGCTACCCCACCTCTTGCTCCTGTCCCTCTGAAAACTACCCCTGTCATCCCCCAGTGCCTTCAGGTGTGTAAATCGGGGACTTTCCCTTCCATCCTGGGCGGAAAAGATACACTGTCACAAAGCAGACACGTGCAGTAAAGTCTCGGTTACAGAAGAAGGTGACGTTCTGGAAATATTTTGTAAAAAAAAAAAAAATGTGTAAGTATGAGAAGGGTCATCAGATAATATC
>NW_024424297.1:0-2488 GCF_017311325.1 Ursus maritimus | reverse complement strand
TTTTTAGCCATATTTTCTCTATTTCTGCAAAATTATTTCAAACCAATGTTCTAGTTTTGGAGAGGGGATTGAATTCCCACTTGGACATGTTACGTTGAAGATGTCCATCTGGGAGTAATGAGATATCAAGGATATATCCTCCATCCCGAAGTCCAGAGTGGAACTCCTTAGTTCCGTCTTCAGGGGACATGGTCCTCAAATGGAAACTCTTTATTATCTTGGGCCCCTCCTCTAAGAAACACTCTGGTTCTCAAAGTTTCTCTCAAATGTGGCACCCGGAATTACAGTATACCAAATAATGGTTGACCATCAAGACAGTTTGTTAAATAATTCTTAGGGATTACGCGGATGGTAACTGCTGCCCAGCTCATACCCCCTTGGGCCTTATCATTTAGTGCATGCTGACTTAAGTGCCAGCACCTGTATGTCTTTGCCTGAGGGCTTTCTGGGGCTGCCAAAACCCGTTTGGACTGTGCCCAGTCAGAAGTGCCAAGGAATGCACAGTGTCCAGGGGAGCCTTCAATGAATGGCAGGTGGGAGCAGGAGTATAGATGCCACAGCTCTCTCGCCCCTCAGTGGGTCACCCTAAGATTCATGTCCCCGCTGCTTCTCAGGGCTCACAGCAGCTTCAAGCTCCTGTCGCCTGCATGGCTGCTGGCTTCATACTCACCCTTTACTGGCTCTTTCCCTGTCTGACTTCTTTCACCGCCCCCCCCCCCACAGGAGGAGGTGTCATGGGGTCACCTCCCAAATTAATTAGTTGTACTGGAATCCTTATCTCGGGTCCTGCTTCCAGGGGGTACCACCTAAGGCAGAGCCTAAGAGTGCCTCGGCTTTCTTAGCAGTCACATCATGCCTGTGCTGCGTCCGATCTCACGGTCAGATAAACCTCCAACCTTTCTTTTGTGTCAGCGGCTGCCAGGTCATACTTCC
Source organism: Ursus maritimus (assembly GCF_017311325.1). Classification (NCBI taxonomy): domain Eukaryota; kingdom Metazoa; phylum Chordata; class Mammalia; order Carnivora; family Ursidae; genus Ursus; species Ursus maritimus. Next base: position 1,555 of record NW_024424297.1, on the reverse strand, counting down.
TAATGCTGTGCCTCGGCTATTGATTTTTTTTTAACCTGAACTCAGACTCTCTGTTTATTCCTGTTGTGCTCTTGGTTTATTTCCATATTCCAGCCTAACAGAATAACTTTGAATATTGACTTGTTCTCTTGCTATGTAAACGGTGCCCCTCCCAGACAAGAGTCGGGTTTGTAAATCTGAGAAGCCTGTCTTTTATGCCTTCGTTCACCTCTGAGGAAAATGTGAACCAGGAAGCGTTAGGAACAGAATTCTAAACTAAATTCCTCTTTGGAGTCAATAATCAGGATCTTTTCTGTAAGAATCCTCATTGATAGTGATTCAAACTGACTGCACACATTTAACCCAGAATTTACAGACTTGCCCGTAAGAATATTGGGGCAAGATTAGCTTGGTTGCTCTGCTAGAATCAAGATGAGCCCTGATTACGTCGTACGTATGATATCCAGATCTATAACTCCGTCGAAAAGGAAATGTGGGTTGTTTGCTCTTATTCACAAATCCACGTTAATTATGAACACCTCCGGATTCGTTTCTGAAAGTCCCCAATCTTCCTTTTAATAATCTGTTCTGGAATTTTATCAGAGAGCTAAGCAGTGTCAGGGGATAGGGGAGGGCTCAAGTTTAAGGTTGCTAGAATCTCCCCTTTCTTTTTTTGAAAATGAGGACTTCTGCCAGTACCTACCAGAGCCTCAAGAAAATCTCTCAAACTTTATTTTTATCTGAAATCTCCTGATTTGCAAATGTTGACAATAAATGGAGAAACAAAAACACTGTGCAGGCCACCCAAAGTTGTGTCCATCGCGGGGACCCAGCTGGCCACCAGTTTGCAACATGGGGATGACATGACATCGAAAGCCTCTTCTAGCTCTAGAATTCGGCAGTTCAGTGGAGCTTGCGTGTTTCTGCCCTTGTGAAGTGGCCCACACGATAGGAAGAATAAAACCTAGGTGTCTTCTGGCTTTGAGGTGACGCTGGTGAAGGCTGGGCCTTGTCACAGGTGACAGACGTCCTCGAGCTGATGGATTTTTCTGTGTCTTGGCAAAACGCCCATAGCCAAGCTCCTCCATTCATGTTTAACATGGCTACCCCACCTCTTGCTCCTGTCCCTCTGAAAACTACCCCTGTCATCCCCCAGTGCCTTCAGGTGTGTAAATCGGGGACTTTCCCTTCCATCCTGGGCGGAAAAGATACACTGTCACAAAGCAGACACGTGCAGTAAAGTCTCGGTTACAGAAGAAGGTGACGTTCTGGAAATATTTTGTAAAAAAAAAAAAAATGTGTAAGTATGAGAAGGGTCATCAGATAATATCAGCTTTTACAGATTGGGGCTGCCCAGAAAGGAGTCTATAAAACACTCTTCACAGAGACTCAAAGGAGTATTGATTTTTTTAGGAGCAGAAGGGGTCAAAATTACATCCCTTGCACAACGGCTGCCTCTGCTCCTCCATCCAGACCTTTTAAACAAAGAACAAAGTCAGGAAAAGGCAGAGAGATGGAGCTGGAAAGAGGGACAAAGAGGAAGGCATTGTCTGGTCCCTAAAAACCTTCCTCCCCC
>NW_024424296.1:0-1668 GCF_017311325.1 Ursus maritimus | reverse complement strand
CTGTGAAGGAGCAGGGTTTCTGTGTGTGACTGAAGTTAAACTACTATACATTCAATTTAGAAGGTTATACATTTAGGATGTTAAATGGGATCCCCACGGGAACCAGGAAGGAAAGAGCTACAGAATATACACAAAAGGAATTAGGAGGGAATTTAAACACTTCACATAAACTCAACACCGAGGACGACAGGAATGCAGGAAACGAGGGACAAAACGTTATAGGCCACACACCACACAAAGGGCACAAGACAGGAGGAAGTCCCTCCTTACCGGCGTTCACATTCCGGGTAAATGCATGAACCTCTCCAGTCAACGGACAGAGGATGGCGGGATGGACAGAAACGCATGGTGCAGCCGCTGGCTGTCCACGAGCGACGCGGCTGACATCTGAAGACACAGCGGGCTGGAAGTCAAAGGATGGGAAAGGAGACTGCGCGCAGACAGCACCAGGAGAGCTGGAGTGGTTTCACGAACATCAGACAAACAGACGAAGTCAGGAAAAGGCCACAAGGGACGAAGGAGGACAGTCCGTGTAACAGCTCAAAACAGCAAGAAGATCTAACAATTACGTTTACGTGTCTAATGACAGACCAACAAAACACAGGAAGCCAGACCCGACAGAGCGGAAGGGAGACGCGGCCAGCCTCGAATGACAGCTGGAGACCGCGGTGCTGCGCTCACGGGGATGGACGGAAACATCACAGGAGTAAGGGAATGGGGGACTTCACGCAACAGCCACCCAGATCCAACCAGACGCTCCACCGGACCGGGACGGCGCACGCCTTCCTCCCTGGTGCCCACGGGGCGGCGTACCGTTGTACCCGGTCGACCGCACGTGAGGCCGCACGTGAGACCGGACAGATTTTAGAAGGTAGGTTTCATACAAAGTATCTTCTCTGGCCCCAACAGGGTGGAGTTAGAAGTCAACACAGAGACAACGGGAACGTGCACAACATCGTGGACATGTAACACACCTTTACGCGACCAGAGGATCAAGGCAGAAATCACAAGGGAGACTAGAGACGAGATGAAATTAGATGAAGGAAACCGGAACGCGACACCAGAACACGGGCTGCAGCGACGGTGGTGCCAGCGGGGAGATCTGCAGCTGTAAATGCTGACGTTACAGGACTAGGAGGACGTCAAACCAACGGCCAGCTCACACCTGAAGGAACCAGACAAAGAACAGACGGAACCCAGAGCTGGCACAAGGGAGGAGACCATCAAGACTGGAGCAGGGGTCAGTGCAATGAAAGAAAACCAAGAGAAAATACATGAGAGCAAAAGCCGGTTCCTCGAGAAGATCGATGCATCGGCGAGCCTTGAGCTGGATGGACTAAGAAACAGACCCGAGTCCCTAAAATCAGCCCCGAAGTGTGGGACGCCGCTTCCAGAAATAAAACGGTCCACGAGAGCGTGCTGTGAACAACGGTACGCCAACAACGGGGTCACCTAGAGGAAGTGGACAAATTCCTGGAAACGGGAAACCCACCAAGACCAGATCACCAAGAAGCGGACCATCTGAATGGGCCTGTGAACAAGTAGGAGACCGAATCGGTCACAGAAATTCCCAGCAAAGAACAGCCCTGGCCCTGACGGCTTTACTGGTGAATTCTGCTCAACACTGAATAACCAACACCCGTCCTTCTCAAGCTTTTCCAGAACAAT
>NW_024424295.1:0-1668 GCF_017311325.1 Ursus maritimus | reverse complement strand
ATCTCAGGGTTGTAAGTTCGAGCCCCACGTTGGGTGTGGAGGTTACTTTAAAAAAACAAAATCTTCATAAAAAATATTTTTTATAAAGAATGCCATGGCATAGGCAATTCTTAAACTATGTTAAATTTTTAAAAGATCTAAAGGTGCATATATACCATGGTTATAACTATGTAAAAATAATTCCCCACCTCCCCTCAAAAACGTTTTTTCTGTGCTAAGAAAAAAAAAATGGAGGAAGCAGCAATGAAATTAATCAGTGGTTTATCTTTGAGTAGCAGAACTGGAGGGTTTTTTTTTTTAAGTGTGCTACTTTTATAACTATAATAAATACCTTCGCAAATATAACTATATTTAACCTTTTAAAATTATCCAGTAGGAGCTAAGGGAGTCCGTTTCAATTCCTTGAACTTCTTGGAATGAATAATTCACTTGTCTCAAGGCCCTTGGTTTATAAAATAAGGGAAAGAAACTAGTGTTCACTGGGCCATGTGTGCCAGGCTCCTCACACGCAGTATCTAATTAAATCTTGCCAATGGATACCCCGTTTTGCAGATGAGGGAGCTAAAGCTCATAGTGGATCCCCTGCTGAGAACTAGGTTTTGCCCCAGGACAAAGCCCCTGCTCAGCCTGCCACTGCCCTCTCCCCACCCCAGGGGCCCCTTATGATTATGAAGATCTTCACCTTCCAGGAGGGGACAGAGGAGGTGGGGGTGGGACAGGACAGGTGAGAGGGACACCTGAGAGTACTGTGTCAACAGAGCCTGTGCAAGAGTTTATCTTGCAGGGTGGGGAAGGTCAGTGTGCCAGCAGGTGGGGACAGGCACGTTCTGCTGACAGCGGCCGGAGCAGGTGTTCTCTGCTTTAGCTCTCTGGCCCCAGTAGCCTTTTACTGAACAGGATCTCCCCCTCAGCCCACCTCCCCATTCTGCACTCCCAGCCTCCTCGCACCTCTCAGCGCCCAGGACGTAGAGCTTCAGGGCTAGGGTTCGAGTTCCACCTCCACCACTGCGTTATGGGGGACTCAGGAGAATACCACCCACCCCCCACTTAGCTGTAAAGTGAGATCGGACTAGACCAGAGGTTCCAAACTCAACGCTGGGCAGCTAACAAGCAAAACAGCCGAGGTGTGAGAGCCAGAGCGCCGGTAAGAACACTAGCGAGAAGGAGCCGCCTGCCAGCCTCGGTGGGTCAGCGCCATGCGGGAATGCAGACGCAGAGACGCAAGATCTTTTGGGTTGTTTAAGACAAACCAGAAATCCGGATTTTTTAAAATACAAAATGTCTCGATTTATTAACGTCAACTCAGATTAAAATCCATACATATGCAGGCCGAGGGAAAGTGGTCTACGAGCCTGATGATATGGCCTGTGGGCTGCCCATCCAGGACCTCTGGAGTCACCTGTCTCTGGCACCTTCTGGCTTTGACCTCTGGTTCCTGGACTCCTAGTCTGCAAATGGAGACAGGGCTAGGCAGAAGGAGGCCCAGGCCTGTCAGAGGAGGAAGGCCAGTCCGCTAAGGAGGAGGTGCCCTAAGTGGCTCTGCTGAGCCCCCTTACACGCCCTAGGCAAATACATGGGCTTTAAAAGCCTCTGCCGGCTGCCTGCCAGAAGCTGTCCCAGCTGTGGCTTGTGTGCTGGGCACGGTGCTTGGCGGTGGTCCCGCACGCC
>NW_024424294.1:0-1669 GCF_017311325.1 Ursus maritimus | reverse complement strand
AAGCAGGGGGGAGGGGCAGAGGGAGAAACAGACTCCCTGCTCAGCAGGGAGTGTGATGCGGGACTCAATCCCAGGACCCTGGTTGTCATGACCTGGGCCGAAGGCACAGGCTTAACCGACTGAGCCACGCAGGAGCCACGCAGCCCTGTGTCCTGTTTCTCATGTCAACATGTTACGAGCCTGAAACGAATTATGCATCATCTTTCACTGTCATTTGCTAAGAGTCACTAAAGCTGGTATCGGGAAAATATGCCACTACGATGCATGAAATGAAATTACCTAAAATGAACTTCTCATGGTTTTATCCTACAGGTTCCTTCATTTCTGGTGGCTGAGGTCAATATTTCTCTTACAGATCATCTCTCACTCCAAACTACCTTCCAAGTTTTGGTCACGGGACAGATTTTAAAGTTGGTCTTGATCTCTGGTATGACAGATGAGTACCCACTTCATTACCTCCGTGTAGACCTCCGTGCAGGGCGGCATTGTATAGACTCAATCACCGGACTGCGGTTCAGAGTTCGCATCTTAACTGGAGAGTCAAATGCTCAGCTTTTTGTTTTGCTTTGTTTTTTTAACTGAACTTCAAAATACTAGCTAATGCAAGGGGTTCCTGTATTGTTCTTAATAAGTACCCGGAAGAAAAAGCTAGGAACGAATTCAGGATAATTCCACATTCTGCAAAGACAGCCTGGCTGCACTGTCCTCCCCCTTCCCAAAGATGACAGCCATCCCCTTCTTTTGTCATTTAAAAGCCTACAAGAGACTACCCAGCACCCTGGGCTGCAGCCCCTCCCAGCCCTGGCAGGCACAACCGCCTGCTCTCTGCAGCCTTCTATCTCTTCCACAATCTTCTATCAGTTGTCAGGAAGACTCCTCCCTTTTCTCAGCTTTTGCATTTAAAACGTGCACGGGGAGGATGGCTTGTGTCTCATTCTCTGAGGGAGATCTGCAATGACCGATCAAGATGTACGAGCTTGCTTTTGCATAGTTCCACATTTGCTCTTACATTTCGGTATTTCACTCACACGTTGCCCAAGGATGTCGCTCGTAACAGTTTATGCTCATTTTCAGAAAATTATTTCCTCAACTGTTTCAAACCTAAGTACCAGGCAGCAGAATGGCTGCAAAGCAAACCATTAGTCTCCCTCAGCTCTCCGATTACCAGAAGTTACTCATCACAGTGCTTGGGTCAACACCGTCTCTTTCAAGGGAGACAGAGAGAGGAATCACGGATGAGGGCCGTTTGTCATGTTTCTCAGAGCTTCACAAAAGTATACGATTGCGTTTCACGTCACTGCTGTCTGGAGACGTCAGGTGTGGCGTTCCCCCCCGCCCCACTCCTGTAAAGACCTCCGCATAGAGACGGAACAGAAAGGACTGTATGGAGGTAAGAGCCCAAATGAGCCGGCTTTGTAAATTCTTTCAGCCATGATTCAGATCATGCTCTGAAACAATGCCTTCAGCGAGCCGTAGAAGGTGAGGTTTTTAAGAGCCACGCGGCCAAGCAGGTGGCCCCGGGTTACCAGGTCATCACACTCGTGCCGTGGGGCTCAGATTCTTTCACTATAAAACAGGCAACAACGATTACTGTTATTGGCATTACTGTTTATTGATTGGCATTATTGATTATTGGCATTACTGTTCATACTAGGATGACCCTTATTGT
>NW_024424293.1:0-1670 GCF_017311325.1 Ursus maritimus | reverse complement strand
TGACTTGCAGTGTGAACACCTTCTGGGCTTCAAGTAAAGGAATGTCTCAGAACACTAGTGTGTTGTTGAGAAAGCAGCTTTCACTATAGATAACAAATCCATTTGCCCATCAGATGATTTCCAATTCTTTGGTAGAGGACCCACTTAAGTTGTCACCTGACATCTATCTTTCATTCCCTTCCCATCACTAAAAATTATCCCTTTGCCCTCCACATACCCTTAAGGCTGACTTGTCTTTATGAATCATTTTTTCTTTCGTATTAATCTGATTCAATCTGTAGTCAGACATTGAAAAGAGGGTTCACAGGTATGATTTGATGAGCTTTACAATTAAAATTACAACACATTTTAAAGTTGAGAATGAGAATAATACAGATGGGAGCAGAGGATCTAAGACCTTCAGTGAATTGCTTTCCACTCCACTGCCTCCAACAGATTGGGGAAAACTAATCAGCAGTGACCTTTTCAAATGACTTCCGTTTATACTAGCATTGTTTAGTGTAAAAATTACCAAATCTATAATTATTCACTCTATCTAGACTAGACATTTCAATTAATATACATACCACACCCATAATATTCCTTCTGGGTATAGGTCAAAAAGTCCATGCTACCCAAAGTGTGGTTTACAGACCAGAGCTAGTCTGTGGATGGTTACCAGACTTAGCCAGGCAAGTACAGAACTTGAGAGTATCTGTAATTAGAAAGGTTTGTAGCAATTTGATAGAGTGATTTTACGTCTGTTCAATCTAATAATTAAATAATGTAAGATTTAGCACTTTGAATTTTTTTATTTTAATTGTATCTTTCATTGTAATTAAATTTTATAAAAATATCAGTCCAGGACAAATTGGGTGAAATCCTTCACCATGGGCAGATTGAGGATGCCTCTAGGTGGGCACCTGCATTAGTACATTAGTGACCGTGTAGGTGTAGATTCCTCTCTCGCATACCCTCACTCCAGACCGGATCCTATACAAGAGCTCCTGTCAGAGCAAAGTCCATATCCAACCTGCAAGCATTGGAAAAGCCGAGAATCAGGATGTACCCTGCTGGGGAAGCTTGCGCCATCAGCTATGAGGGGTTGAGGTATCTCAGTAGAGGGGACTCTGTTATTGGTCCCCTGTGTTGAGCTTGGCCCTTCACTATGATGCTTCTCTCACATAAGAGAAGTCTGGAAGTCACCAGTGCAAGCAGTGGGGCAACTCCATGAAATCCTTGGGGCCCTTGCAGATTGCTACAGCACTCTCCTTGGGTGTGCTTCATGGTTTCAGTCAACTGCTGAGCTCTGGTTAACACGTCTGCATCCCAGGCAGCAGATAAAGGAGGGAAGGGGAAATTCCCAGGAGTCTTTCACTAGGTAAATATGGAGAATACTTTTAAGAACCTGTTGGTTTTCATGTTTATTGGCATGCGTGATTTCTAGGCCAGCGCTTTTCCCACTGGGCCAATCAGCCATTAGTAGAACACATTTCTTTCCAGGATTATAATGAAGAGGGATTGAAATGCCCTTCCTTGATCTGCTTCCATTGTATGGGTTCAAATTTTCTTTATTCTTATACCTTTTCGTGTGTGTATAGGAATGAATAGTTTGTAGTCAGAATTAAATGGTCTGTAGTCATACCAGATTAAAGGGCTAGTGTCCAAAATCTATAAAGAACTTATCAAAC
>NW_024424292.1:0-1671 GCF_017311325.1 Ursus maritimus | reverse complement strand
TGTGAAATAGTTTGAGAATACATGTTAACTTTTCTTTAAAACCTGGTAGAATTCATCAGGTAGATGCCGTCTGGTCTCGGACTTTTGTTTGTTGGGAGGGTTTTGAGTACTGATTCAATTTCATTACTAGTAATCACTTTGTTCAGATTTTCTATTTCTTTCTGCTTCAGTCTTAGAACATTATATGTTTTTAGGAACTGTACGTTTTTATCATTTTTCTTCTACATTGTCCCGTTTGTTGGTGTGTAATTATTCTAGGAGACTTTTATGATCCTTTGTGACTCCTCTTTCATTTCCAATTTTATTTATTGGGGTTCTCTTTTTTTTTATGAGTCAGACTTAAGGTTTACCAGTTCGTTATCTTTTCAAAAAACTAGTTTAGTTTCATTGATTTTTTTTCTATTTTTTCAGTCTCTGTTTCATTTATTTCCACTCCACTAACTTTGAGCTTTGTTTCTTCTTCTTTTTTTTTTTTTTTTTTTTTTTTTTTTTTTTTAGTTCTTATGGGTGTAAATATAGATTGTTTGAGATTGTTCCTATGTCTTGGAGTAGAACTGTATCACTACAAATCTCCCTCACAGAATTGTTTTTATTGTAGCCGATAGATTTTGGAACATTGTGTTTCTATTTTCATTTGTCTCCAGGTATTTTTTATTTTCTCTGTGATTCCTTCATTGACCCATTGGTTGTTTAGTAGCATGTTGGTTACCTTCCACGTTTTTGTGTTTTTTTACAGTATTCCTCTTGTAAATGATTTCTACTTTCGTACTGTTGTGATCAGAAAAGATGCTTGATATGGGTTTAGTCTTCTTAAATTCACTGAGACCTGTTTTGTGGCCTAATGTGAAGTATCCTGAAGTGTTCCATGCACCTGAGAATAATGTGTATTCTGCTGTTTGGGGATAGGATGTTCTCTGTGTGTGTGTGTGTGTGTGTGTGTCCATATATCCATCTGGCCTAATGTGTCATGTAAAACCAATTTTCCTTATTGATTTTCTGTCTGGATGATCTATCCACTGATGTAAGTAGGGCATTAAAGTTCACTGCTATTATGTATTACTGTCATTTTCTCCCTCTATTTCTGTTAATACTTGCTTTATGTATTTTGGTGCTCCTGTTTTGGGTACATAGATATTTACGAGTATTATCTCCTCTTGTTGAATTAATCCTTTTATCATTATGTAATGCCCTTCCTTGGCTCTTGTTACATCCTTTGTTTGAAAGTCTATTTTGTCTGATATAAGTATTGCTACCCCAGATTTTCACTTCCTTTTGCATGAAATATCTTTTTCCATCCTTTCACTTTCAGTCTCTATGTTTCTTTAGGTCTGAAGTGAGTCTCTTGTAAGCAGCACAGAAATGAGTTATCCATTCAGTTATTTTATGTCTTTTGATTGGACTGTTTAGTCCATTTAAATTTAAAGTAATTATCTTTTTTAAAAGATTTTATTTATTTCTTTGACAGAGATAGAGACAGCCAGCGAGAGAGGGAACACAGCAGGGGGAATGGGAGAGGAAGAAGCAGGCTCACAGCAGAGGAGCCCGATGTGGGGCTCGATCCCATAATGCCGGGATCACGCCCTGAGCCGAAGGCAGACGCCTAACAACCGCGCACCCAGGCGCCCCTAAATAATTCTTGATAGATATGTACTTACTGCCATTTTGTTGCTT
>NW_024424291.1:942-1671 GCF_017311325.1 Ursus maritimus | reverse complement strand
CAGGAAGGCTGATGTGACTTGAAGGGCATTAACCTGACATCGTTTTTCAGGGCAATAAGATGTGGACATTTCCCTAGTCCTACACACCCAAAGTTGAATCGGAATCAGGATTGAGGAGGCTGATGAGAGTTGAAGGTGTTTTCCTGTACACGGTGGTTTATTACCAATAAGGATGGGTCAGAGTCCTCGAAATTCCAGAACCTTTTCATTAATGCTTCCTACCTGTGAAAGATGATGTACATTGGTCTTTCCCTGTATAGTGTGGTGACTCAAAGAAAAGTGCTTAGCCCTTTCGTCAGACTTCCACGACCACTGTGGGGCTGGCTTCCATATTCACAAAGGATGATGTTAGGGCTAAGAAGGTTCCTGTACACTGTTATTTCTTACAGATAAGTGTATGGCATTTTTGTTACATTGCCAGAGCCACTTAGCGCCGGGCGTGCCGGCCTCCTGGGGATGAACCCTAACCCTAGGTAGGCCCCCGAGGGGCCCCTCCCAAGAGGCCTTGCGCAACAACGCCAGGGATTGGGGCCCCCGAGCCCAGCACCGGAGTCAGCCTGCCGCCCCACAGCAACTCGGGCTGCTAGGGGCACCGCCAGTCTTTCAGGGCGAGAGAATGGGCAGGGCCCTCCAAGCCCCCGGCGAACTTCGAAGGCCCCTGTGCCAAAACGCTTGGGCCCACACTCCCTCTCACCAGTGCCCTCACCTCGGCCTGCCCCTCTGCCTGCC
>NW_024424291.1:200-932 GCF_017311325.1 Ursus maritimus | reverse complement strand
CCACAACCACTTACCATAGGGATTCAATATTAAGCAAAGATACTGTTCGTTGGAAGAGAGGTCCTGCCCACTGTTGTTTCTCACTTATATGCTCATCTTCCTTACCTCATGGTAACATAACCACCTTGATTCCTGCTTCCGTCTTCAGGAAGGCTGATGTGACTTGAAGGGCATTAACCTGACATCGTTTTTCAGGGCAATAAGATGTGGACATTTCCCTAGTCCTACACACCCAAAGTTGAATCGGAATCAGGATTGAGGAGGCTGATGAGAGTTGAAGGTGTTTTCCTGTACACGGTGGTTTATTACCAATAAGGATGGGTCAGAGTCCTCGAAATTCCAGAACCTTTTCATTAATGCTTCCTACCTGTGAAAGATGATGTACATTGGTCTTTCCCTGTATAGTGTGGTGACTCAAAGAAAAGTGCTTAGCCCTTTCGTCAGACTTCCACGACCACTGTGGGGCTGGCTTCCATATTCACAAAGGATGATGTTAGGGCTAAGAAGGTTCCTGTACACTGTTATTTCTTACAGATAAGTGTATGGCATTTTTGTTACATTGCCAGAGCCACTTAGCGCCGGGCGTGCCGGCCTCCTGGGGATGAACCCTAACCCTAGGTAGGCCCCCGAGGGGCCCCTCCCAAGAGGCCTTGCGCAACAACGCCAGGGATTGGGGCCCCCGAGCCCAGCACCGGAGTCAGCCTGCCGCCCCACAGCAACTCGGGCTGCTAG
>NW_024424291.1:0-92 GCF_017311325.1 Ursus maritimus | reverse complement strand
CTCACCTCGGCCTGCCCCTCCGCCTGCCGCAGAGCTGGCGGAAGGAACCTTCTGGAATCCTGGAGGCTAACACTTACCCTAGGTCGGCCCCC
>NW_024424290.1:0-1672 GCF_017311325.1 Ursus maritimus | reverse complement strand
TCTGTTATTTCCTTCATTCTGCTAACTTTGGGCTTAATTTGTTCTTCTCCTGGTTTCTTGAGGTGTGAAGTTAAGTGTTTATTTTAGATCTTTCTAATTTCTTAACATATGCATTTATTGCTATAAACTTCCCTTTCAGAATTGTTTTGCAGAATCCCATAAGTTTTGGAATATTGTTTCCGTTTTCATTTGTTTCAAGATATTCTTTGATTTCTTCTTTGACCCACTGGTTTTTCATTAGTGTGTTTTTTAGTTTCCAGATGCTTGTAAATTTTCCAGCTTTCCTCTTGCTGTTGATTCCTAGTTTCATACCATTGTGGTCAGAAAAAATATTTCAGTCTTCTTAAATTTTCCAGGACTGGCTTTGTGTCTTATTACTGTGTTCTCTTTATCCTGGAAAATGTTCCATGTGTGCTTGAAAATAATGTGTATTCTGCTGCTATTGGATGGAATGTTCTAAATGTCTGTAGGTCCATTTTGTCTAAAATATCATTCAAGTCCAACTATTATTCCTTGTTGGTCTTCTGCCTGCATGATCTATCCATTGTTGAAAGTGGGGTACTGAAGTGCCCTATTATTATATTGTTATCTATTTCTCCCTTCATATCTGTTAGAATTTGCTTAATACATTTAGGTGCTCCAATGTTGTGGATGTATATATTTATGATATATTATAATAGCCTCTTGATGAACTGACCCATTTTTCATTATATAATGACCTTTGTAGTTTGTTACCATATTGGCTTGAAGTCTATGTTGTTTGATATGAATATAGCTATTCCCATTTTCTTTGGTTCTATTTGCATGGAATATCTTTTTCTATCCCTTCACTTTGAGCCTATGTATGTCTTTAAAGCAGAAGACAGTCTCTTGTAGGCAGCATATAGTTGGGTCATTTTTAAAAATCTATCCAGCCACTATGTGCCTTTTGATTCATGAATCCATCCATTTACACCTAGAGTAATTAATGATATGTAAGGAGTAACTAATGCCATCTTCTTAATTGCTTTCTGGTTGTTTTGTATTTCCATTTTCTCTTTTTTCCTATATCTTTTTTTCTTCTTTCCTATTTCTGCCTACTTTTATAAATTGGTGGTTTTCCATGGTGGTATGCTTTGTTTCTACTTTTTAAATGTTTTTGTGAATCTTTTCTAGAATTTTGCTTTGTGGTTACCATGAGGCTTACATAAACCATCTCAGGGATAAAACAGTCCATCTTAAGCTGATCTTTGCAACTTATCTTTGCCTATAGAGACTCCACTTTTTCATGTTTTTCCTTTTATATATTTGACGTCACAACGTATCTTTTTTATGTTGTGTATTCATTAAAAGCTATAGTAGTTATAGTTATTTTTAACACTCTTTACATTTAGCCTTTTTACTATACTTAATTGTATAGTACACCATCTTATATACAATTAGAGTTTTCTAAATCTGACTGTATATTTTCAGCAGTATGAAATATTTTACCAGTGTGTTGTATACTTTATATATTTCCATGTCTCTGATTAGCACCTGTTCATTTCAACTTGAAGTACTTTAAGCATTTCCTGCAAGGCAGGTCTAGTGGTGATGAACTCCCTCAGCTTTTGCATGTTTGGGAAAGTATTTCTATTTCATATCTGAAATAATTTTCTGAAGGTATTGTGCACTTAAAAATTCATTAAAAAAG
>NW_024424289.1:0-1674 GCF_017311325.1 Ursus maritimus | reverse complement strand
TGCAGAGAAAGGCCCCCCTCTGAGAACCAGATATGCAATCCCTTCATAAGACTTAGGTTGAACTAGGACAACAGAGAACCTCATCGCCACCACCATAAACCTAGCACCGCGTACATAACCAGCAAGAGCACGGAGAGAGATCCCTTCCGTGGTGCAGGCATGCAAGGACATCCGAAAGCAGAAGGTACAGCACAGACTCAGAAAAATCTGCTGGCAGCCCAGCCCCCAGACTAAACTGAAGGCAAAAGCAGCCTCATACCAGAGAAATTTGAAGGCTGCATTGCCCTGAACATAACAAACCAATGGCAAACACCAAACCCAGATCTACTCCTTCATAAATGGAATCAAGCCCCTACATGGAGTTCTGTGAAAAAGTGCTTATTTTCTTGCAAAAATACTATTTATCTCAGTCTCTACTGTTCTATACATCATATCCAGCATTTAGTACCAAAAAACAAACAAAAAACAAAACAAAACAAAACAAAAAAAAAAACCCACAAGACACACGAAAAGAGAAAATAATTCCTTTCCAAAAGATAAAAGAAAAATAATTCATTTTCTAAAGTTAAAACAAGTAATAAAACCAGAATCTGATGAACTATTACACAAAGAGACTTTAAAATAACTATGGTAAATACACTAAACATAATCTAATAAAAAGGTAAACAGCATGTATGACTATATAAGCTCCTGCAGAGAAATGGAAACACTAAGAATCGATGGAAATACCTGAATTTATTTAAAAACACAGTGTCAGAGATAAGTCTATTGAGAGGCTTGTCAGTACACTTGACAGAGCTCATAAAAAAAATCGATGAACTGAAAATCTATTGGCCTATCTCACATGATTTTGTAACAGAACAGACTGTTCATTTAAAAATATCGGTTCACTTAGTTATACAGATCTTCCATATGTTGGCACATTTTATTATACAATAGTTTTTTGACTACATTTTTAATGTTACCACCAATCTCATTAGAAAAACCTTCAAGTGTCGGGAAACCATCAGGCTGATGGCGATAAATACAAGCTTTCCAAAATTCTTATTTTTGCCTGAAAGCTTAAATTTTATCACTAGCAACATCTACTATCAGTTATTTTTCTCAAAGTAATGGTTCATTCATTTGCAAGAACGTAATGGCCAAAGACTCAATTCTGAATAAGCATAGCTTTTCTGTCAGTTTTATTTTTAAATAAAAATGATGCTCTGTAAAACCAAGTGGTTAGTTCAGCTCATAACTCAAAAACAAGTTACCATCCTCCAGACAAACTTTGTAATTCACTATGCATATTTCCCGTTTCACCAAATGGAGTAACTCCATTACTCTGAGGAGTAACTCCTATCTATGAAATACTAAAAAGGGCATTCTGAGGAAAAAGAGAAATATTTTAGCAATTGAACTGTATGCAAAATTTTTAGAGCTAGAAGTGTACAGGTTTACATAAGTTGGTTTCCTATTAAGTAATTTGAACTAACCTCCCTGCCATCATATCAAGATATTTTTTTAAAGATTTTATTTATCTTTTGAGAGAGAGAGCACAGGTGGGGAAAGAAGGGGAGAGAGAAGGAATCTGAAGCAAACTCCTCACTAAGCGCAGAGCCCAAGGCGGAGTTCGATCCCATGACCCGAGACCATGACCCGAGCTGAAACCAAGAGTCAGATGCTTAACCA
>NW_024424288.1:0-1676 GCF_017311325.1 Ursus maritimus | reverse complement strand
AAAAAAAATAATGTCATCTGGGAACAAGTACAGTTTTATTTATCTCTTCTCAATCTATATGTCTTTTATTTCCTTTTGCTATTGTGTTAGCTATGACTTCCAGTACAATGCTGAATAGGAGTGGTAAGAAGGAACATCCTTGCTTTGTTCCTAATTTGGGGGAAATTTTCTCATCAATAAGTATGATATTATATATATAGATATATATACAGTCAAGGGAGGCAAGTTTTCCTCTATTCCTAGTTTTCCAGTAAATCAATTTGGTTTTCTTTGTCAGCAAGAAATCTATTCTAAGAACTCTATTCTTTGTGATTCTTTGTGTATATATCAAAATGCCTCCAAAGTTCCATTATTACACAAAACTTCAGGCTTAGTAAATTCTAGTGAATTACTTAAATTACCAACTTATTTTTTGGTTTTCATTTTCTTTTATTATCCTGGATTAAAGTATTGAAGAAAGTTGTTTTATTAAATATGGTAGATGTATTCTTTCTGTTTACTCACTGTCACATCTCAGTGAATTTCAGTGGTTTTTTTCTTGGTATTTTTCTCTAAGTTAGAAAGCGTATTCTAAAGAACATTAATCCTTTGAGATGTGTAGCCAAAGAGTACTGGGTAAGTACCCTTATTCTTCTTGGAAAGACCTATTTTACATTATCATATTAAAGGTTATGAGAAACTCTCCAAGAAAGAATCCCTAATAATTCTGCCAAATATACTTGATTGTGAAACTTCACTTTTCACTTCCGATATTCCACAGATTTAGTGAACCACAAAATACACCTTCAGGAACACATTTTTTCTTTGTCTACTAGATATGAAGCTTCAGGTGCATATGAAAGATCAATACCTCCTGCACAGCCAACATTTTTTTCCTGAATTTATTGGCTTGTTTATTTCCAAAGCAAAGTGAAGGTCCTTTCAGCTGTGATATGAATGGTGAATATTGAATTTGGTAGAATCACTTTATGGTCACCTTTGAAACACACTGGGTCCCTCCATGGTTCTCATGAGAGGGGGCCATGTAGAGACACTGAACAACCAGGTCTGTCACTGAAACCTTATCCCTTCTCATCTCTGGGCCCCAGTGGCTTCTGCAACAGGACCAGACAACTTCCAACATTGCCAAGCTCTAGAACTTGATGGATCTGACCACACTTTCATTTAGACTTGTTACACCAGTCCTGTCCCCACTTTGCTCTTCTTTGGTAGGTGTCTGCTGTGAGGCTGGAACTGCTGGCTTCCCATCATCCAGAGTACTATGTCAGGAACTGTCATGGGGAAACAAAAGGCTCAGATTTGAAATGTCACATTAGCTTCTTCAAAAAGACTTAAAAGGAAAACTACATGTTTTTCAGGGTAACATCTTTTTCCCCCCTTTTGACTCTATAAAAACTTATAACTTAGTGATTCTCAGTAGAATTTGTATTTAAAGAATGGTTTAAGAGTTCTTTAATGCACTGAGGTTATCATTGAAGTATTTATGGCAAATTATAATATAAAGTAACAGCCTCAGTCTGTGTCTGGTTAGCTTAGTTATAGGATCATAAAATGATAACGTATAAAACTAGAGGGGAACTTGGAGGTCATCGGCCTGACTTTCAAAGCAAAGCCGGAATCCTCCAAGCTTTCCTGAGGAAGATTGTTTACTCTCTGCCTTAACTAATCCAGTGAGG
>NW_024424287.1:0-1676 GCF_017311325.1 Ursus maritimus | reverse complement strand
TCTGACTCTTGGTTTCAGCTCAGGTCATGATCTCGGGGTCAGGGGATCAAGTCCTGGGTCAAGCTCTATGCTCAGTGGAGAGTCTGCTGGAGATTCTCTTCCCTCTCCCTCTGCCCCTCCCTGACTTGTGCACGCTCACTCTAAAAATAAAATGTATCTTAAAAAAAAAAAAGAAAGAAAGAAAAGGAAAGAAAGAAAATTTTGAGGTAGGTGCTTCTGGCAACCAGAACTTAACACAGGACAAGGTACAGGCGAAGAGTACCAGGCCTGAATACTACTGCCAGCCCCACCTGATTCCAGACACCAGAAGAGGACATCCTTCGAGGAACGCACTCCAAAGCACGAGGCTCCTGAGGCATGAGCCTAGAGCAAGGGATACCCCCCCACACTGGATCTCAGAGCAGTACTGAGTGGGAGCTAACCACACGTGCAAGTCAGATTCACAGTTCAGCTTGACACATTTCCTGAGCACCTGCTAAGTGCCAGGCCCAGGGTGGGGGCAGACTGGAAATCTGCGAAGCCACAGTGCCTTGCACATTGCAGTGTCGCTGCAGCAATGATGCACTGGTTGCATGGCATCGCTTCCCTCCTGTGCAACAGATTCCACAGTGCCTTGGGATCCAGGGACCTGTTCACACCTCACTGTATCCACTATTTCATTCCAATCCAATAAATATTAAATAACAGGAAATACTGAGGTTTATTCCATGTGTTCCGGGCATTTGTTTAGACCTCATTACTTTTTAGAGGGAGCTATTGGGTGGAGGGTGGGGAGTGGGGAGACAGTGAGAAGCCCAGAGAGGTACATCATGATGAAGCCCAGCCCAGGGCTGGGGTTTGTCAATGAAAACAATCCTCTTTCCTTCCACTGGGGTTCCTTTCATACCTTATGCCTTAGTAAAGACTCTGCTGGTTATCAGGCGAAAACTCCTCAAAAACGGAGACTCCCAAGGGTTCACAGGAGGAGGCAGAGAAAATCACCAGTCAGATAACTATGGCACTCTTGTTCAGCTGAGAACAGGAAGCAAGCTTCCGGTGGGGCTGAGCAGCATGGAAAACAGAGAGCTGTTGAGGGAGAAGAGGAGACGAGACACAGGAGAAGTGAGTAGTGTGGGAGGGTATAGATGGGGAAGCCCAATTCGCGCCTGATGTGTGATGTGAGAGGCAAACCCCCTGCTCTGTCTCCCGAGTAATCTTCAGTAAAAGATCTTTTCCCATTAATGTCCTGTGGCAGCCTTCACTGTGCCCGCTCCTGCATTCCCAAAGCTCCACCAACACAAGGCCCGTGGGGGGTGTATCCGTTTCCTCGGGCTGTCATAGCCAATAACCACAAACTTGGTGCTATAAAACAACAGAAATTTATTTTTTCACAGTTCTGGAGGCCAGAAATCTGAGATCAAGGGGACATGAGGGCCTGGCTCCCTCTGAAAGCTCTAGGGGAGGATACTTTCTTGCTTCTGTCGGACTCTGGTGGCCCCAGGCATCCCTTGGCTTGGGGCCATGTCACTCCAACCTCTGGCTCCATCTCTGTCTCTGGCTTTTTGCTTTCTCCTCTATGTTTTCCTCTTCTGTTTCCTTTTTTGTTTTTAAGATTTTATTTTTAGGGCTGCCTGGATGGCTCCATCGGTTGGGTGGCTGCCTTCGGCTCAGGTCATAATCCCAGAGTCCTGGGATCG
>NW_024424286.1:9060-40293 GCF_017311325.1 Ursus maritimus | reverse complement strand
TGACCAAATGAGATCCAACTGCCCAATTTCCCAGGCCTAAAAACAGAACTGGGGGCCATGATTCCACCTCAACACTTCTTACAACTTCAGGATAGGTCGTCATGTATCACTCCATCCTCTGTCTCTGTGGTGGTTTGAGACTGAGGCCTGTGGCTGAGCCCTGGGTTATTTTTCAGCCCTCTGAGAAGATGATTTGGGGGAGTACAACACTTTGGAGCCTAAGGGGGCTCAGTGAAAAGCAACTTTTGACATTTCATGTGGACAGCTTAAGCCTTAGAAAGACAGTCTCATCTATGGAACATAAGAACTAGGAAGATCAGGGGCGCCTGGGTGGCTCAGTCATTGAGCGTCTGCCTTTGGCCCAGGGCGTGATCCTTAACCAGAGACGTAAAGGACCTATATTCTAGAAACTATAAATCACTCTTGAAAGACATTGAGGAAGACATAAAAAGATGGAAAGATATTCCATGCTCATGAATCGGAAGAATTAACATAGTTAAAATGTCCATGCTACCCAGAGCAATCTACACTTTCAATGCTATCCCGATCAAAATACCAAGGACATTTTTCAAAGAACTGGAACAAACAGTCCTTAAATTTGTATGGAAACAGAAAAGACCCCGAATCTCCAAGGAACTGTTGAAAAGGAAAAACAAAGCTGGGGGCATCACAATGCCGGATTTCGAGCTGTACTACAAAGCTGTGATCACAAAGACAGCATGGTACTGGCACAAAAACAGACACATAGACCAATGGAACAGAATAGAGAGCCCAGAAATGGACCCTCGGCTCTTTGGGCAACTAATATTTGATAAAGCAGGAAAAAACATCCGGTGGGAAAAAGACAGTCTCTTCAATAAATGGTGCTGGGAAAATTGGACAGCTACATGCAAAAGAATGAAATTGACCACTCTCTCACACCATACACAAAGATAAACTCCAAATGGATGGAAGACCTCGATGTGAGACAGGAATCCATCAAAATCTTAGAGGGGAACATAGGCTGCAAACTCTTTGACATCAGCCACAGCAAGTTTTTTCATGACACATCTCCAAAGGCAAGAGAAACAAAAGAAAAAATGAACTTATGGGACTCCATCAAGATAAAAAGCTTCTGCACAGCCAAGGAAACAGTCAAAAAAACTAAGAGGCAGCCCACAGAATGGGAGAAGGTATTTGCAAATGACACTACAGATAAAAGACTGGTATCCAAGATATACAAAGAACTTCTCAAACTCAATACACAAGAAACAAATAAATAAATCAAAAAATGGGCAGAAGATATGAACAGACACTTTTCCAATGAAGACATACAAATGGCTAAAAGACACAAGAAAAAAAGTTCAAAATCATTAGCCATCAGGGAAATTCAAATCAAAACCACATTGAGATATCACCTTACTACAGTTAGAATGGCAAACATCAACAAGGCAGGAAACAGCAATTTTTGGAGAGGATGTGGAGAAATGGGATCCCTCCTACATTGTTGGTGGGAATGCAAGTTGGTACAGCCATCTTGGAAAACAGTGTTGAGTTCCCTTAAAAGGTGAAAAATTGAGCTACCCTATGATCCAACAATTGCACTACTGGGTATTTACCCCAAAGATACAGACGTAGTGAAGAGAAGGGCCATATGCACCCCAATGTTCATAGCAGCATTGTCCATAATAGCTAAATTGTGGAAGGAGCTGAAATGCCCTTCAACAGATGACTGGATTAAGAAGATGTGGTCCATATCTACAATGGAATATTACTCAGCCATCAAAAAGAACTATTTCTCAACATTTGCTGCAACATGGATGGGACAGGAGGAGATAATGCTAAGCGAAATAAGTCAAGCAGAGAAAGACAATTATCATATGGTTTCACTCATTTATGGAACATAAGAAGTAGGAAGATCGGTAGGAGAAGAAAGGGAAGAAGAAAGGGGGGTAATCAGAAGGGGGAATGAACCATGAGAGACTATGGACTCTGGGAAACAAACTGAGGGCTTCATAGGGGAGGGGATGGGGGAATGGGATAGGCTGGTGATGGGTATTAAGGAGGGCACGTATTGCATGGTGCACTGGGTGTTTGTTATACGCAAGTAATGAATCATGGAACATTACATCAAAAACTAGGGATGTACTGTATGGTGACTAACATAATATAATAAAAATATTATTATAAAAAATTAAAATTAAAGTTAAAAAACGAAAAATAATTTTTTTAAAAAAGAAAATCTGTTCTCTAAATCCAGCCCTTGCTGCCCCCTGGTGGCCTTAGAAGGTGCATCTCAGGCACCGGGGAAGATGGCTGAGTGGGAGCTGGAAATCACTACTCCGCTGCCACTCCGCTGCCACTCCAGTCTTCCCTCCTTCCCCATCCAGCTCAGTGCCAGGCCCTCTGATCTCTTCTACCCCCTGGAAACACATCTCCTTTTGTCCAGTAACTTTCTCCAGAATGGAATGTGCCACCTGTTACACCAGGTAGCCCAGCGCTCACCTCACAATTATTCAGCATGTCCCACCAAAGCCTTGGCTCGAGGGTATTGCTTGTGAGGCGTCTCTGGGCTCAGAGCTGAGGAAACATTAGATGGTAAATAAAACAACCCCAGTAGGAAGTTTGGGTGAGAAAAATGAGAGCAGGCGAAGATAGTTTGGCTTCTCAAAATGTAGAAAGAAAAAAAATATTGCCTGAGGAAGAGAAAGCTCTGTAGGATTGAGAACTACCTAGCAGAAAGCAGGAGGTGAATTCTAGTGTTTGAGGAACTGGCAGAAGGGGAGGGGTCAGGTTTAGCCTGAGCACCGAGCTCCTGGGAGTTCTCCTCAGGGCGTGTTTTGGTGTTACAGGGAACATGGAATTTTCTTCCTAATGTCCTCTTTGTGCACTTCCAAACTATGCACCTTCCTGAGGCAAAGTTTCTTCCACAGAGAGTTGCTTGACTTAGTTGTGCTTTCTAGAAAGGAATCTATTTGAGGTAAAAACTTTAAGCAGGACTGACTGTAAAACTCATGTATAAATTATGGAAAATCCTCGAATCAATTCTCTTTTCACTTAGAAAAATACCCTCTCCACCAGGCTTTCAGTCATGATGTGATCTATCTGTTGCCCACAGCACCCCATGAATCTCCCTCCTCTGAGTCCCCAGTGGACCATTCCCCAGACCACTAGATTTCTTTGTAGTCCTTCATTGGCTATATTCCCTTTACCTCAGTGCCTTTGCACAGGCTATTCTTCTGCCTGAAATGCCCATATTCTCATACCTCACATGTCTGGATCTTTCTGAGGATACAGAAATGGGCCCCAACAACTCAGTCAGTAGTTCTGTTTTTAGAATGAGTCAAGGAGAGAGCTCAGGTAAGGAAGCTCAGCTAAGGACATTGCCCAAAAAGTCTCCAGGCTGTATTCAGTCATGTTAGAAAAAAATATTCCTAGCTGGGTTTGAAACTACAAATAGAAATGCAGTTTTGTCATATGTCACCCCATAAACACCATGCTCAGTGCTCTGCTTTTACTCTCTTGGTCTCTCTCTGCAGTCACCCATGGCTGGGAGGAGAAAAGGGGCAGAGGACCTGCTCTCTCCCACTTTAGCCCTTCCTGGAAAACACAATTCTGGCTGCAGAGCAGGCTGAGGACTTACTCATCCCTGCTCTGAATGAAGAGAGTGAGCAGAGGCTTCCAGCAGAACTGAGGAAAGTTCCAGCAGCCCCTTTTCCAGAAACTAAAGCCTGGCTGGGAACGTGGCATTCCCTCTCCACCTCTCCTTAGGGTGGATGCTCACACATCTTTCTGTCCCTACCCTCTGCAGCGTCCTGATATTTGGTCTGGGACTGAGTCCCAGGGGTGTTTAGTGTCCTGTGTGGGGAAGGAACAGAGTGGGGACAAGGCACTTACAAGTGTTTCCCCTCAGGAGTGACTGGGGAGGAAGAAGCCCTTAGAACCTCCCACAGACCTGAAGAAACCTCAACAGAACTTCGGACTTCGGGGGGTTGAGGGAGAGGTCATCGCGGTCCCCAAATCTAGGCTTTTGCTGCCCCCTGGTGGCTTAGCTGGGACAGCCCAAAGCAAGGATAAGGAAGAGAGTAGGGAATCTGCTCAGCTTCCTTTCCACCCTTCGTCCCTCTTCTTCCCAAATGGAATTTGCTCTACACCCTCCACCCCTGATGTTCCATGTAATCCACTCCATGTTCCATGGATCAGTTCCTGAAGCTCCACCTAGAGTGGAATTACGCGCCTGCTCAGGACCACCAGCTTACCCTGGGATCCCTCAGAGCCTCAGAGCAAGAGGAATGTTGGATAAAAATTGAAGCCAATTCTGGTGTTAGACATGCAGGAGAGAAATGGGACAAAGAGAAAACATTTTGGAGTTTTTTAAATATCTGACATAAAACTCAGGAGGGGGAAACTGAGGAGGATCCAGGAACCCTGGAAAAGATTTTGTCTTCTCAGCAGGTGAGAAGAAGCTGGACAGAGCTCAAGGGAGCCTCAGCCTGAGGGTCCAGCTTCAAGGACTCCTTGTCAGAGGGGAGCGCTGTCTGGACAATCTCAGACTCTGGTTCCACCTTGAAGAGATACGTGATTTTTTTTTTTTTAACACAAAGTTGTATGTGGGGAGTCAAGAGCTGAATGGTGGCCTCAAAGATATTAGGTATAATCATTTACAAGTCCTTGTAATATTGTAATGTAATAATTGTTATCACATTTGGAGAGAGGTCTTATGCAGATATGATTAAATTAAGGACCTTCAGACGGGAAGAGCTCCTAGATCATTTGGGTGGGCCATAAATTACATCACAAATGTTCCTATGAGAGAGACACAGGGACATTACACACACACACACACACACACACACACACACACACGCACGCAGGAGATGGCCACATGAAGGAGAAAGCAGACATTGGAGCAATGGAGCTGCAGGTCAAGGAATAGTGGCTACCAGCAGCAACTGGAAAAGGTAAGGATTGGATCCACTCTTAGAGCCTCTGGAGGGAGTGTGGCAGCTTGATGTTGGCCCAGTGTTGGTGATTTCAGACCTCTGACCTCCAGAGCTGTGAGGGAATAACTTTCTCTTGATGACTGATGTCCAGTCTGATCCGTCACACCCACCACAGGAAACTCCTACAGGAAGTCAGTACTCTACTCCAGAATTATGACATTGCAGATCTGGCTTTCTAGGAAACTTATTATTGGGGTTGGCTCCCAGGCTCCTGGCCCTCTTCCCTATTTGCTCTGATCACAGGGTGAGCAGTACCTTTCTTGGTGTCTTATCGGTCTTGCCCTGAAGGGCTCTATACTCTTGACCATTTCCAACACACCCCAAGGTCAAGCACCCTTGCTGGTATCTCCCCCTTTGCCACGCACTTGACTTCTATGGTTAAGCTTCACCAACATGCTTCGGTCCCTTCCGGGTCCTGCCATTCCCTATTGCTATTCCTGAGGCTCTTCCTTCCCTGCCTCCCCCACCTGGCCCTGATCTAGAGCAGAGCCACCCACTGAACTTCTCGAAGATGCTGGGGCTTCTCTGACAGCACATTCCTCATTGCTCAAGTAAATGCTGTGTCCACCAGGCCCTCCTGAGGATCACCTCCCCTGGGAAGCTGTCCAGCCTTACCTGGTAGAGCCACTCCTGCTAGATGTTTCTGAAGACATCATTTTCTTGGTCTTTCTAAGGGCTGTCGTTCTAGCAGAGAGCTTGCAGACTGTCTCAACGTCCTTGCCAGTTGAGAGTGCTTCTAGGAGATAAACTTCCTTCATCCAATCTGAGCTTTTGCCCCTTGATCCTGCATCCTCACAATTCGGCTCCATGCATGCTCTTCCAGGTCCTACCATATATGTTGGCTGGTTCTGCAGCTCCTAATCCCCCAGCAGGCCCTACACACTCCTGTCTGCGTTTTGTGATGACATAATCCTACTTATTGGCCCACAGGCCTGCATGGCAGCAAGGGATGGATCCTGGGGTGTTGGGGGTGGTGGGTATTACATGCATATTCACATTCAAGCTTCCACCCCATCTTCAAGCAAAGGGAAGGTAAGGATAGGCCCTAATGATTAAGAGGGGTCTGCTTCTGTCAGCTTGGATGTATCAGGGAAAGTATTGATTCAAGACTTTTGGGAGCTTGGATCTGCATGGACACCCCCCCTTGTGACTCCAGACCTGTAGTTATCCATTCAGGGGCATAGCAAAGCTGCCCAGTAGAGAGGTCACTGTTTTCTGGAGGTCTGCTACTCTTAGGACTAAGTTTTGGGCCTCAGCTTTCCCTGACTTCTGTCTGTGCAGATAAGAGTCTTTTTCAACCAAGAAGGAAGATTTCTGGCTTTCACTCTTAGTTTGTCCTTGATGATTTTTACTCCCATTTAACTTTTGCAAATTATCAGTTGAACTTAGCAACACTCTCACTACAGTGAAAGCAGTAGGGTTTTCCCCACATTCCTTAAAAGTACTCTTCTCTTTATATTTCTCAAATGCCTGACACAAGGCTCTGCTTTTGCATTTCCTCCTACAGGTAAATCATCTCTGTTCGTCTCCAGTAAAAATTTGAACTGTATTGCTCTGGGTACTCCCATCCCTACTCCCCCAACTGGGGGCTTCATTGCTCCAGAATCCCATTTCTCTGTCTCTTTTCCAGACACTCCTGCACCTAGAGTAGCCCAGGACTGTCCCAGTTTTAAGCCTGATCACTCCCTGTCCCGAGATACCCACCAGTCTCAGGCAAACCAGACTAGTTGGTCACCCTCCTGATGCCACCTGTTGCAGGCTGGGTCTTCCTGGACACTGATACTGAGGTGGAAGTGAACACATAAAGGTATTGGGGAGTGCTGTTGGCATCAACCCTGTCCCATGCAAGGGAAGAGAAGGAGCAGGAGCAGGAGCAGGGAATGAGACCCAGTGGTGTGACGCTTCAGCCTCTCCCAGGGACACTCACCAAGTCAGAGAGAGATGTGCAGGAGATGAAAGGAAGACAGAGCCTGAGAAGAATAAGGGGGAGAGAGAGCAGAAGCAGCAGGGAGAGCCTGCAGCAGTGCAGATGTGTCCCCTGAGAAGGAAGAAGGGTCATGCAGGAGGACTGGAGAGCTGGAGCCTCTGAACTCAGAGCAGCAGTGAGAAAATCTCAGTCTTCCCAATGGGGAGCTCCAGAGAAGAGGTAAGCATAGAGGCATCCTAGCTTTGCAGAATCGGCAACCCCTTGCACATTGACATGCTCAGTCACTGCCAGGCAGCTGCCCAGGAAGCACATAGCCTCAACTAGAAAGCTAAAGCAGATTCTGGAGACATATGTGCCTGGAGGCTGACAGTGGCTGGCATCCTGGAGGCAGGTTTCCTTAGGCAGGCAGTTCTGAGAAGCTCATCCTTGGTTGCCCTAGTTGGGCTGTGGTGCAGTCTTAGCCAACTCTAAGGGGGAGCCCTGGAACTGGGACAGTCCCCCAGGTGCTCCCACACTGCAGTGGGACAGCCTGGACTATCTGTTGGTGCGTCCACCAACCAGTGCATACAGGCTGCCCTGGGAAGGGGTGTAACTTTGAGAGGGGAAATCCCTCCTAGGAAGTCAATTCCAGGAGAGCACTGGCAGGTGAGGGCTGTCTGTACCTCCAGCCTCAGGGATGACATGACTCACAGGATCTGGGCCACTCATCACAGCGTCCGCTTCATTGGTCCATCAGCAAATGGTAACTTCCACTTCTCTCAGTCAATAGGCTCCTATAAAGGCTAGGAATGATCAGTGCTACGAGCAGGAAATACACAAAACATTTCCACTATAACATACAACACATTTAGAAACTACAAGCATGTGGACCCCTGGTCAGCTGGGGAAAAGCCTCAGGTATTGGAGGGAAGAGATTTCAAAAATCATGTGTCTGTTGTTATAGGCATGTTTTGAAATCAGCATATCCTTAGAAGCTGAATAATAACAATAAAATGCCTGTGGGTGAATAACAGGGTCAGAGGCCTCCCACCACACTGGGAGTTGTGCTGGATAGGGGCCAATCCCCATTGTGTGGGGTCCACAAGGGAGAGGACCCATGGAAATCAATGGAAGGTGCTGGGTGCTTCCTGCAAGATGTAAACAGGTTTCTCTTTAGTGATCTATTACTGAGGGATTTTTAGGCATTCCAAGGTATAAAAATCACTATCCTATTTAATTTGTTCTACAATAACTTGCCCACACAATCAGTCATGATACAAGCATAAGAGCTACAATGATTTCAAATTAAGAATTAATCATTTGAATTAGACATAATTTGTAAGCTATAAAACAGTGAATTTACTGGAGAATATTAAAGACTAATTCCCTGTACACCTGAGGCTTATCAGTGGAAGGGCATGAGCACAAAGGAAGCTTGTACAGTATGGATTAAAAGGGCATAATACTTGGAGAAGATCTCAAGATGTTACCCAACTGTATCTCATTCCTACTGTCACTGTAACAACTTACCATAAACTTAGGGGCTTAAAATATTAGAAAATTACTTTCTTACAGTTCTAGGAGACCAGATTCCAAAATGAGGCTCACAGGGCTGAAATCGAAGAGTCAGGTGGGATGGCCTCTTCTGGAGGTCCAAGGGGAGAATCGGATTCCTTGTTCTTCCAGCTGCTAGAGGCCATCAGCATTCCTTGGTTGGTAGCTTCATGATGCCAGTCGCTGATCTGTGGTTACATCTCTTTCTCCTTTTCTCTCCGCAAGTCTGCCTCCACCTTCCTCTTAAAAGATACTCATGATTACATGTATGGAGCATCAGATGATCCAGGATAATGTTCCTTGACTTCGTATTAGTCAGGGTTCTCTGGAAGAGACAATAGGAGATATATAGATCCACATACATATATGATTATGAGGAATTGGCTTATGTGATTCTGGAGGTTGGAAACCCAGCAAGCTGGAAAACCAGGAAAGCTGGTATGATTCAGTCTGAGGTTGAAGATCCATGAATTAGAGGCTCTGATGTTGCAAATCCCAGTCTGAGAACAGAAGGAAATGACAGGAGATATCCCAGCTCAACAGTGAGACAGGAAAAAATAAAGGGCAAATTCCTCCTTCCTCAGCCTTTTGTTGTCTTTAAGCCCTCAAAGGATTGCAGGATTCCCACCTCCACTGAGTCCACGGGTTCAAATTCTAATCTCTGGAATTCATCAGGAAACACTCTCACAGACACACCAGGAAATCACGTTGAATCTGGGCTCCCCATGGCCGGTGAAGTCAGCACATAAAGTTAACCGACAGAGTCCCCACCTCAAGATCCTTAATCACATCTGCAAAGTCCCTTCTGCCATATAACGTAACATTCGCAACTTACAATGATTAGAACCAGATACCTTTGGGGACCAGCCCTCAAGCCACCACACCAGCCCCCAAACCCTACTGAAATGCACGTGCAGGAAATGCTCTGAGGGGCTGTTCATAGTCTGTTTTGCACAGTCACACCCTGATATGTTCCAGAAACAGGAGCTTTTCACAACAAATTTTGAAAAGTCACTATTAAACAACCTGTCATTTTCTTTAAATACTTTTAATATTGAAGGAAACCTGGGAGGCTATTTGTACTGCTTAAGCCTCCATAAAGGCAGAACTCCAAGAAAAGGAAAGTTCCAGAAATATGCACTGGTGCAATCCTGTCCTGCTCACAGTCTAGCCCCTGGGTCTCTAGCTATTGCTCCCCATTCGAATAAGTGTCACCATAAACTCAAGAGGACATTTTCCTTCCACAATTACAGATATTTTAGGAAGTCACCTATGCATTCTCACACTTGTCCCCACCAGATTTCTTTTTTAAGGGATTCCATCCCTCCCATCATAGGCATGGAGAGGTTGCCAGTAGGAGTCCCCAGGACATCCTGAGAGGCACCTCTCAACCTCCTGTTCTTCCCTCCCTCAATGTCTGTGAATATGTCAGGCCCAGCCGCTGGCCAGAGTTCCAGAGACAAAGGACAAATGATCAGGGATCAGGACGTGATGCCAGCAGGGAGAAGAGACACCTCTCCCATCAG
This sequence comes from Ursus maritimus, assembly GCF_017311325.1. Classification (NCBI taxonomy): domain Eukaryota; kingdom Metazoa; phylum Chordata; class Mammalia; order Carnivora; family Ursidae; genus Ursus; species Ursus maritimus. The sequence continues at coordinate 30,325 of NW_024424286.1, read as the reverse complement.
TCCCTGTGAAGTAGCTGCTGCTCCAGGAGGAGAAAATGAGAGGCATGAAGCATCTACTGAAGGCCCAGATCTATCAGAAGTTACACAGTAGACTGAGCAAACATTTATGATATACAGGAATAGGGCAATTTCTTCCTTGTTTCACCTAGAGGGATAACTGGAATCCTGGTCAGAAGGAGGATGGCACAGCAGACAAACCCACCAGCTAAATTTTCACTGATGGAGCCAAGGAACCAACTGGGAAAGATTTCACTGAAATGAAGAGGCCAATGAATGTGCAAAGCTTGGTACAAGGACAGCGGGTTGGGGTCTGCAGGAAGGCAACTGTACAGAGCTGTGTCTGTCCCTCCAATCTCTCCCATCACTGCCCTAGGAAATACTGTTTTAGTGTCAGGTCAAAGGAGAGAGATCCTAAAGGGAGGGTCTCATCTGTCCCCCCATCCTTCTCTTTATTCCTTCTGCAAACTCATTGAGGCTTTCTTGTCACCTGAGCTTCCCCAATGAACTTGCAGAAGAATGACCCCCGTAAAGGGCCATCTTGAACAGAATGTGGTAAAAGCAAAGCTGAATATATGGGTATCACCTGTGATCTGGTTCACGTGGTAGAGGAGGCACTTAGCTTTCAATTTGTGCTGGCAGCATCTCGAATGCACCAGACAAGACTCGGGTCCCCTGCTCCCACCTTCCATGTGTTGGATGGTATCCATATTCTGAGCCCTGTGACTCAGCAGTGATGAGCTTGTCTTCCCAGAGACCTGTGACCCAGAGAGGATTCCTCATGTCCTTCATTATGAGTGGGGAGAAGAATTAAGAGATAAATCCAGACACAGAGGCATGAATATCCCCATACAGAGGGAGCAGAGATAAAAGTAGGGAAGAATCCCACGAGCTCAGAGCAGAGTTTGCATTCACTTCCCTGGTAGGCTTGGAGCACTGACCTAAGTATGAGTGCTCAAATATGACACATATTCATAGGCTGCCTCAACCTCAAGCTGGAGCCCAGAGATGGTCTGGGAGGTGGGTTGCTAGACCTGGAGCCAAAGATATGGTCTGAGATGCCAGAAGGCTGAGAACCAACAGCATCGATCAGGAGTTTAGGGGCAGTGTCTGGGCCTCATTGGTGCCAGGACACCTCATGATGTCACCAGTGTTGTTGCTGCTTCCAGAGCCTCTATCCCAGAACCCTGGATGCTGAGGGACACTGAGTCAGGGCAGACTACGCCCCGAGCTTGAAAATGAGAACAAAGACTGATTGCTAAGCTTAGGACCAAAGCCCTAGGTAAGTCAGAATAAAAGAAGGGGTCACCCATGAATCAAGAATGGAGTATTTCACCCAGAAGCTGCCTCCTGAGCCCACAGCTGGGCAGGACAACCCTGGGTGTCCCACCAGGCTCCCCTGTTTTGGAGTGGGGACAGGGGTGTGTGTGTTATGCCTAAGTGTTCGCTGAGCTTTGACCATTTTCACTGCCCTATCTGGATCCAGACCCTGAGTCTGGGGTCCTCCACAGTGTCCTGCTTCCTGGAGCCGTGGCCAGGAGGGTGTGGCTGAAAGATCTGTCTCAAAATAGATCCAAGGCAGGGACCCCAGGGAGATAGAGCTGCTGAGCAGAGGTTACTCAAGGGAGAAGAGCTAAAACCACAGGACTGCAGAAGTAAGTCCAAGTTTATTCAAGAGTTCCACAACAGTCTGAAACATTCATGGTGTATATGCATATAGTAAAGCATTCCTTCATTTCTTAGTGTCATTGGTATCTCAGGAGCAGTTGAGCGCACCAGTGAGACTAACCCTCCTCCTTCTTGAAGACTGGGCAGAGTCAACAGACCTCTGCTCAGCACAGACCTAGTGAGTCCCAGGACAGTGGTGAGGGACCCTGGTGCCCAAACAAGAGCTCCTTGCTCTGTTTTCTGTGTGGCTACATCTGCCACACAGAGGTAAACACACTATTTACCATGGCTTCTCCCAGGCCACAATCCTACCGACACTAGCACCCTCTCCCCCACCCTTGGAAACGGGTTGTGTATGACTCATCCCTGTCTTATCTGCTGTGATGTACATAGTAGATGCTCAGGGGCTCGGTGTCCAATTTGGTAGCCACTAGCTGCACGTGGTTATTAAGCACTTGAAATAGATCTAGTGAACCTGAGGAATCGAATTTTTAATTTAACTCAATCTAAATTTAAATTTAAAATATGATCGTTCAGTTATTATTTGGAGCAACTTGAGTATGTGAATGCATCTACTTTTTCAACCAAATTTTATGAATTCTAAATACAGATCAAGCATTACTGATAAAAATTTAGTGTCTGGTTTGCAATGAACCATGAAGGATTTAGAAGACTTAGTACCAGAAAAATGAAGGTAAAATATCTCATTAATGGCCTTTAAAATACTGACTATATGTTGAAATGATAATGTTTTGAATACGTCACAACACAATGTGTATTCTACATTTAATAATAAAATATATTATTGAAATTTAAAAAAAGAGGAGCGCCTGGGTGGCTCAGTCATTAAGCATCTGCCTTTGGCTCAGGGCGTGATCCTGGGGTCCTGGGATCAAGCCCCACATCAGGCTCCTCCGGCTGGGAGCCTGTTTCTTCCTCTCCCACTCCCCCTACTTGTGTTCCCTCTCTCTCTGGCTGTCTCTCTCTCTGTCAAATAAATAAATAAAATCTTTTTTAAAAAGAAATTAAAAAAAGAAATTCTTGCCAGAGTCTTCATCTTTTAGAGACCATGCTCCAGATACATCACTATGCACCCCAAAGAGTGTTTGCCAGCATAAATTAGACATATTCCATTAAGACCCGGATTTTAAATGCTCTCTTCATGATTCTCTGCCCAGCACCTCCAAAATATTACAAAGCCCATGGAAAGCATTGGTAGCTAGTTATTCAATGACTAGAAGAAAATGAATAAATATTACATATATTAATGATTTTCTGTGAAGAGGATTATATCGTATGTGCTTAGCTGTACTTGATTTTTTTTTATACCCAGCAGTAGAGACATTGCAAATCTAACATGGCCCCCAGAAGACTTCTTAGATATGCTTTTCTATTTGTTTCTTTCTCATTCTTCCCACTGTCAGGGAGTCAAGCTGAAGTTCCAGGTGATACGTTTTGACCCTTCACTTACCCTTATGACTTGAATCCTCTTCAAAAGCAAGTCCTGCTGATTCTACCTCCAAGATATCCATAAAGCCACTCAGATGCCACCCAGGATCTCCCACAAGGACCACACAACCACCACGGGGACCTTGAAATGTACTGAGGTTATGTCACGACCGTACTCATAAACTCTTTGTTAGGACAGTTTGCATGAGGTTCATTAATAATATAACCATATATAGAGAAAAGAATCATCACTAAACATCTCACCACTTGGGAAAAGCCATGCTTTTATTGTTTTGTAAACAACTGTCCCAAGTCAGCAGTTCTCAAACTTTTGTTTCCAGCACCTTCTTATGTTCTTAAAAATTGCTAAGGATCCCCTAAAGATTTTATTCACGTGGATAACATCTTTGGACATTTACCAGATTAATTAAAATTGAGAAACATTTTTCAAAGGTTTATTAATTTAATTATACATAAGCATCTAAGCCAAGTACATGTAAATAAATATAAGTGGTATATAAAGTTGGAGGCATACAGGAGCCCTTTGTACTAAAATCCCAAGAAAAAATGTGCTTGAAGGTGTGAGACCTGGTTTCAGGACAGTGGTCAGAGAGCAGAGGGGAGGGGCTAGTATGGGGCAGAATAGTGGTCAAACACATGAATGTTCCCCTGACTGATGACCATGAACTAAAAGGTACGATTGCAGGGACACTGAAAGCTTAAGACCAAAGTCTCCTATTTCTTGCTGTTCCCTCAGCAAAATTTGCAGAGCTTTCTCACACTTTAAAAATGGACTTGAAGTTAAAAATGGATTGGAAGTCTCCTTGTTTGAGGATTGTGGAGACGCACACTGTGGTGACTTTTGTGTAATCTCTTCCCCTAGAATTTAGGAAAAACATGTGATTTGCTTCTAATCAATATATATGGCAAAGGTAATGGGATGTCTCTCCTTGATTAGGTTACATTAAATGGAAACCGTGGACAGATGTCATTCCTATGATTACATTATGTGATATAAGATTTCCTCTTCATGAGATCTTGCCATTTACAATGCAGAGGACATTATGCTAAGCGAAATAAGTCAGAGAAAGACAAACACTGTATGATTCCACAGATATGTGGAATATAAAAAGAACAAAAACAAAAACAATACAAATGAAATAACAAAAAAGCAGAAACAGACCCATAAATACATAGACCAAACTGATGGCTGCTGGGAGGTGGGGTTGGGGGTGGGGGCAAAATGGGTAAAGGGAAGTGGGAGGTATAGGCTTTGAGTTATTGAATGAATAAGTCATGGGGATGAAAGCTGGAGCATGGGGAATATAATAGGGTATCGTAAAAGCCTTTCATGGTGACAGATGGCAGTTACACTTGTGGTGATCACAGCATAATGTGCAGAGTTGTCAAATCACTATATTGTACTCCTGAAACTAGTATAACATTATGTGTAAACAATACTTCAATTAAAAATAATAATAATAATTTTTTTGAAGACTCCCTCTTAGCAAACTAGAAAAAGAGGTCCCCCTTCTGGTCAGGAAGAAGCAAACAGCAAACAGGATGCTGTGGGCCACTGCTGGAAGCTAGGAGTGCTGACAGGCAAAGGCCCTCAAAAGGCCAAGGCTTTAGACACACACCAGCAAGGCAATGAATTCTGCCAGCCACCATACTTTGATGTCAGGTTGGGGAGACCCTGAGCAGAGGACCTAGTGAAGCTGATTCAGGGAAAGTGGAGTAGTAAGTGCACTACTTACTGTTTCAAGCCACTAGATTTGTGGTAATTTCTTACACAGCAATAGAAAACTGGATAATAATACCTGGATTGTCTGGGTCACTTTGGTCCAACCCACAGAGTGACAGGTAAGATGAAGGGAGACCTGTGTTGCTGAGTGCCGGAGTGCCTGAAGCCACGTTGAGGTACAGAGAGATGTCTTCAGGTGACATGGCCCTTGAACTGTCTCAGCCCAATGAGAAGCCCTTGCTCTTCCCCTGGTCTTGCCACTGAAGAGGGAGACAGAGTCTGCATCCCAGGGCCACAGAGGAAGAAGGGAGTTTTATTTTCATTTTTGCAAAGCTATGTCCCTTGAAAGACTGTTTCTCTTTCCCACATCATCATAAAGAGCAACAAGAGTTGTATGGGGGTCCCATTCCCAAAGCACCTATGCCCCTGGGGTGATGAGCAGAAAGGACAGGAGAAACCACAGCCTGACTGTCCGGTTGGTGTGACGCTCTGAAACACTGAGTGAGTAACGCAGGTTTTAATCTTAGTTCCCAATGGGCTTGGAGCCCTGCAGGTAAATGCTCTGGCTGTCCCTGGATGATCAGTGATAATCAGCCTCGCCCTCAGCCTGCAGTCCAGAGATTGCAGTCAGTGTGAAAACAGCAATCAGATTATGAAAATAAGCATTGGCAATCTTCAAAGGGATTACCTTTTCATTTCAAGTCTGACCCATGTATCCACTGCCCCACTCTGCTGCTGTCATCACACACTCCACTGAGCCAGTCTCTTTCTGTTCTCAAGGTGGCCGAGCACTTCATGAGGATTTGTGCAGTCCTTCCCTATGCTCAGAACCCTATGCCCAGGATCCTCTCAAGCTCTGAAGGTTGCTTCCGGCTCAGGCCTCAGACAAGGATTCTGAGCAACCAGGAGGAGCCTGCCAGCCTTTGTAACTTTTCATATCAGCTCCTTTGTTTTCCTGAAAGAGTTAGTTACAACTTGCCACTTTAAAACAATAGCTTCTTGTTTGGGGTTTTTATCTGTTTATTTTTTAGTTTTCACCCTAAATCTTATGAGCCAGAGACTGAGTATATCTGCTTGAGGGTTGCATCAGCACCGTTCAAGGACAAATGTTTGTTGAATGAATCCAGAAGACCGGAGGGAAGGAGAGGTGGAGTGTCTCCAGATGCACGCTGAAAAAATTGGCTGAAATACCCAGCCTTTACCGCCCTGTGACTCTCAGCCATCACGATCTTCCTATGTGGTAACAGATTTAGGACCACTTACACGACAAGGACACAATGCCAGACCCAGTCCCCACCTCCCCCTCCAGAAAAACACAGTCTCCGAGTTTGAGGAGGCAGAATATAGCCCCTCAGGCCAGCTTGAAGGAGACAGGGGGCCTCCCCCTTGCACTTCTTCGTCTTTTTTTTTTTTTTATCTAAGTACAGTCGACCTCCGCTTTGCTCTTAACCCCTCTCTTTTCTCTTTACCAGGAAAGAATCCTCATCCGTCTGGGTCTTGCCATCTCTCCAGAAGCCCTACTTTTCTCGCCACGGAACGTACTGGCAGGAAGCCGGTGCCCAAACCTGACACAGGCCTTGCAAACGTTCGGGCTGCCAGATCCCCCGTGCCCCCTGGTGGCCGGGGACACAAAATCCCAAGGGTGAAGGCGCCGCTCTGAGGGAAGCGGAACAGCAGGCTGTGGTGGGTGCCTCTCCACCGCTCCTCGACATCCTTGACCCGCTCTCTCCTCACGACGGTCCGCCCACATTTTCAGCCTTTCGGTCTAGTCCCGACTTTGTCAAAAGGTATATTTGTTGGTGAAAGGGGGGAAGCCCCGCATGTAGGACTAGTGAAAGCTGAAGTTATCGGAGGCTTGGGGGAGGGGAGAAGAGCGAACGCGGGCATCTGGCTTCTGAAAAAGCTCTGGAAAACCAGATCCAAGGGGCAGCTGAGGAAAGCACGCTCTGGAAAGAGGACAATCTAATCAAATCCTCACAGGGGTCTCCTCTCCCCCAGAGGTTACGTCAATGGTAAAGCCCAGGGAGCATTGGACAGGCCAAGCACAAGGACATCTTTTCTAGACAAGGGAGGTGCGAGTCGGGCGGCGAGAAGCCTCCCTCAGAGCCCCGGCACCCCACACCCCACAAGAGAACTAGGCCCCCAACCATAGGCCCAGGGGGTAGAAGGTGGGGGGTCACAGGCCTCGCCCCTCTCCTTCTCCACCCCCCTCATAACACCCCACCCNACCCGGCACAGTCAAGTGGGCGTAGCCAACAGGCACCGCCCCTCTCCATCTGCAAGTCCCCGCCCAGCCTATTAAAACAAACCCCTTCTGGACTCCCTGGGCAACCCCGCTCGTGATCCTAGCATCTCGTGAGATTTCGCCCTGAAGGAAAGCGAGACCGGGATTGGTCAGGTAAGGCTGTTTCCGGCGGGCGAGTGCAGGGCGGCTTGGTGAGGCAGCGGCTTTCCTTTCCCTCCAGGCTCGGTGCAAGGGAGACCACGTGGCGGGTGCGCGGTCTGGAGAAAACGTAAGTTCAAAGCCCGGATCCTTCTCTTTCTTGCAGGTTGACCTTGGACTAATCACTGGTAAACCGCCCTCCCCCCAAGTCCCACTTCTGTTTTCCGTCTGAAAAGTGAGTTCTCACAACAGAGGGTCGGAGTGAAAACCAAGCAATGTGCTCCGACCCACGGTAGCCTAGGCTAGCTGCTCCGGAAGAGTGGCGGTGCTTATGAGTTTCAGACGTAATAATGCATCGAACTCAAGCGTCCGTGTTTATCGTTTGATCTCACTAGTTGAATGGGTGTGCACTTGAAATGGGGTGGCTGCTCTAGGAATCTGTCCCCTCAGGAGGTGCCGGGGTATGGGGGCAGGCAGAAGGAGGGGTGGAACGTGGACCGTGCCCTCGAGGGAAGGGTCTCTTTGGACGGAGTACAAGGTCTGTCACTCCAGTTGGCCTCTGGTTCAGCCCATGGGAAATTGTTGGTCAGATTTGGAGATGAGAAGAGATTCCCGCTGAACGGGCAGGATCAGGTCTCCGGTTTTCCATTTTCTCAGCAGTGTTCGCAGAGATTTTCATAGGAGCCCGTGGCTTGCTAAATACACGTGTTAACACACAGCCTCTTTGTTTCTGGAGCATTTTGGATCTTGCTATCAGACTTGGGTAGACGCAGGTGACTGAGAGGATAGGAGACCAGGGAAACCAAGTATTGGAGGACCTGAGGCCAATCTGAGCTGGAGCAGAGTGGACGGAAGACACCTTCAGGTAAGCTGGTCCCCTGAACCATCTCAGGTGTGTCAGGAAACCCTGTTGTTCCCTTTGTTCTTGTCATCGAGGAGCTGGATGGAATCTGCATCCTTGAGGATGCTCAAGAGGGGAGGAAGTTGCAGGAGCAACCTTTATATTTTCTAGGCATTTCCCCAGTGGAGTATTTGTCCTGTTGCTTTTTTTTTTTTCTTTTTAAGATTTTATGTGTGAGAGAGAGCACAAGGTGGGAGGGGAGGGAGAAGAAGCAGACTCCCCACTGAGCAGGGAGCCCAATGCAGGGATCGAACCCAGGACCCTGGATCATGACCTGAACCAAAGGGAGATGCTTGAGCCAACCAGGTGCTCCTGTCCTGTTGCTTTTTTATAAGAAGCAGCTCTGGTGTGTTGGGGACCCCATTCCCAAAGCCATAGTTATGTTTAGAACCTCTGCTTGGAGTGAAAGAGTAAGGCTGGCTATAGACCCCAGGCACTTGACTCCTGTTTGGTGTCAAGCAAGGGCAGAGTGAGTGAGCCCAGGAAGGTTTTGGTCACTTCTCTGTGGGCTTGGACTCCTGAGGGTAAGGGCATACTCCTTGAAAGAGAACAATAGTAGTGCCCAGCTAGTCCTCCAGCTAAAGGCCAAAGAAGTTGGGGAGGCCATGTGGCCCAACTTGAAGCTGGACAATGGACGGAGGCCCCAGGACAACCTTGTGCATTGGGAGTGTCAGGCAGCACATGAGTGTTCTTGATACCAGGACACCTAGCTATAATGTCCAGAATTACTGCTGCCTCCAGAGCAGGAAATGATGACCTTCTGTCTCACAGCCGCAGAACCCAAGAGTGTCTGTGTCAGGACAGACTCGGTCCAGGACCCTGAGAGGAAGAGGACATGCAAAGAGGAGAAAGCCATGACTTCAGAGGAGTTTGAGGCAGAGGGAGAAAAGAGTCAGCCCTGGGCTGCCAGAAAGTCCCCTCCTTAGAGTCCCTCACCTGTGCAGAGAGAAGGATGACCAGAGCATGATCAGGCCATGGTGGAGATGCTCCAGGGCTCTGTCTCCTGTGGCACCTGTGCTGCTCTGGGCTCCCCTTCTTATCCACTGGCCCATATATGGGAGGGGCCTACATGTGTATCTGTGCTCCTCAGATCCTGTGGGTGACACCCCATCAGCAAATATTTGTACTTGAAACAGCCAAGAATATGCAGGGTGGGGAGATGTACCCTCCCAGGAACTATGCTGAGCCTGGTTCACTGGGGAGACAGAGCTTCTGATTGGAGGTGCCTCAAGACAGTGAGCTCAGGCCTTTCTGATTTCTTCCTGGGAATATAGCACCCCTCCCCAACCCATCCTTCTGGATGCCTGGCAGGGCCCACAGACCTCAGCAGAGTAAAGACCTGCTGACCTCCTGGACTGTGGTGGGTGATGTCTAAGTGGAAATTCCTGTTCTCTGACCTTGTCCACTGCTGCCACACATAGTGGAATGTTCCCATTTTCAGGTGACTTCTCTAGGCACATTCCCATCAGGCTGGCATAAGTGATGGCTGTCGAAAGCCCTGGTCCAGCAGCCAGGCCTCATTCCTGTGCCCCCCTCCCATGGTCTGCTCTGTGACATGGGTGCAAGTGACTCACACTCTTGAGCCTCAACTACTGTACATGGAAAGGGAAAATCAATCTTAGCCAAGAGAGAAACTAGAAGCTAGAAAATGAACTGCTTTGGTAACTTCTTAAGTTCTACCAAACATGAGGAGTTCTTTTCATTCATCATTGTGATTCCAAATCCAGCTTCAAGATCACATTACCCATCTCCCAGAGAAGTGTGAAGGGAGAGTATGGATGTGACAAAAGGATGAAGATGTCTCAGAGGAAGTGAGTCTGGCAGAAGTCTTCACACTAAAGGAACTCTCTCAAAAATATGTCAGGACATTGAAAACATGAAAGATAAAATGTTGGAAGTCCATCCGAACTTAGAAAGCAGCATGACAATTTGCCAGGGCATAGAAAAGATGCTCTCGCTCTATACCAAAAGTGACCTGAGAAGAACCGTAAGCAATGTTAAAACTACCCTTGATACATTTTTTTTGCAGAGAAATGGTTTAATTTTCAGAGTTTAAAATCAACATACTAAGTAAATAGTAGTTTTACTATTTTATTCATTTCTCAACATGTTTATAGCCAATAGGAAGAGAATTCTTCATGGTTGGCAAAAAACAGTTTTTGAATGGCCACAGAAAAACCGTGAGTTCGTGGATTCATAACTTGGCTTTGCATAGTCTCATCTTGCACAGTCGATTTTTATGGTCCAGCTCTATCATGCAAAGCAAAGTCGACTTCTGATTAGTTTATCTTTCAGCTTGCTGCTTTTTCATTTGCTTTCTCAATAGACTGTAAGGTCTGTGGCACTCAGTAAATGTTTTTGAGTGAATCAAGGATTGAGTATAGAAGGTGTGTCCGGAGAAGAGGTCAGCTGGTCTGGAGACATTCCTGTGAACATGTCCACCCTGCCCCAGCCACTGGCAGCTCACCCAGGCCCCCAGGGCCCCCAGGTGGTCTCAGACACAAGTGTCCACACTTTAAGGGACACAGCTCTGTGAGAGCCAGAAGACCTGACCTCCTGCTGTGCTAAAAAGGCACAGAGGGCAAAATATATCAGGGCAAGAAGAGATGAGACACCAGAGGGAAATTTCAGAGACGTATTGGATACCACGTGGAATCTTGTCTGTCCAAGGGCTGCCTTGAGAGCCTGAGGTGGGGCTGCTGCATCAGGACTGGGCTCCCACCTTCTCATTAGCCTGCTGCTCCTCAAGACCAGAGTTGGGGTCTTTTCTCTGGAACTCAGGAAGGATCATCCTCCAGCATTCCTGGAGCCCCTGAGATCTAGAAAAACAGATGTGGCTTGTCCTGTTCTCTAATATAATGCTCAGTAGAATTGGGGAGAATTCCTTGATTTCTGTTGATACAGTGGAAAGATGTTCCCTAGCATCGTGGCCACACCCCAGGCTCCAAGAGAGGTGGGCTGACATTCCAGGGACACAGAGTGCTGCCCAGTTGGCATAGGGTAGAAGCACAGAAACATTCTAAAGGCCCCCAATAAGGCAGATGCTCTGGGATCCTAGTTGGAATTCTGTGAATGGAAAAGGTGGGGACAGGATACCCACTCTAATGAGCTCAGGGGCTGGTCATGGCCTAAGTAGCAAATGAAGACCATGAAAACAGGTGACCAGGATGCAGTAGGAACATCCTTCAAATTCATGCCTTGGCTCTGAGAGTTGTCCTTAGCCAGTCCTGATCCTGGGCAGGAAGGACAGCCCTTCGTATAGCTGTGTTCCTGGTGCTCCTGCTTCCAGCCCCACAGCATGTCCCCTGATCCAGAGGCTCTGCATGAAGGTGGACAGAGGAGTATGCCTTGCCTCACAAGGGAAGAGTGTTTGGCTCATACTACACACTTTTAGATCTGAAGACAGTGGTCACTTCTGCCTCCTCGGATCTCCTAGACACTGGGATCCCGTAGACCCTTCCCAATCTAGGACTTACACAGTTTTCCTGTTTCCCCGAAGTCCAGGTGAAGTCTGTCAGTCAGGTTTCTCTAGCATTGAGATTGTCCAACCACTTGGTGGGGCAAACCCATCCAAACCCCTTGTCTGAAGGGGTCTACCAATTACTCCCTGTGGGGAGTGGGGTTTGGATTCACAGGGATAAAAATAAAATCAACCGTGAACTTTACATTTCCTGCAAAGGTTATTGGAAGTACTGGATGAAAAGTTCCAAAGCAGCGTTTCCATGCCCAGTGACTGCTCTGTTATCAGGGACATTCACAATTATCTTTGTTACTAATCTCAGTCTCCTGCAGCTGATTGATAACAGTGATTGCCTGGTGGCTAAAATGCCCACAGAGCACATTCGAATTAACCTATTTGATACAAAACCTGCTGATACCAGTGGTAGAAATTTGGAGAAAGCAGCCTTCGTGAAGATACTAAGGTGGAGAACATCCTTCAGAGAATCCCAGTCTCCTCACCAGTGGTATTGAAGAATTGTTTGGGCGTCACAATGCAAGGGGTAAAGAATAGCCTGGAGAATTCTTTGTGTGGAGAGGTTCTCTCTCTGTGTGTTCTAAAATGTCAGAACTACAAATGTGTGATCCAGCCCAGCATGGGAATCATCCCTAAATTTGGCAGATCCTTTTTTTTTTTAAGATTTTATTTATTTATTTGACAGAGAGACAGCCAGCGAGAGAGGGAACACAGGCAGGGGGGGAGTGGGAGAGGAAGAAGCAGGCTCCCAGGGGAGCATGGAGCCCGATGTGGGGCTCAATCCCAGGACCCCAGGATCACGCCCTGAGCCGAAGGCAGACGCTTAACAACTGAGCCACCCAGGTGCCCCTAAATTTGGCAGGTCCTTAAATGTCAAATACAGCTTCAAATTTTGTGAGGGGGAAAAGTGTTGGTATTTGGGTACTGAGCTTAATAGGGAGAGAGAGGGGAAAAGTTTTATTCCTGTTCCTAATGGCACTGTCCCAGAAGAATGGGAATAATTAAAAAGGGTAGGAGCAGGGCCAGAAGGGGCTTTTTGAAGTTGTATTTATATTAGTTGTTTCCTAGGAATGAGGAAATAGCAGTTGTCAATACATACTTGGGAGGGGGCCTTTGGAGATCAGATTTGGGGCCAAGACCCCTGGGAAATGCCTAGACCTGATCTGCCTTTGAAAGGTCAGGATGTGGAAGAGGACACTTGAACCTAAAGGTCCCCTGGTGGCAGCTTCTTGATGACAAGGATACCTGCTTTTAGCTCATGCTTATTTCTCTCCCTGCCTCTAAGACCCCAAAGAGCTCATGGTTCTCACCCCCAGTGGCTGTCAGAATTGGACTAGTCCTGTCCTAGGTTTGGTTGCCAATATGGTTCTGACCTCTCCGCAGCCCAGATTCCTACATTGAATCTTCTCCAGCCATTTTGCTGGGCTGATCCCAGCCTTCTAGGAGGAAATCCCTTTTACCTCCTGGGAAGAAGAGCAGATTTCCTCTCTGCCCTTGGGTTTAAAGGATCCATAAAAGTCTTTGAACTCCTCAAACAAAATGTATTTTTCTTAGTCTCTGATAATTCCCATGGTCCCATTACAAACACCCACTCCTCCCTTTTTCTGGCCAACTCCTAGTTGTAATTTTGACCTGACTTCCTTCAGGGAAGCCTTGACCCTCAAAATCTGGAAGACCAGCCATCCCTTGATTGTACATCTGTTCTTCCATGAATGCACACATGTTTTGCAGTTTTAGGTAACATAAAATATAAGTGACTCTGATATTCTGGAATTTTATTTTGTTTATTTCTTTTTCTTTTGGGATAACAACACTGTCCGCATAAAGCTGTCTTAACTCGAACATTTGAGTTATTCTGATGTGGCCAAAACTCCCCCAAGTATACCTCCAGGTTGGTTTTCTTTTCTTTTTCTTTCATGAATGGGGCATATGAGTCAGTCAGTTGTATGGAGAAAGTCAAAAACCCAATCTGAATTAACTGGATGGAGATCCAGTGATAATAACATTGTTCTTTCAGTTGGAAATTTGAGCTAGGATCTGAAAAAGGGAAGTGTAGCCAGAAAGGATAGTACTGCTTCTGAGGAACCAGAGGAGAGACCCTGAGGTCTGAGCAGGATGCTCCATGCTCCATGCACCACGTCTCGTTCTGGTGAGGCAGGAGCCCTAAGCTTGGGATGCTGCCATCATACTGCCCTCGGCCATGCAGTATGGGTGAACAGGCTTTACTTTTGCCTCAAAGTGCAGTTTTGCCTTAATCTCAAGCATTTTGATTTTTGCTTTGGTGTATGCCATTTTATAGACGTTTAAGATATTTCTTAACCAGATAGAGTTTTTGGAAATGAAAGAATTCTAATTGGAATTTTTTATGACATTTTAAATATTTAGTTTGTGTTCAGTAATTATAGTTCATATAATTTATTGTTTTGTGATTTTACTAGTTAAAACTTTTTAAGAAAAATAATAAACTAAAAGCTTAAAAAATATTCCATAGGAAAAAAATATTTCATGGAATATTTTTTTTAAAGGTGAAGGCTTTGTTCTGATTGTGAGCTCCATGTTCCCCTAAATAAAACAGTAATTCTCATATTCGTAGGACAGACGTAATAAAATCATCTTGAAAGAGTATAAATTTTTTTCATCCCCAACTTCCACATGCTGTAGAATAGTGTCATGCTACTTTTACAGTTGAAAAATTTTAAAATGATGTAATGGCACTCATTGTCCAGGTGTTCCTTAATCTTTCACATCTGAGTTATTTGTTAGAGCTAAAAAGGGGCTCATTCTGGGCCTCGTGACATTCCTTATTCCTCTATATGTTCAATAGTCAGGGGATAATCAGCAACTTTTCCTTGAAAGGGATGGGGTTGGTTTTCAGGCTCCTCGGTACTAACTCTGCAGAGGGCTAGAATTCAATGAGGCAGTAGCTGGATATGGAATGGGACCAGTGGTGATCTTGCTTCCCCATCGGGGCCTGGTAAGATGCACAATCTGGTGCCAGCAGGGGCAAAGCTGTAGCTTTGTGACCACCCAGTAGAGAACGGAACTGGGGTAAACGGAGGACTCCCCAACTATTGCCAGAACATCGACTTTGGCCTTGAGTTGGTTCCTTTCAAGGGTGGAGGAATAATGGGGTTGCTAGCACTCAGCCTTGTTTCTTGACTATTTCGCCAGGATTCTTTTCGGAGCAGATTCATCAGGATGAGCATGCCGGCCCCGCCTAGGCTCCTGGACCTGGCAGGTCAGAGCCTGCTGCGGGACCAGGCCTCGGCCATCGCCGCTCTGGAGGTGCTGCCCATGGAGCTCTTCCCACCGCTGTTCACAGCAGCCTTCGCTGGGAGGCACAGCGAGACCCTGAAGGCGATGGTGCAGGCCTGGCCCTTCCCCTGCCTCCCTCTGGGGGCCCTGATGAAGGAGCAGCAGCCTCACCAGGAGACCTTCCAAGCTGCGCTCGATGGACTTGATGTCCTGCTTGCCCAGGAGGTTCGCCCCAGGTGAGGGTGATCCCGTAGACTGGGAGGGCCCTGGGGGTCCAAGCAAGATACAACTGGGGTCATGGAAAGTCCAGGGCCACAGGGTGGGCCAGCAGCTTCTGTGAGAAAGCTCAGAGCAGCCTTGGGGCCATCTCTGGGGTCACTCTAGGAATAGGCTATGGACATGTAGGGCTGATTGAGATGCAGAGGTGACCAAAGGAACATGCTGCCCACCTCCTGCCAGTGGCACTTAAAGGTACTGCAAGTTGGGCCCAAGAAGGATCCCAGTAGCCCAAGGAGCCACTGACATCCAGGGTGTGGAGTAAAAGCACACGCCAGGCATCTGGGCCTTGCCTAGATTCTAAGACTCAGTCTTATTCCCCATTGATCTGAAAGCATTTCGGTCTGTCTCCCATCTTCCCTGCAGTAGGTGGAAACTGCAGGTGCTAGATTTACGGAAGAATGCTCATCAGGACTTCTGGACTGTGTGGTCTGGGACCAGGGCCAGTATGTACTCCCTGTTGGAGCCAGAGGTGGCCCAGCCCACGAGGAAGAAGCAAAAAGTGGATGGTTGCAGGCCACGGCCCAAGCCACCCTTGGCTCCTGTGGAGGTGCTGATAGATCTTTGCCTCAAAGAAAGTACCCCTGACGAGTCCGTCGCCTACCTCATCCAGAAAGTCAAGCAGAGGAAGGGTCTGCTGCACCTGTGCTGTAAGAAGCTGAAGATTTTCGCGATGCCCATGCAGAACATCAGGAAGATCCTGAACATCGTACAGCTGGACTCCATCCAGGATCTGGAAGTGAATTGCACCTGGAAACTGTCTACCCTGGGGAAGTTTGCTCCTCACCTGGGCCAGATGGCCAATCTGCGCAGGCTCCTCCTCTCGCACATCCACATGTCTTCCCACAGCACGCCGGCGAAGGAGGAGCAGTGCATCAGCCAGTTCACCGCTCAGTTCCTCAGGCTGCACCACCTTGAGGAGCTCTATTTGGACTCCATCTCCTTCCTCGAAGACCGCCTGGACCAGGTGCTCAGGTGAGGGACGGTGAGGTTTCTCGGCAGACGAGCATAAGCGCTTTTTTGTTTCAGTAAACGAAAGCGGGCATCTGCCGTGTGCCTGCCGTCGACAGTGCCAGAGCACGTCATGAGTCACTGGAAGGTCCACACACTGTCCCTGCTCTGTCTCTACGCATGTTGTCACATAACCTCCCAGATAAAGTTTGGTGGTATGAACTAGGATAGATACTATTCGAAGGGGCTGCTAGTTAGGAATCTGTATAAGGGGGGGCTTTGGGAATTCTTCCTGAGAAAATGATGCCTAAATTAGAATGATAAAAAATAACTAAACTTGAGGGCATGGTTGAAGGGGAAGTGCATCCGGTGTGAGATTTCAGATCCCAAGTTCTGCACTTGGCAGTTTTGTCAGCCTGAGCCTCTCCCTCCAAACCTTCCTTCAATTCCGTCTGTAAAGGGTTGCTCTGGGTCCCACATAAGGCACTAGAGAGGGAATGCCTGATTCAGGGATGAGGGGGAGGGAGCAAGAGTGAAGAATTGTGGAAAGTGATTCCTGGTACGTGGATGATACAGTGATCCAGGTTAGGCCTTGCAGGCTGCATGTTGCCAAGCCTTGCCCAGATTAGCTCTTTGTGCACATCTCCCATTAGCCTCATCGGAAACAGGTACCCAGGACTGGGGTCGTAGAAGCGGCCAGAGTTGAAAGCATTTCTAGTCGTGTCTCCCAGTGCTAAACTTCGATTCGATTCCCTTCCTTATTGGAGACATGGGGCCAGGCTCCCCTCTGAGTGCCTCACATTGTGGGATTGATTCATGCTCACAGCACCTCCAGGGGGCATGCTGTGGTGCATCTGACAGCACAGGGGGCATGGAGGTTTCGTTTACTTAACCACGTCACCGAGCAAATGAGTAATGGAGAAAGGACTACCCTGAAACTTGGATGGATTTGAGTGCCTTTTTTCCCCAGACGGCGTCCTGGGGCTTGACCGTCATCTGTAACGCCCTGGGTCTGCGTGCAGTGGGTCATCCCCCTGTCCCTCTGCCCGCCACCTCTACCCCCCCAGAACTAACTGCTCTGTCTCTCCCCAGGTGCCTGAAGACCCCCTTGGAGACCCTGTCAATAACTAATTGCCTGCTTTCGGAATCCGACTTGACACATCTGTCCCAGCACCTGAACGTCAGTCAGCTGAAGGACCTGGGTCTCAGCGGGGTCAGCCTGACCAATATGAGTCCTGAGCCTCTCCAAGTTCTGATAGAGAGAGCCTCCGCCACCCTCCAGGACCTGGACTTAGATGAGTGTGGGATCATGGACTCCCAGTTCACGGACATCCTGCCTGCCCTGGGCCGCTGCTCCCAGCTTACAACCTTCAGCTTCTGTGGAAACCCCATCTCCATGGCTGTCCTGGAGAACCTACTGCGCCACACCATCGGGCTGAGCAACCTGAGTCACGTGCTGTATCCGGCCCCCCTGGAGAGTTACGAGGACGTCCGTGGCACCCTCCACCTCGGCAGACTGGCCCAGCTGCATGCCAGGCTGAAGCAGATGCTGCAGGAGTTGGGGCGGCCAGGCATGGTCTGGTTCAGTGCCAACCCCTGCCCTCACTGCGGCGACAGGACCTTCTATGACCCGGAGCCCATTCTGTGCCCCTGTTACATGCCTGCCTAGCTGGATACACATCACAGGTTTTATTCTGGGCACTTGGACACTGAAGCCCAGGCATAAGTGTCTTAAAGGAGCACAGAAGCCACAGTTTGAGAAAATCAGCCTGATGCGAGCAGGAGAAGGAAAGGTGATTCAGGGAGGGGGAGATGTTGACTTGGGACTTAATAGGATCTTTGGGGAGATGCATCTTATAGTATTAGAAATATGAATCTGAATTTCTAGAGGGAGATTCGGGTTTGGGTGGTGGATGTGGGAGTTACCCCTGCATGGATGATTGTAAAGACATGGTCAGAAATAAAGAGAACCTCAGTGTCACCTGTCTGGTGTCCTCTGTGCTACATGAAGCTTATTCTCCAGGAATCCACAGTTCCTGATTAAAGGAGAAGGTATAGCGTTCATGAGGCTCAGACACTAAGCTGGGTGAGGTTCGGCCCCAGGAGTTCACGGCACCATTTATCATTCCTCCATTTGCTGCTTATCTCTGGCGCACCTGCTACCTCCTCACTTAATTTCTGTGGCTGTTTAAGGGGTCAACACACACACAGCGCATCCTCAGGGCCTGGAACATACCAGGGGGCCAATAGCACCACTGGAGAAAAAGTGCTTTGGAAGGGCTCTCACGAACTCGGCCAGACTCTGGACTCAAGCACTTCTCCCCAGTGGATCCAAAGTCTTCCTCCCTGGCCTTTGGCTGTACCAAGGTAGGGCTTTACTGTGTACAAGTCAGGTCCTCAAGACTGGAGGGGACGTACACCCTGCAGATGAACTGGAGCCCCTGAGCCTTACCAGCCCATTCTTGTCTCCCCACCAGGTCCAGTCCTTTCTCAATCAATTAGTTGTGGTCAGTAAAAATATGTAAATTCTTTTTAGCAAAATACTAAGATCATATAGATATATGACATTGGTTTAGTATTTGTTTCCCATATTAAAAATCTGACCTCTTTTTGTGGGGGCTAGATCATGTCAATGTGAGTTTGACTTTCTCTCCAGAAAATCTGCCTTCCTCGCTATCAAAGGTGGTAAGCCAACTCTGAGCAAGGAAGGTGCTGTGGATTTGGGTCCTGAGAATGAATAAACAAACCCTTACCATGTCCTGGGAGACACTTGGGTGGAAGCAGGTCAATGTCAGACTTGAGAATTGGGGGTGTGGAGGGGCCACCCTGTGAGACCAATCATCCAAATGAAGATGTCACACTGTAGACTGTCCAGTGAGCAAGAGGGCTCCCTGTCCCCACACCTCTGCATCCTGGCCCTAGGCTGCCTCACGTCCCTCACTGCATGGACTCCCAGACAAATACCGGGAGAGAAGACCACACAACAAGGCCCAGGGCAGGACTCCATCTGCACATTTCCCTGACTTTAAGCAGGTCAGCCCTGCTTGTTGTTCCACTGCCTCTCATTCAGTGCTAGCCACTGTGTGTGTGTGTGTGTGTGTGTGTGTGTGTGTGTGTGTCTGTGCATGTGCACCACTGTCCTTGCTGGGTGTCAGCACCTTCCTCTTTTGCCACACACAACAACTGGCCTTTCAGTCTCTTCCTATACTGTTTACCCCTTCTGCCTAGAAGCCTTCTATCATATACCCAAAGAACCAGAAATAGGCACATCAGCTTCTGGGACACACCTTGCCATTTCTGATGGAAGAGAAAACAGAAATCTCTGTAAATTCATCAAAATCATAGAGGACAACATAGGCTGCAACCTCTTTGACATCGGCCACAGCAAATATTTTCATGACACATCTCCAAAGGCAAGAGAAACAAAAGAAAAAATGAACGTGTGGGACTTCATAAAGATAAAAAGCTTCTGCATAGCCAAGGAAACAGTCAAAAAAACTAAGAGGCAGCCAATGGAATGGGAGAAGATATTTGCAAATGACACTACAGATAACAGACTGGTATCCAAGATCTACAAAGAACTTCTCAAACTCAATACACAGGAAACAAATAATCAAATAAAAAAATAGGCAGAAGATATAAACAGACACTTTTCCAATGAAGCCATACAAATGGCTCCCAGACACAAGAAAAAATGTTCAAAATCATTAGCCATCAGGGAAATTCAAATCAAAACCACATTGAGATACCACCTTACACCAGTTAGAATGGCAAAAATGGACAAGGCAGGAAGCAACAAATGTTGGAGAAGATGTGGAGAAAGGGGATCCCTCTTACACTCTTGGTGGGAAGGCAAGTTGGTATAGCCACTGTGGAAAACAGTGTGGAGGTCTCTTAAAAAGTAAAATATTGAGCTACCCTATGATCCAGCCATTGCACTACTGGGTGTTTACCCCAAAGATACAGACGTAGTGAAGAGAAGGGCCATATGCACCCCAATGTTCATAGCAGCATTGTCCACAATAGCTAAATCGTGGAAGGAGCCAAGATGCCCTTCAACAGATGACTGGATTATGAAGATGTGGTCCATATATACAATGGAATATTACTCAGCCATTAGAAAGAACAATTATGCAACATTTGCTGCAACATGGATGGAACTGGAGAAGATAATGCTAAGTGAAATAAGTCAAGCAGAGAAAGACAATTATCATATGGATTCACTCATTTATGGAACATAAGAAATAGGAAGATCGGTAGGAGAAGGAAGGGAAGAATGAAGGGGGAGTAAACAGAAGGGGGACTGAACCATGACAGACTATGGACTCTGGGAAACAAACTGAGGGCTTCAGAGGGTAGGGGGTTTGAGGATTGGGATAGGACAGTGATGGGTATTAAGGAGGGCACGTATTGCATGGAGCACTGGGTGTTATACGCAAATAATGAATCATGGAACACTACCTCAAAAACTAAGGATGTACTGTATGCTGACTCACATAACATAATAAAAAAATTATTTAAAAAAAGGAAAAAAAAAGAAATCTGTGTAACTGATGGAATGTCCCAAAAAAGAGAGTCAGGAAAAGATCTCATGTTTTCCTGACATGCACCTTGTCCTAGCATCCCTAATGTAGACCCAAGTTACAGGGACTAATTTCCAGAATGGGAACCAACAGCTCTAGGATTTGAGCAAAAGTGTACAAAATGGACAGCTTCTCTGGGAAGAAGAGGAAAAAACAAAGCATCACATGATCTCAGCATTGGGTTGCTCAATCACAAAATAGAGACAATACTCCATAATGATGTGGTGAGATTTACCTATGGGACTAACATGAAAAGCATGCATTGGAGTGCCCTGTTCATGGATGACCTCATGTAGGAAAGTGATGGTTATATCTGCCCAACACAAGTAAAGGAAGAACAAAAGTCACCACTGCATCTTGATTTTAAAGCAGGTTGTCCTACAGTCAGGGCTCTATTTGGCTGACCTCATTTGAGAGAAATCTGGCAAGATTCTTTACTCGGAATTTAGACTCTGCCGTCAAAATGTTCAAAGAGGCATGTTATCAAGGCAATGAGGTTTTTAAAACCCGGGATTGGTTGGAGAGAGTCCTCATCAGTAAGGATGGCCATACAAGGGGCCTGGGGAGGTAGTGACGGCTGGTG
>NW_024424286.1:0-9050 GCF_017311325.1 Ursus maritimus | reverse complement strand
AATAAATACCTATTTTTGATGGAGAAGAAAGTGAGTGCTAGGAGTAACCCACCTAGAACAGGACCTTTTTTTTACATTTTTTATTTTATTTTTTAAATATTTTTTTATTATGTTAGTCACCATACAGTACATCCCTGGTTTTTGATGTAAAGTTCGATGATTCACTAGTTGCGTATAACACCCAATGCACCATGCAATACGTGCCCTCCTTACTACCCATCACCGGCCTATCCCATTCCCCCACCCCCCTCCCCTCTGAGGCCCTCAGTTTGTTTCTCAGAAGTTGTGGTCCATACACACGTAGTAAAAGGGAGTGAAACTTGACTGGAGAATTCGTGCATTGTAACTTTAGTAACTTTTGTAAAACCAGATATGAAATTAAAAAAAAAAAAGCATGAGAGACTATGGACTCTGGGAAACAAACTGAGGGCTTCAGAGGGGAGGGGGTTTGAGGATTGGGATAGGCCGGTGATGGGTATTAAGGAGGGCACGTATTGCATGGAGCACTGGGTGTTATACGCAAATAATGAATCATGGAACACTACCTCAAAAACTAAGGATGTACTGTATGCTGACTCACATAACATAATAAAAAAAATATTTAAAAAAAGGAAAAAAAAGAAATCTGTGTAACTGATGGAATGTCCCAAAAAAGAGAGTCAGGAAAAGATCTCATTTTTTCCTGACATGCACCTTGTCCTAGCATCCCTAATGTAGACCCAAGTTACAGGGACTAATTTCCAGAATGGGAACCAACAGCTCTAGGATTTGAGCAAAAGTGTACAAAATGGACAGCTTCTCTGGGAAGAAGAGGAAAAAACAAAGCATCACATGATCTCAGCATTGGGTTGCTCAATCACAAAATAGAGACAATACTCCATAATGATGTGGTGAGATTTACCTATGGGACTAACATGAAAAGCATGCATTGGAGTGCCCTGTTCATGGATGACCTCATGTAGGAAAGTGATGGTTATATCTGCCCAACACAAGTAAAGGAAGAACAAAAGTCACCACTGCATCTTGATTTTAAAGCAGGTTGTCCTACAGTCAGGGCTCTATTTGGCTGACCTCATTTGAGAGAAATCTGGCAAGATTCTTTACTCGGAATTTAGACTCTGCCGTCAAAATGTTCAAAGAGGCATGTTATCAAGGCAATGAGGTTTTTAAAACCCGGGATTGGTTGGAGAGAGTCCTCATCAGTAAGGATGGCCATACAAGGGGCCTGGGGAGGTAGTGACGGCTGGTGGCAGAGGGACCATATAGATGAAGGCCCTGTTGGGGGAGATAGGAGTCTCCAGGTCATTAGAAAGCAGGCAGGAGATTATGGCACACATAGTAGATTGTTCGGTAATAATTCACCTTGGAGCCACTTGATTTGCACAGGAGATAGGCATATTGGATTTAGGGCAGCTGGAGATAAGGATGTGAGAGGAAAGAATATGGATAGAAAAGAATCAGAGGGCAATCTCATGTAACAAGACTGGGGAATCATCCGGAGGCCGAAAAGACCCTGGAAGGAGACCGGAGGCCTGGGCAGAACGAAAATGTCAAATAATTCTAGGAGAGGGAGTTGGGGAGAACTGAACTGTAGTAGTTTCAGTAGTAGTTTCACTTTTTTTTTAAATAATAATATTGTTTTATTATATTATGTTAGTCACCATACAGTACATCCCTAGTTTTTGACGTAATGTTCCATGATTCATTACATGCGTATAATACTCAGTGCACCATGAAATACGTGCCCTCGTTAATACCCATCACCAGCCGATCCCATTCCCCACCCCCACCACCTGAAGCACTCAGTTTGTTTCCCAGAGTCCATAGTCTCTCATGGTTCATTCCCCCTTCTGTTTACCCCCCCCTTCATTCTTCCCATTCTTCTCCTACTGATCTTCCTACCTCTTATGTTCCATAAATGAGTGAAACCATATGATAATTGTCTTTCTCTGCTTGACTTATTTTGCTTAGCATTATCTCCTCCAGTGCCCTCCACGTTGCAGCAACTGTTGAGAAATCATTCTTTTTGATGGCTGAGTAATATTCCATTGTTTATATGGGCCACATCTTCTTAATCCAGTCATCTGCTGAAGGGCCTCTTGGCTTGTTCCACAATTTAGCTATTGTGGACAATGCTGTTATGAACATTGGGGTGCATATGGCCCTTCTCTTCACTACGTCTGTATCCTTGGGGTAAATACCCAATAGTGCAATGGCTGGATCATAGCGTAGCTCAATTTTTAACTTTTTAAGGGACCTACACACTGTTTTCCAAAGTGGCTGTACCAACTTGCATTCCCACCAACAAGGTAGGAGGGATCCCCTTTCTCCACATCCTCTCCAACAATTGTTTCCTGCCTTGCCCATTTTTGCCATTCTAACTGGTGTAAAGTGGTATCTCAGTGTGGATTTGATTTGAATTTCCCTGAAGGCTAATGATTTTGAACATTTTTTCATGTGTCCATTAGCCATTTGTATGGCTTCATTAGAAAAGTGTCTGTTCATATCTTCTGCCCATTTTTTGATTTGTTTGTTTGTTTCTTGTGTATTGAGTTTGAGAAGTTCTTTGTAGATCTTGGATACCAGTCTTTTATCTGTAGTGTCATTTGCAAATATCTTCTCCCATTCCGTGGGCTGCCTCTTAGTTCTTTTGACTGTTTCCTTGGCTGTGCAGAAGCTTTTTATCTTTATGAAGTCCCACACGTTCATTTTTTCTTTTGTTTCTCTTGCCTTTGGAGATGTGTCATGAAAAAAGTTGCCGTGGCTGAAGTCAAAGAGGTTGCTGCCTATGTTCTCCTCTAGGATTTTGATGGGTTCCTGTCTCACATCGAGGTCTTTCATCCATTTGTACTTGATCTTTGTGTATGGTGTGAGAGAGTGGCCAAGTTTCATTCTTTTGCATATAGCTGTCCAATTTTCCCAGCACCATTTATTGAAGAGACTGTCGTTTTTCCACTGGATGTTTTTTCCTGCTTTATCAAAGATTAGTTGCCCAAAGAGCTGAGGGTCCATTTCTGGGTTTTCTATTCTGTTCCATTGGTCTATGTGTCTGTTTTTGTGCCAGTACCATGCTGTCTTTGTGATCACAGCTTTGTAGTACAGCTCGAAATCCGGCATTGTGATGCCCCCAGCTTTGTTTTTCCTTTTCAACAGTTCCTTGGTGATTGGGCCTTTCTTGTTCCACACAAATTTAAGGGCTGTTTGTTCCACTTCTTTGAAAAATGTCATTGGTATTTTGATCAGGATGGCATTGAAAGTGTAGATTGCTCTGGGTAGCATAGACATTTTAACTATGTTAATTCTTCTGACCCATGAGCATGGAATATTTTTCCATCTTTCTGTGTCTTCTTCAATGTCTTCCAAGAGTGATTTGTAGTTTCTAGAATATAGCTCCTTTTCATCTCTGGTTAAGTTAATTCCGAGATAACGTATGATTTTTGGTGCTATTGTAAATGGGATGGATTCCCTAATTTCTCTTTCTTCAGTCTCATTATTCGTGTATAGAAATGTAACTGATTTCTGAGCATTGATTTTGTATCCCACCACATTACTGAATTGCTCTATAACTTCTAATAGTTTGGGAGTGGATTCTTTTGGGTTTTCCATGTAGAGTATCATGTCATCTGCGAAGAGAGACATTTTGATTTCTTCTTTGCCGATTTGGATACGTTTTATACCTTTTTGTTGTCTGATTGCTGTTGCAAGGACTTCTAGTACTATGTTGAATAATAGTAGCGAGAGTGGGCATCCTTGTCATGTTCCTGATCTTAAGGGAAAGTCTTCCAGCTTTTCCCCACTGAGAATAATATTTGCTGTAGGCTTTTCATAGATCACTTTTATGAGATTGAGAAATGTACCCTCTAATCCTACACTCTGAAGGGTTTTAATCAGGAAAGGATGCTGTATTTTGTCAAATGCTTTTTCAGCATCAATTGAGAGGAATATATGGTTCCTGAGTCTTGTCTTGTTGATATGTTGTATCACGCTGATTGATTTGCGAATGTTGAATCACGCTTGCATCCCAGGTATGAATCCCACTTGGTCATGATGGATAATCCTTTTAATGTACTGTTGGATTCTATTAGCCAGGATCTTGTTGAGCATTTTGGCGTTCATATTCATCAGGGGTATCGGTCTGTAATTCTTTTTGATCAGGTCTTTGCCTGGTTTGGGGATCACGGTCATACTGGGCTCATAGAATAAGTTTGGTAGTTTTCCTTCTGTTTCTATTTTTTGAAACAGCTTCAGGAGAATAGGTATAATTTCTTCTTTGAATGTTTGGTAGAATTCTCCGGGGAATCCATCAGGCCCTGGAGTCTTGTTTTTCGGGAAGTTTTTGATCACTGCTTCAATCTCTTCATAATTAATTGGTATGTTTAAAAAATCAATTTCTTCCTGTTTCAGTCTTGGTAGTTTAGAAGTTTCCAGGAAGGCATCCATTTCTTCCACGTTGTTTAGTTTATTGGCATAAAGGTGTTGATAACAATTTCTAATGATCCTTCCTATTTCGTTGGTGTTGGTTGTGACCACTCCCTTTTCATTCATAACTTTATTATTTTGGGTCCTTTGTCTATTCTTTTGAATAAGTCTTGCCAGTGGTTTATCGATCTTATTTATTCTTTCAAATAACCAGCTTCTAGTTCTGTTCATCTGGTCTACTGTGGTCCTGGATTCTAATTCATTGATCTCTGCTCTAATCTTGATCAACTGCTTTCTCGTGTGCAGGTTAGGCCTGTTCTTCTGTTGCTGTTCCAGCTTCTTGAGGTGAGAATATAAAAACTGCATTTTAGATTTGTCTATTCTTTTGAGTGAGGCTTGGATGGCTATGTATTTTCCCCTTAGGACTGCCTTTGCCATGTCCCATAGGTTTTGGACCGTTGTGTTTTCATTCTCATTGGTCTCCATAAATTGTTTAAATTGTTTTTTGATTTCCTGGTTTATCGAATCATTCTTGAGCAGGATGGTTCTTAGTTTCCAAGTGTTTGAGTTTCTTCCAAATTTTTTCCTTGTGATTGAGTTCCAGTTTCAAACCACTGTGGTCTGAGAATACGCAGGGAATAATTTCAGTTTTTGGTATCGGTTGAGACCTATTTGTTGACCCAGCATATGATCTATTCTGATGAACATTCCATGTGAATTCGAGAAGAATGAGTATTCTTTGGTTCTGGGGTGTAGTGTTCTATATCTATATATGAGGTCCATCTGGTCTAGTATGGCATTCAGAGTTCTTGTTTCTTTGTTGATTTTCTGCTTAGATGATATGTCTATTGCTGATAGTGGAGTGTTGAGGTCCCCTACTATTAACGTATTTTTATCTATATGTCTCTTTATTCTGGTTAAGAGTTGGCTTGTGTATCTTGCTGCTCCCCTGTTGGGGGCATAGGTATTTATAATTGTCATATCCACTTGTTGGATACATCCTTTAAGAATAATATAGTGTCCTTCTGTATCTCTAACTACAGTCTTTAGTTTAAAATCGAATCTGCCTGGTATGAGAATCGCTACCCCAGCTTTCTTTTGAGGTTCATTGGCATGAAAAATGGTTTTCCATCCCTTCACTTTCAGTCTGAATGTATCTTTAGGTTCAAAATGAGTCTCTTGTAGACAGCAAATGGATGGGTCATTTCTTTTTATCCAATCTGCAACCCGGTGGCGTTTATGGGAGCATTTAGGCCATTCTCATTGAGAGTGATTATTGAGAGATATGATTTTAATGATGCCATGTTGCCTGTAAAGTCTTTGTTTCTATAGATTATGACTTTCTGTTCTGTATCACTCTTGGGGCCTTTTTACTTTTACAGAACCCCCCTTAATATCTCCTGTAAGGCTGGTTTCGTGGTTATGCAATTGGTCAATGACTGGCGATTCTGGAAGGTCTTTATCTCTCCATCAATTCTGAATGGCAGCCTTGTTGGATAAAGGATCCTTGCCTGCATGTTTTTCTCTGAAAGGGCACTAAAAATGCCCCGCACCAACCCTTTCTCTCATTCTAGGTCTGTGTAGACAGGTCTGACGTAATTCTGATACCTTTGCCTTGATACGTGAGAAATTTCGTTGCCCTGGCTGCTTTCAATACTGTATCCTTGGATCTAATATTTGTGAATTGCACTATGATGTGACATAGGGGACGTTTGTCTTGGTTGATTTTGGGAGGGGTCCTCTCTTCCTGTTTGACATGAATGCTTGTTTCCTTTGCTAGATTAGGGAAGTTTTCAGCTACCATTTGTTCAAATATCTCTTCTAGACCTCTCTCTTTCTCCACCCCCTTGGGGATGCCGATGATTCTGACATTGGAACCTTTCATTGAGTCAGTAATCTTCCATAACCTATATTCTTGAGATTGGATTTTTTTGAGCCAAGTTTCTGTTTTAGCTTTCTCTTCTACCATCCCATCCTCCAATTCACTAATTCGTTCTTCTGCCTCATTCACCCTGGCCGTCAGAGCATCTAGTTTTGACTGCATTTGATTCATAGCATTTTTAATTTCTGCCAGATTCGCTCTCATTTCTGCCCTTAGAGATTCTATATTCTCTTTGATATTTTCGTTAATATTTTTTTCAAGTCTACACATCATCTTGACCATTGTTACTCTGAACTCCATTTCTGATAATTTGGTTATATCCATATCCATCAGTTCTGTGGCAGAGGTCACAGACTCATTATCTTTTCTTTGCTGAGGGGGGGGGATTTCTAATTCTCGTCATTCTGATGAGGAGAGGTTGCAGGGCTGTCCAGAGCCCAAATTATTGACCAGGACCCAGGCAGCATGCTCTTGTTTTATAGGGACCTTAGGGATGTGGGCTTCTTGATTTTCAGCCTGCCTTCTGGGGGAGGGTCCTGCCGTGCCGATACTCAGGCAACCCTTTTTGAGTAGAGTCTCCCTGTCCCCGGCGAGGGGGGATGGGGATGGGCACAATGTGAGCTGGTATTTCCGGGCTTTTGTTCTGTGGTAGCTTTCCCTGGCGGTTTTCTGTGGCTCTTCTGAGAGAGCAGCAGTGGCAGAATCCTAGCCTCTGTCTCAGAACCGAGAGATCACAGTCCGCTCTCCACTGAGCTGTCCTGGCCTCTTTAACCCTATTTCTGTTGGTGTTATTAAAAACCCTATAGCATCCCGGGTTGTGCACCCCACAGCTGGCGTCCCAGCCCTCACTTCCAGGGCCTTCACGTCTCTGTCCTTTATGTTTCTAACCCCCCCAGCCACCAGCCGCCCCCGCGCGCTCCCGAGCTCCCTGTTTCAGTATGGCTTGGGGGCGCTCCGGAGCGCCGGTTTTCAGTCTGGTTGCACACGCGTTCCCAGGTTCACGATCTCAGTCTGCTCTCTCATGGGTGGCAGTCCGTGAGTCCGGCCCGCTCCCCAGTGCAGGTGGCTACCGCTTCCTGGCACCTGAGTGTGAAGACTCCTCCCCCTTCCATTTATCTTCCAACATCTGTGCACAGATTCACGGCTCCCCACTTCATACCTCAATATTCAGTGCTGGAGATGTTCATTTATAGAGATCCAGATGTATCTTCCTTCATTTCAGGCTGATTCCGTGGGTTTTCAGGATGGTCTGGTACCTATCCAGCTCGACTCAGGGGACCAGCTGAAAAAGGGGACTCCTACCCCTCCGCCATCTTAACTCCTCCTCCATTTTTTTTTTTAAGTAGGCTCCAGCCAGTGCAGAGCCCAATACAGGGCTTGAACTGAAGACCCAGGGATCAAGACCTGAGCTGAAATCAAGAGTTGGACACAACCTACTGAGCCACCCAGGCATCCCCTGGATCAGTATTACAAACCCAGATTATAGCTACTACTACTACTACTGAGGACAAGGGTGGTGGCTGTACAATGAGAAAGAGAGAGAAATAGCCCAGACTCTGCCACTGACATGAAATCATTGTGAGAAGCATATTTTCATTACCTGACCAATCTTGTGTCTTACTGGTGATCTTGAGCTGTGAAACTTAAAAAGATAAATCAACTGAGCAGCAGGAGGCCCCTCGGGCTGAGCTCGATTCTGGTTGGGATTCATTTGCTGCTCCAGAGGGAGAACTTCAGCATTGAGAGGAGACAAACCTGGGATTCTCCCAGGATGCTGTTGGTCCAGATACCTAAGAGTTGTCAAGATGAATTTAGAAAGAGCAGAACAAAAGGAGAGTCAACCCAGCATTTGGACAAACAGAATTTAATATGATGAAGCAGGACCTCAGAGGGCTGGAGCACAAAGCCATTGTCCACAGGACTTGTCTGCAATGTTTTCTTCAATAATCTTCCAGTCTTGAGAAAGAGCAGGGACATGGGTCCCTGCGTCTGTGTCATGGGCAGACTGTGGCAATGCAGGCCATCAGCACTGTGGATCCTGAACATGTCAGTGTGGATTTCACATGATATGCACAAGTGCCTGGTGGATCCCGGGGTCTGTCAGATGTCTGCAGGCCCCACTTACTCATGGCCTTGGTGAGCACCCGGAAAGCCTTATTCTAGTCCACAGTCTATCCTATATTTTGAAAATTAATAGTACGGAGGACCACAGGGGAAGAGAGGGAAAACTGAATGGGAAGAAATCAGAGAAGGAGACAAACCGTGACAGACTTTGGAATCCAGGAACCAAACTGAGGGTTTCAAAGGCGAGGAGGATGAAAGGATGGGGTAACAGGGCGATGAGTATTAAGGAGGGCACATGTGGTGATGAGCACTGGGTGTTATATGCAACTAATGAATCATTGAACATTACACCAAAAACTAATGATTTATTATATGTTGGCTAATTGAACATAAAAAAAAGAGAGAAACCTCACTGAAATGGAGTCTGGAGACCAGAAAGGGGACCTCTCTTGCCTACCACTCCTTGAGTCCTGTGCAAACCCAACAGAAAGAGACCTACCTTCTGCTCCCAACAGGAAGAAGATGTTTTACTACTGCTGCAGGAGGAAGGAAGATGCTCTCCTCTCTAGGCAACAGCCCAGCCAATGAGTGACAGTCCCAACTCAGCCAATGAAAAGCCACTATACTTTTAGCTCCTAGTTTACTCTGATGGAATTTTTGTTTGTAATAACCCTTCCCAGCCCTC
>NW_024424285.1:0-1677 GCF_017311325.1 Ursus maritimus | reverse complement strand
TTTTTTATTTTATTTTATTTTTTAAGATTTTATTTATTTGAATGAGAGAGAAAGGGTGTATGTGTCATAAATAAACAAAAGAGAAGTCAAAGAGTCAGACTTAGGAAGTCTGAGAGAGAGAGAGCACACAAGCAGGGGGATGGGGCAGTGGGAGAAGCAGACTCCCCATTGAGGGGGTAGCCCAATGCAAGACTCAATCCCGGGATTCCAGGACCATGACCTGAGCCAAAGGCAGCCACCCAGGTGCCCCAGAAATAGTTTTTAAATAAAACAACCACAAGTTAAAGTAGAAGAGCACACCATCATTCAGTTAGAAAATCTGAACACTCAGGTTTAGCATTTCATTCATTCAATTATTATTTAATGGAAAGACCAGCTATGTGCCACGTACTGAGATCAAAGCATCCACAGAAGACAAAGGTGACTGAAAAATTTAATCCTGTACTTGAACAGGGCTCTCAAGGAAAAATTGTATATTATCTGCTAGTGCCTGTAAAAGAAATCTCACCAGATCTATAGGAAGGGACCTAAGATTGGTGCTGGCTAAGACATTACCAGAATAGAAAAAGAACTACTGATAAATAAGCTTTCCAAAGTATCCTTAAATCAAAAGACATCTCGAAAACTGGCAGAGGAAGGAAAAAAAGCTCCAAAGCACATTTCCTGGCATTCTGTCTCAACGCCAATGCTGGAATTGGCAAGTTCAACGGCCAGCACCCTACAGTAGAGGCAGGGAGGGCACAACAGTGGGTGATCTCTGTGTGTCCTAAATAAAGGAAAGAGAAGTCAAGGAGTCAGACTTAGGAAGGCATCAGAAATGGCTTCTATAATCTCTGGGCCTCCTCTTGCCTCACAACGTACCTTGGCCTGTCAAACTGGCCACACACACTGAGACCCCATTCTGGAACTGCTGGTCAACATAGGTATGCAGCACGGGAACTACAGAGGCAGGAAGGGCGGCTTTTAATAATATGAATTTCTCTTGTAATCAGGATTAGATGCTGTGCAAAGCTATTGAATTACCAATCCCTAGACTGAGTTCCTAATAAAAGAAAATGACAAAATAATTATTTAGAGAGTAAAACTGACTTGTGTCTTGATAGTCCAAACCAGCGCATGTGGTCCACTGGGGAGGGAACGAGCCAGCCTTGGTAAATCCCGCCTTTGGAGGAAAGAAAGCACTAATTACAAAAGATCAAAGATTACAAAGGCCAGAATGCTTGGTTATCACTTGTTAGTTTTCCATCCAGAGGGAACCAATGGAACAAATTCTGGTTCGTCTGGTTCGTAACAAGCGCTAGGTAGGACATGGGTCTAGAGAACGCTTTTAGACAACAGGCTTGAGCAATGAAAATTTGATTAAGGCAAGAGGGCCCACAGCACCCCCCTGGCTGAGTACAGAGGGGCCCAGCCCGTGACCCACCTAAAAATATCCGTGGGCCGTAGCTGACCTATGGGCTACTTACAATCATGCATCCTCATACATCCTCACCTTCCCGATTTAAGTACAGCCCCCACCCACTGCCAGGTTGCAGACAGCCTCTCCTCCGCTGACTGCCTGCAGCTCCCCTGCAGTGTATTCAAGAAACTTCTACCTCCTTTGTTCTGCCGTGGGTGAACCCTGCCGGGGCCTCCGGCTTCCACCCCATGGAGGCCCACATTTGGGGGCCCCCATCC
>NW_024424284.1:0-1678 GCF_017311325.1 Ursus maritimus | reverse complement strand
ACATATATGTGTGCACAAGTACATTAAAAACATTTAATACAAAATTGTACATTACATCAAGTAGAACCTTAAAGACTACCCTAAAATGTTAAGTACAGAGAAAATGCATGCAGAGAGAGCCTGAAGTACAAAGCCTATGGGATATATAATTTCAAGTCTGTGTTTCCTGAAGGATGGTAATCTCTCTTTTCCTACCCAGAGGCAAAATATATTTTCCAAACATTTGGACACTGCTCATTGCATTACATTTAAGTGCTCCCTATGTATATAGACAATAAAAGCAAAAAAAAAAAAAAAAACATACAACACATTCCTTTTTTTAATATATCAAAAATGTTTCCAAGGCAACATTATTAAAATGATTATACCACAGTCCCTAATATAACACCAAGCGCTAATAGGAAGGTACAGCAAGGGCAGAAAGGTTTCATCCAGTCAGTGGGTTAGGTGCTCTTCTTTTCCTCACCGAGTAAATTCACTGCTGCTTTCTTGGCTGTGGAGGAAAGAAAACTGTGTCAAGGCAACTTGCAACACCGGCTCTGTGCCTAATGTAGTGACTGGACGGCAACTTGGATGACTCCTATTCAGGCGAGAGAACTCAGGTTTGCGGCCCGGATGAGTTGCCAGGAGATGGACGAGAGACTCTTCAGAGCACACATCCTGAGTGTGTACTCCAGCAAAGTTCTTCGAGGTCATCTGGCCTAGCCCCCTCACAGCAGCAGTGCCATCTAAGCCATCTGCCCCTCCTTGAAGCAGCACAAGAGGCAGATTCCCGAGGCCCTACAGTATTCCTCTGTACAATCAAGAAATTCTCGTTTGCATCTGGGTGCTCACCCAGATTTGACTATGTCTCAATCTGATGACAAATAGGTCTATCCCATGGTGACAAAGAAATCAGAGAAATTCCCACAACCCAGAAACGATGGGATATTTATACACATTTATAGTCTCTTCACTGTGCCGCCATTTTCCCCTATGAAGGGAAGAGTTAGCTTAAGTGTTCGAGTTGGTGGCAAGATGCTATATTCATCAAGAAAATATTCTTCCATTTGTGGGAGACTAAACCTTCCTCTTCCTAATTACCATGTAACTTGGAACATGCTGTAAGAACTAGTGTGGTTTGTGAGATGGGAGGTGGGGGTGTTCCGGAAGCCTCCAGGGCCTCCTGGGAGAATCCACAAACGGCACCTGTCTTTGACGGGGCCCGAGTCCAGCGATGCCAGTCCTGCCTTGTTCACCAGCTGCCTGAGGGCTGTTCTCACTTCACTTAATTAAAGTCACTGAACAGAGTTAACAAGAAATTGCAGCCTCTCTCTTAACTAGCCCATTGTAAAAAATTACTTCCTGGAGAATCCAGAAGTTCTGAGAAAAGTCTAGAATGTGTCACATGTAAGTCCATCCTAATTTATTTTCATTCTTACATTCCTGTTTAGGAATGGATCCTATCAAAGTAAAACTGGATTTTGGAGTACTGAGATGTAAGAGAACCCAGGGACTAAGAAATGTGAGTGAACTAGACAGATGGGATGTCACCGGAGGTTGCTGGTTAGGCTAAGGGGAGGAACAGAAAGGAAATCTCTTAAAAAGAAACTGGCAATCCCCAAGTGGGAGGACATGAAGCCTACAGGTCAGAAAACACTTACAATCGTAGGAAAATGAATGCAAGTAGACTGAAGCC
>NW_024424283.1:0-1678 GCF_017311325.1 Ursus maritimus | reverse complement strand
TAACAGTATTAAATTATGAATAAGAATATCTGCAAAATCCTAAAATGTTTTGAAACTGAACAGCACACTTCCAAGTACTACAAAGATCAAAAAAGGAATCACAAAGGGAAACAAATATTTTGGGCTTGCTGAGCTGAAAACACATCATATTAAAATTTGTAGATCCCAGCCAAAGCAGTTATTACAAGGAAATGCATTGCAGAAGTCTACTTGGAAAAGTTACATCAATGATTTATGCTTCCACTTCAGATGCTAGAAAAAACAGAAGGCCAAATTAAACACAATCACAAAGGAGTAAAGTAACACAACAGATAACATACCAAGAAAACCAATAATGTGAAAATAATGGTATTTGAGATTTTAATTAAATTTATAAACTCTTAGTAAGGCTGTTTGGAAATAAAAAATAAAGAGAACTTACCACTATATTCAATGAATGATAATACCAAAAATCAAACTGTCATTAAATGTAAAGAAGTATTTTGAAGAGCTTTCTAACAAAAAAGGCTATTTACCTAAAAAAATAAAAGCAAACAAAACTGAAATAGGAAACTGAACAGATAATTTCAATATACTTATATCTATTAAAGACCACTCTTTCAGCTAAAAAAATATCCCCACCAACAAAATTCCACACCAAGACATTCAATGGTAAGTTTTATCAACAATAAATGGAAGAAATTATAGCAATTTCACACAAACCCTTTAATCAAACAGAAGAGACCAGAACTGTTTTCAGATCATTTTGTATATATGCCATTATTACCCTCATAGTAAGGACTGATAAAGACATTATCTTTGTGAACCCAGGCACCAAAATCCTTTACAAATTAGCAAATCAAACTCAAAATCCTATTAACGCAATATATAAAAGTCAGTGCATTTATCCCTGGAATACAAACTTGGCTCAGCAGTTAAAAATCAACTGTAAAACAGGATAATTTAGAAATATTGTATCAAAACTGCCATACGTGTATTTGAACGTATTTGAAAAAATCAATATAAACTAGATTAAAAATCTTATCAAATTTGGAACTGAAGGTATTTCATTCATCTAAGACATCTATGAAAAACCTGAGTCTAATTTTGAACTTAATGGTAAAATATTGAATGTTTTCTCCTAAAATAAAGAAGACATCTATATGGACTTTTGCCACTTCTATTCCGTATTGTACTGGAAATCCTAGTCATACAGTAAGATAAGAAAAGACACAAAGGGCAAGAAGTGTAAAGGAAGAAGTTGAACTCTCATTATTGGAAGATGACATGATTGGATACATAGACAATCCTATGATATCTATACATCAACATTGCTCTGGGTTGAATTATGTCCCTTAAAAATTCATATGCTGAAATTTTAATCCCAAGTACCTCAGAATGTTTGCTTACTCAGAAATAGGGTCATTGCAGATATAATTAGTTAAGATGAGATGATACTGGAGTAAGGTAAGCCCCCAATTCCATAGGACTCGTATTCTTATAAAATGGGAAATTTGGACATAGGCATGCATAAAAAGAGAACATCATGTGAAACTGGAGTTACAATGCCACAAGACAAGAAACTTACAGAAGCCAGGGAAAAGGTGTGGAAGATCCTTCCCTCATGTCTTCAGAGGAAGTATGATCCTGCCAACAACTTGATCTTGGACTTCTGGCCTCCAAAACTGTGAGATAATAC
>NW_024424282.1:0-1679 GCF_017311325.1 Ursus maritimus | reverse complement strand
AGGCCAATTCCCAAGACCAGCTCCGTGGAGCAGGGGAACTTTAACCCAGCGGAATCCCCTGGAAGGTTTGCGGCTCTCCATCTCCAGGGTTTGACCCAGCTGGTCTGGGGCGGGACTTGAGAATGCTGCCCTCCTGATGCCCTCAGGTGAGCTGATGCTGCTGGGGAAAGAACCCTTGAGATAGTGGAGCCATGCTGAGTTCCTTACTAACCACGGGGGAGGAAATAACCCAATTTTATCTGAAACTCAAAGGAAGGAGTGATTTCTAGGTTATAAAAATAATAGACAAAGAGCCACCAGCAAGTTCCCAGGAAAGCATTTTGGAATTTCAAAGCAGAGAAGGCCCCTAACTCCTTTGCATGGACTGCTCAGTCAGTACAGCCAGGCTCCCCGTGGGGTTAAGAAGTGTGACAATTTATTGCAAAGGAATCTAATTAGGGGTCAGGAAGCCCAAGTTTGAATCCTAGCTAAGGCTCTTACCATCTGGATGGCCTTGGGGGTGGGGGCAACTCATTAACCTCTCTGACCCCATTTTCTCTACCTTACCCTGGGGAACTTGTTCTGGTTATTGCCGCTACTGCCATGCTCACTCCCTGGTCCGCATGTGGATGCAAGATTCCTTCCCTGAATCCTAGCACACCTGAGATGAGACAGAACACACAGGCAACACTTGACCAAAAACCTGAGTGTCTTAGTTCCAGGTCCCTGGAGATGGAGTCTGACATGGAGATTTGCATACAGGAGGTTGACCAAGAGGCCCCTCGTGAATGACACCTGTAAAGGAGTGAGGGACGCAGAGCCGGCCAGAGGGAGATGCTGCCCTGTAAGGCTCAACTATGGGGAGCTCCAGCACCAGCATGGATCTTGCCAGTTGTCCCAGCTAGAACAAAGGGGCTGGGTCTCTGTACCCTCAAATCTGCGCTACAGTGCACTACTTCTGGGAAGAGGATTTAACCTTGGGCAAGGTGGCTGTCTTCAGACAAGGGCAAAGCCTCAGGGGCCAGCTCTCAGTAGGCTGCTGGGGGAGTAAGGGGCTTGGTCCCAAAGGGGGAGCCAAGACCAGCTACATACTTTGTGGAGCCCCTTGTTCAAAATTACTAAGAATTTCAAGATGGCAGCACATTGCACCAGGCACAGGGCCCTTCTAAGCGCCAGGCTCTGCTCAACTGCATGGGCTGCCCATCCATGAAGTCGGACCTGGTGGTGGACCCAAGAAGCTGGTGTTGGTGGTGGGCTGGGTGGCAAACCCAGTGTCCAGTTGCTGTTGGGAAAGGAAAAGAAACACAGAGAGAAACTCCAAGCTAGCTAATTGGCTTTCAAGATACACCTCCTCTTTAGTTTGATGTCACTAACAGGGTGCCTCCAACATAGCTCTTGTGGTAAAGGCTTGTCCTGAAAGCCTCCCCAGGACCCTGCAGACTCCTCAGTGCAGACACAGGGGACCATGGGGCAGTCTCTGGCCTTCTGATTTCCAGGCTATTGGGTTTTGGCCCTCAGCATTGTGACCTTCCTCTCACCTGGGTGATAGGCAGTGGGGATGCCCATCCCTTTCTGGGGAAACCTCACCTAACCATGGGTTGTGGCCTTACCAACTGGCAGGGACTGAATTATCTTTCTGCCCACAAGGAGTGGCTGACATTCTTCAAGAGGCACTCAGCAGAGGGGCTGGGGGGGGGGGC
>NW_024424281.1:0-1679 GCF_017311325.1 Ursus maritimus | reverse complement strand
GGTGTGGTGTGGTGAGGTGAGATGAGGTGTGAGATGAGGTGAGGTGAGTTGAGGTAAGATTAGGTGAGGTATAGTGAGGTGATGTGTGGTCTGGTGAGGTGAGGTGTGGTACAGTGAGGTGTGGTGAAATGTGCTAGGGTGAAGTGAAGTGATGTGAGGTATGGTGAGGTGAGGTGAGGTAAGGCATTGTGAGATGAGGTAGGTTGTGTGGTGAGGTGAGGTAAGGTGTGGGGAAATGAAGTGAGGTGAGATTAGGTGAGGTGGTGTGGTGAAGTGAAGTTAGGTGAGGTGAGATGAGGTGAGGTGTGGTGATGTGAGGTGAGATTAGGTGAGGTATGGTGAGGTGAGGTGTAGTGATGTGAAGTTTGGTGATGTGAGGTGTGGTGTGAATGAGGTGTGGTGAGGTGAGTTGAGGTGAGGTGAGATGAGGTAAGGCAAATTGAGGTGAGATTAGGTGAGGTATGGTGAGGTGATGTGTGATCTGATGAGGTGAGGTGTGGTACAGTGAGGTGTGGTGAGATGTGCTAGGGTGAAGTGAAGTGATGTGAGGTATGGTGAGATGAGGTAAGGTGTGGTGAGATGAGGTAAGGTGTGGAGAGATGAGGTGAGGTGTGGGGAGATGTGGTGAGATTAGGTGAGGTGTGGTGAGATGAGTTGTAGTTTGGTGAAGTGTGGTAAGATGAGGTGAGGTGAGGTGAGATGAGGTGAGGCGAGATGAGGTGAGGTGAGGTATGGTGAGGTGAGGTGAGATGTGGTGAGGTAAGGTGTGGTGAGATGAGGTGTGGTGAGGTGAGGTGAGGTGTAGTGAGGTGAGATGAGATATGGAGTTGTGTGCTATGGTGATGTGAAGTGAAGTGAGGCATGCTGTCGTGTGGTTTGTGGTGTTGTGAGGTTGGTGAAGTGAAGTGTGGTGAGGGTGAAGCAAGGTGAGGTGAGGCGAGGTGAGGTGTGATGAGATGAAGTGAGTTGTGATGTGGTGAGGTGAGGTGAGATGTGGTGTGATGAAATGAGGTGTGGTGATGTGAATTGAGGTGTGAGATGTGGTGATGTGATGTGTGGTGAGCAGAGGTAAAATGAGATGAGATTAGGTGAGGTACGGTGAGGTAAGGTGTAGTGAGCTGTGATAGGGTGAAGTGAGCTGATGTGAGGTATGTGAAGTATGGTGAGATGAGGTGAGTTGTGGTGAGGTGAGGTAAGGTGTGGTGAGGTGAGGTGAGGTGAGGTAAAGTGTGGTGATATCGGCTGAGGTAAATTGAGGTGAGATTACATGAGATGAAGTGTGATGAGATGAGGTGAGGTGTGGTATGGTGATGTGAGGTTTGGTGAGGTCAGGTGAGGTGTGGAGTGATGTGGTATGGTGATTGAGGTGAGGATAGGCATGGTGTGCTGTGGTGAGGTATGATGAGGTGAGGTCAAGTGTGGTGCGATGAAGTGAATTGTGATATGGTGAGATGAGGTGAGGTAAGGTGTGATTGAGGTGAGGTGTGGTTAAATGAAGTGAGGTGAGTTGAGGTGAGATTAGGTGAAGTGAAGTTAGATGAGGTGTGGTGTGGCAATGTGAGGTGTGGTGTGGTGAGGTAAGATGAGGTGAGGTAAGGTGTGGTGAGATGAGGTGAGGAGATGATGTGAAGTGAGTTGAGGTGAGGTGAGATTAGGTGAGGTATGGTGAGGTGTGGTGG
>NW_024424280.1:0-1680 GCF_017311325.1 Ursus maritimus | reverse complement strand
AGCCGTCAAGTTCTCTGCCTCTACTATGTTGCCTTTCGGTGTGTGGCTTCTAATCTGCTTTGGTCTAAGAATCAGATTTCCAGGCTAGTTAGAGCTGCGTGTACTCAGGAAGAAACTCAGAGAAGGAATATGGAACAGGGTTTCTCAAACAGACCACCGAGAGCAGAGTGTCAGTTTACAGCACAGAGTCCCAGACCTCCAGAATCAGAATCTCTGGGAGAGGCTCTGGAATCTGCAACTTCACACAGGAGACCGGAGAACCACAGGTGGGGGACTAACACAGCTACTACTTCGGCTTTGAAGCCTTCTTGGCTTATTCCCATTCCTCTGGTAGAGGGTGAGGGCGTTATTCTATCTCATTTCTTTTCCATCTGGTTTTTCTGCATCTCACACTCTGTGTGGTTCCCCACCCCGGATTCATTTCTACATTCAGGAGGCCGACTAGTGCTCCCCAGGTGTCCGAGGGCCTGGGTACAGCCCAGCACAACCACAAAACCAAGAAACATCTCCAGAGTTGCTCAGCTTCAGGCAACAACCCTGTTCACGATGAGAGGGAGCCAGCACGGCATGGTCAGAAGGCTCTCTTGCTGCTCTCAGCAACGTGGCACTTCTGACAAGAGAAAAAACTTCTCAGCCAAAGTTCTTGGGACCTAGATAAGGCAGAACGACCACAGCAACTAGTTAGTGGAGTACAGCCCTTGGGCCCTAGTGGGGACACTGGGCTCAGCCTCTTGACCACTCTGACTCCTATACTCCCCACGAGGCCCAAGGCCACTTCCTCTTTGAAGACTAGCCTGTCCACTCCAGCTCTCTGGTTATTCCCTTCTCTAAACTCCTGGGGTTCACAGAGTCTGGGGGCAACGGTCATCATTTTAACAGTTGATGTTGAGGGAGGAGCACAATGTTCCAGCCACTGTCACGCTCTCTACCCACATTCTCTCATGTGGTTTTCAAGACCTGGGAGGTGGTACTAGTGTCTCATTTTACAGATGAGGAAACTGAGGTTTGGAGAGATGCAGTAACTTACACAGACTCACGCTGGCAAGTGGCCCTGCTAGAATCTGAATCCAGCCACTTGCCTCCTACGCCTGCCCTCTCAACAACCACACTACTGACTACAACCAAATGCTTAGAAAAACACTGAGCCTGGGAACCGGAGGACCTGGTCCTTATCCCAGTGCCACCTAGAGCCTGGGGCAGGTCATTCCCCGTTTCCTTAACTGGGAGAAAATGAAAATGTTGGGCAAGATCTCCAAGAACCCCTCTGCTCTAAGGCTCGTCTTACTGGACCACCCTCATCCCCTCTTATACTCGGGTGACCCCAAAGCATGTTGTGCATGTGTCTGGGCCTTGATGCCCCATTTCTGAACATGAATAAGCACTCTCCATGACTTAATTTAGGGAGCCAGGTTGGTGATGCCATCAAGGTCCTCCTTACAGTCCATGTGTACTCTCCTTTGTGCTGGACCCTGTGAGGAGCCCTGCCATGTGCACCTGCTCCCTTGGTCTCACAGGCTCACTCACTCAACTCTCAGTGACTGGAGAGTGTGCCAGAAGAAATTGTCAGCCTAGGGGGCTGAAGGGGTCAGCGAATAATTACATTGTCACAAGCACAGAAGAAGAGCAACACTCAAGAGAAGTGAGTGTGTGTGTGTGTGTGTGTGTGTGTGTGTGTTGTGT
>NW_024424279.1:0-1682 GCF_017311325.1 Ursus maritimus | reverse complement strand
AATTTTGTCCAGCCTGGTATTCGGATTTGTATTTTTTTGATATGATTTACCATGAACTTATTTCTCCCAAACCTCGTCCTGTTTGTATTGTTCCCATCTCTACCTTGAACCTATGTGGAATAGAAAGACACAGACAATGTAACTCCTACGATCTGTCCCCCAGAGATAGCTGTACTAGGATCCAAAGACAGGCAAATATTTCATCAAACATGCTCAGGGACAATTCTGGCAAATATGAAGACGACAAAAGGAATGCATTTTATAAAAATAAAAATGGTCTCAGAAATTGTATGATGTGGTTTCAAATATGAAGGATGTTTCATATCAGAGTGGATGGTTTCCATTCTAACTATAATTTGTGCTGATAATGTTTTAAAAATCAAAGATTACAGGAAAGCATGCTATATATCCTCTTTTCAACATTGACATTTCAATGGAGACAGCATTTCAAAAATCGAAGAAACAGAAAAGCCAGTAATGTATAGAAAAATCTAGAAAACAGAAAACGTTATGTATTTTTTACCAAAATATCAAGTGCTTCCTGGATGTACCTATCACATGCAAAGTGAGCATTCCACAACCGGCATTAAACTCTGATCTTATTATTTAAACAGTATAAAAGGACTCCTCTCTCTCCATATTTTCCTCTTGATATTAATGTGACAGTCTTCTGAATGTGGCTATAATGGCAAGATCTTCAGACCTTCAGATTCATAATTCTAATGTACTTATTTTTTAAAGCACAGGAAGGGTCTCAACAATAGGTCAGAGCTAGGATGTCTTGTACCAAAGTCCAGTCACATCCACGGAATTATAATTTTGCTTTTAGCAGGACATTTGTGTGTGACACAACAAAAATCTTCTAAAGGTCATATAGAAAAATAAATGTCCCTGAGTCACTAAGTCACTTGTTGAAAAAAGATCAGAGAGGGCACTTGCTATGATAGAGAACACAACTTGCTACAGAGCCAGAGTTAATACAAATTAAAAACAAAGAAGCAAAAAATACAATGTGCTACTGATGGAGGGGGAGACACATAGATTAATATAACACAATAGAGGGTCAGAAACAGATCAGAGTACAAATGGAAACCTGACGTAAAATCAAACCAAAAATCTCTGAGCGAAAATTTTAATAGATGGCTTAGGATTATGTCACTTCATGGAGAAAATTAAGTGTTATCCTTGGCTTCCTTCCTGTGTTAGGGTGACCCCCAGATGGTTGAAAGATACAAGCAACAGATATAAAATTCTAAACCTAAAGAAATCTAATGAAAAGTATATAGGAAAATATCTTTGTGATGCTGGGACAAGGAAAAAACTTTTGGAAGATAAAAATGTCATAAGAAATATTGACCTAAATGTTAAAAAAGAACACCAGGGATGAAGTGTACAGGTAGGCAACGAGGAGGCAGAAGGACATGGAGTCACACTTCTAGATGGAAAATGGCCTCAATAAGACCAAGTGTCTCAAACATTGAATAAAGTTTAAATTCTACCTATTCATTCATTATTTTTACAACCAGCTATAATTGAGGCATAATTGATATATATCAAGAACTGCACATATTTAATGTGTACAATTTGATGGGTTTGGGCATATGCAAATACCTGTGATATCATCACCATAACCAAAGTAATCAACATATACAACACCTCTCAAAGTTTTTTAGTATCCCTTT
>NW_024424278.1:0-1682 GCF_017311325.1 Ursus maritimus | reverse complement strand
CAGTGCTAAAATCTTACTTTTATGCAAAAGTACAGAGTTAATTATCCAGCAGTTGAACAATACACATGTATAAAAGACCTCCATTTCCAGAACCACACATATTACGACGTCCTCAACGATGGGGTAAATTCGGTTTCTGGGTGTCACAGCTCTGCATAATGTTTATTTCTCCCAATGGTTTGTAAGACTTTGTGAGCGAACTCATTTTCGTGGTTCTCTGTGGGAGTTCTGTGAGCCCTTGGTGGTAAAAATGTTGGCACAGTCTAGAAGAGTATGAAGAAGTTTCTTTCTGCAAGCACCTCTGGCGGTTTCCGTGGTCGCAAGCCTGCTTTTGTATTATTATTTTCTCAGGCTTCAGTCCTGGGCTGTGAAGGTGTTGGGTTCAGACCCCACCCACCTCACCCCGACAAATGGCTCAGACCTGTCACTGTTCCCCTGCCAGTGACGCTGAGGGAGAGAGGGCACGCGTTCTCAGCACTTCGGACTGATGCACCCAGCACCACCTCTCTGGGATCCTGGGCGTCAGCCGTAGCCCTCAGCGCCTTGTGCTGGTATCCAGCCCACACTCCTGCATCAGCTGCTTCCTACCACGTGCGTCCTGTTTTCTCTCTACATTTCTGATACCAAGGGTTTACATTTCATTCTTTCAAACTTGGGTATGTGTTAAAAATAAAGAGAGTTATGTGGGGTTTTTTCTCCAACTTAAAACAATCAACTTTATGAGTATAAAGTATATAATTTACTGGGGATATGTGTGTATTTTATCCAGGCTTAATCCATGTTCTTGTAGCAGGAGAGGAGTCATAGACATCCTCCCGTCTGCCATGTTGCTGGAACCCAAGTGTCCACGAACAGGTGAATAGATAAACAAAATATGGTGTCTACATACAGTGGGATATTGTTAGGGCATAGAGAGAAAGTTCTGACACATGCTACAACTTGGATGAACTTTGAAAATATGCTAAACGAAAGAAGCCAAATTCAGAAGGCCACAAATTATAAGATTCCATATAAGAAATAGCCCAAGTGGGGAGCTCCATAGAGACAGAAATTAGATTCATGGTTGTTTAGGATTGGGCGACCGGAGAGGCAGGGAATGAGAGCTAAAGGGCATAAGGTTTGTTTTTAAGATGGTGAGACATTCTCACACTGACTGTGGTGATGATTGCATGTATCTGTGAATATGCTGAAAACCTTTGAATCATATACAATGGGTGAATTGCAAATTATATCTAAATGAAGCTGTTTTTTAAAAAGCGATTCTTCCCTTAAATCTGGTCTCTCAGCTTACTCAGAGAGCCACACGGGCAAAGACAAGAGATGGATTTAGTTTGGGTTAATCTGCACAGACTGGACAGGGGTTTTGATGGTATCCTA
This sequence comes from Ursus maritimus, assembly GCF_017311325.1. Lineage (NCBI taxonomy): Eukaryota > Metazoa > Chordata > Mammalia > Carnivora > Ursidae > Ursus > Ursus maritimus. The sequence goes on along the minus strand of NW_024424278.1, from coordinate 305 downwards.
TCAACTTTCTTATCTTCTCTTTAAAACATACTTGTATCCCTATCAGTAGTTTTTTAAGCCTATTAAATCCTCTTAAGAAAAATTCTCTTTGCATTTGGATCAAAAGAATTTTTTATGACAATTGTCATCCCCAAATGTTCAAGTTCTCTCCATTTCCTATATTCCTACCCCAGGTTTATGGATATAATCTTCGGCATTCTTTTCCCTCACATTTGTAACAGCTTCTTTCATTTGCTTTTACTGTTTTGAAAATATCTTTATTGAAGTATAATTCACATACCATACAATTCACCCATTTAAAGTGT
>NW_024424277.1:0-1683 GCF_017311325.1 Ursus maritimus | reverse complement strand
CTGCTTAAGATTCTCTCTCTCCCTCTCCCTCTTCCCCTCCCACCTTTCTCTCCCTCTCTAAAAAATAAATAAATACATACATACATCCATAAATACATAAATAAATAAAATGTTTCTTTTTTATATATCTGTTAATAGATTAGTAGGTTTAAATAAGCAGAAAAAAGAAATAAGGACAGAAACAAATAGCTTTTAAGGAATTGTGATGGTGTCCCTGAGAAATTTATGGCTTCAGTTACTGATAAATTCACTGGTTCTAATTCCTCATGCTAGCAGTGAAATTTATCAAGCAATATTTGTGTTTACCATTTATATATTATGATTTACAGATAGAAGAAAGAAAAAAGAGAGTGCGAACAACGTAATCTGTTAAAAGGGAAATAAGAGTAGTGAGTCTTCGAAGAAGGAAACCCAGCTTGGGAAATGGGAGGTAAAGTTGCTGGGGGCAGACTATTCAGCCCAAGGGTCAGACCATACACCATACCTCACTCTGCCTCTTGGCAGCACTTGACCAAACTTATCACTCTGTCCTCTGAGAAGAACTTAACCATGGAGCATCCTTGGGCTCAGTCCTTGGACTGACCTCCTCACTCCCCAAATGGTCTCATCTTGTCCCATAAGCTTTAAACATATCTCCACACAATGACTCCCAAAGGTGCAATGTCTGCCCACACCTCCACCTTTAACACTACATTCTGTGACCCAAAAGCCTACAAAACATCGGCACTGTGCAGCCTCAACTTGACATGTCCAAACACCACCAAAGCTTCCTCTTAAAAACCAGCTCTACTTCAGCCTTCTGCATCTCCAATAATAGCAGCAGCATCCCTCCAGTTGGTAAAGACAAAAAAGGGTCACCATTGACTCTGCTCTTTCCCACACACCCCACACTCAATCCATTAGCAAATCTGGTCAGCTGTTCCTTCGGTATATAATCAGATACAGTGAACTTCTGCTTTCTTTAATCACAACTAAAATCCCTGGAGATTATCTATGAAACAAACAGAAGACGCTTCGGAAAGATAAATAGAAGAGGCAGACCAACAAGGGAGCTTGGAGCCCAAGTAATGGCACAGTGGGGAGTTCCCTGAGTTTTCTTTTTGCCTCATTCATCTTATACTTGACACTAGAGATTGAATGACCAGAAAATGGCAACAAACACAGGTCAGTCTAGACAAAGTGCCAGGAAAGAGACAGTCCATCATGACAGAAAAGGTTTAGACAAATACCACAGAAGAAGATTTCAACGAAGTCTGAGTGAGGAGCCTAGATTCCCCTTCACCAGACTCCATGGACCACTCCAGCATCCATGCTGGGTGGTGTCAGGGAAGAAAGGGAGGTGAGACTTTCATCTCCACCAGGTGGTACCATTCAGCCCCTATCCTGTAGTGTCCATGGAGATGGAAAAGCCAGTAATCTGGAAACAACAATAATCACACACAAGAAGAGCCCCGACAACAATGGTTTATCTAAAGGACAAGGCGAGGGACTGCCAAGTAAGGCAGGAAACTTTTAGGAAATATGCACTACTACACTAGTAAAGCACCACAGAGTAAGACTTTAGCTCCCATCAGCAAGGACCAAGAAGCGAGCCTAGACTTTGACCCCTGACAGACTATAACAAGATGCTCCAAACCCTCCCCCTTATACACACACATGCACACACACACACACACACACACA
>NW_024424276.1:0-1683 GCF_017311325.1 Ursus maritimus | reverse complement strand
AAAAAAAAGGACTATTTGAAATGCTGAGGGGCTAAGAATACAAAGAATTTTCCAAAAACATCTGAAAGAACCAGATACAAATTTTAGAAATGAATCTCTCTAGATACACAATTAATTATAAGAAAATTAAAATGAAAGACTGGCTGGTTAGTCCAAATAGTCAATTGATCCCAGATGAAGAATTTCATGAACTCTGTAAGCAGAGTTAATCCAAAATGCAGGGAGAGAAATGTAACAGTGAATTTAAGAGATCTGGAATTAGTAGTACAATTGTCTGCCATACGTCTGATCACAATACCACAAAGACAACCAGAGAACAGTGCAGGTGTGAGCTTCAAAGATCATGGCCGAGAATTTTTTAGAGTGGATGGATTACTCATGGAATTAAAAATAAATGAAATAGGTTGACACTCATACAACAAAAGGAGGAACACTCTGTCACACTGTGAACTAAGCCCCATAAATTCTCACAACAAATGAAAGGCTGATTTTCACAAGGTTCCCCTTTCTAGTCTGTTCTGACAGATGGCATCAGACTGAAACACTGTTATAAATTCTTGGGGGCAGGGGAAGGATCACTGAGAAATTGATCATTTACATGGACTTTATATCTATCGGATTACTAAACTTTGTCAGTTCTAATCAATATTAAACGGACTGTCTTTTCATTGCATGTAATACCATCATTAACAAACCAAAAACTTGTATACTCTTTCCAATGTCTATTTCTGTTAGTTACTTTTATCATGTTACTGTGTTAGCTAAAATCACAAACATGCCATGTCAGGTATCCTAGCACACATCACTGTCTTCTTCCTTCTCATTGAAGTGGCTTTGGTAGTTCAGGCTTAATGAAAAACTTGTTTGCCTGCGTGCACACGTATGTGAGTGTGAAATCTGTATGTGTTGATCAGTTTCCTTCTAAATATATTTTAAGTGGTTTTTTTAGGAATGATATGTGAATTTTTGGCATTTGATAGAATCATATGCTTTTCCTCCCTTATCCTGCTACAATGAAATACAGGTAGATTTCCTAATGTTATTCCATACTTGCATTCCAAGGCCAAATCTTTTTTGGTCATGTAATATTATTATCTTAAATACTGGCGGCACACATTTTAATATTTCAGAGGGATTTTTCCTCCTCGATTCATACATGACATCATTCTGGGATTTTCTCTTTGGGAGTTCATCCATATAGATGGTGTCATTAAGATTATGGTAATGTCAAAAACGTAACTGTGGCCTTTCCTCTATTATCTACTGCTAGGTAACAAACTACCTAAAAACCCAGCAGCTTAAATCAATGAACATTTCTTATCTCATTTTGTGTCTGGGTTGTCAGGAATCCAGAAGTGACTTGCTGGGAGGTTCTGACCAGGGTCTCTCATGAGGTTGAAGTCAAGATGTAAACACGGGCTGCAGTCACCTGAAGGCTTGACTGTGTGGCTGGAGGGTTCACGTCCAAGGTTGGCTCACTCCCATGCTACCCAAGGTCCTGTTGGCTCTTGGCAGGAGGACCTCAGTAGGACCTCTGTGCTTGCCATATAGACCTCTCAGGGGGGCTCATTGACTCTCTTCCACAAAGACAAATCATGGAGAGAGTGGGGGAGGAATTAACTACAAAGTCTCTGTGACCTAGTTTCAAATGTCACACGCTGTCACTTCTGCCACTGTCTATTA
>NW_024424275.1:38414-40312 GCF_017311325.1 Ursus maritimus | reverse complement strand
CATGGCCTGGACACCTCTCCTTCTTGTGCTCTGGTCTCACTGGACAGGTAGGGACAGACCTCAGGGACACGGGTTGGCCCCAAATGACTCTTCTCTTGCTTAGCATTTTGAGATTTTTTTCATCTAGTCCCATCACTCACAAGTGTCTGTGTTTGCAGGTTCCCTGTCCCAGCCTGTGCTGACCCAGCCACCCTCCCTCTCTGTATCTCTGGGAGCAACAGCCAGACTCACCTGCACCCTGAGCTGTGGCATCAGTGTTGGTACCAATCTTGTAGCCTGGTACCAGCAGAAACCTGGGAGCCATCCCCGTTATCTCTTGAGCTTCTTTTCAGACTCAATAAAGAACCAGGGCTCTGGGGTCCCCAGCTGCTTCTCTGACTCCAAAGATGTCTTGGCCAATGCAGGGGTTCTGCTCATCTCCAGGCTGCAGCCTGAGGACAAGGCTGACTATTTCTGAGCTACGGCTCATGGTGGGGGGAGCAGCTCCCATTCTTCACAGGGTCTCAGATAACAAGTGAGATGAAAACCTCTGGACCCATAGATCCTGTGTCTGATCATCTCTTTCTGAGAAGCTTCTGTGGTGGCTTCTGTAGGGGAGCGTCCTCTGGGGAGACTTGTCCTTGAGGAGAGAGGAAAAACATACAGATTATGCTGTTGCCTAAGACAGTACAGATGTCCCAGGAGCACAAGCAGGTGAGGGAATAGAGTGCAACTACACATGCCCCAGGGACTAGGAACATTAACAATAATACATAGTTTTAAAGGAAAAATAGCATTCTTCCCTTCCTGTTTGTCTCCTTTACTACTGTTAGGATCAGGAATGCTCTGTCCATCTCAAGGCTTTTTTAGCTGGACTAAGAATCAAATTGGCATGACGAAGTTAAATAGTAGGTAATCAAATTTAATAGTGTACCAATTGGAAATCTACACAGACATGGAAATTCCAAAGACACTCAGGCAAAATGGGGTATATATATTTTTCTGAACTAAGGAAAAGAAGGCAGGGGTCCAGGGCTTAATGCAATGAAATGCAATTCACAGACAGAGGAAGGAGACTAAATGGTAGACCAATGTGTGTGGGGCCACTGGAAAACAGTGGTACACAGAGGACTTTGACCAAACAGGCCTTGTTGGGTCTCTTCCTGTCTACTTCACCTAGTTCACATCCTAGTGTAGTTGTCTGTGGTGCAAGCTCTCTTCTCTGGAGCAGGTGCCCTGCCTAAATTCCTTTAGTCAGATGGGAGGGGGCAAAGAGCTTTTCTGAGTCTGCAGTGTTTCAACCGCTTTTTAACTCACAATCATCTTCACACCAAGGTGGCCCATCTTTGTGCAGACTTCCCTTGTCCCTTACAATTCTCTCCTCTGAAGCTTCCTTGAAGTCTCATACATTCAAAGTTGAGCCACTATGTTGTTTCATCTTATTGAACAGGAATCTTATTCTGACAATAGGTCAGTTCAGTTAAACTCATTTCAGGAGGCTGTGATGCAGGTGGGCTCTCAATGTTAGGCCCATATTGGGCAAACAATCAGATAATTGATAAGCAGCATTTTTATAGAAACAAAAATGAAACAGGCTAATGTTTGGAACAAATTATAAGCCCAGTGTCTGAGTCCTAAGTGCTGCTAACATTGGCTGGCTGTGTCTGAGGACACAGAGGAGGTCCCCCAGGAAAAGCTAAGAGGTTCCCTGGTTTCAAACAGCATAACATCAAAGAAAAACTGGAGAAAATGAGAGAAGAGTTTATTGAAACATAGAAAAAAACAGATACAGTTGTCTGGGAGATTCAGAAAGGAAAAGAAGAGAAAGTCACAGCATTGCTTGTGGTCTGGGGTTTTACTGAGACTGTGGTCTGATGCATGTGTCTTCTCAGGCTTCCAGGAACTGGTTAAAACAAGGA
>NW_024424275.1:0-9774 GCF_017311325.1 Ursus maritimus | reverse complement strand
TGCCCTCTGCTCAGGACCTACATGTGGTTTCAACAGGTGCTTCCTCCCAGGGCTTCCCCAGGGGTTGAAGCCAACCCCCATCCTCCTCAGTGTGTGGTGTGAGCTGAGGTCCAGCAGCAGGGCTCAGGGAGGGGCTGGACAGTCACTGGGTGGACCACATTTGCATGGACAGTTCCTCCTGTGGCAGAGGGTGGAGGAGAAAAGGAGGCCTGGGACAGCCCAGTCAGGTGTGGAGACCAGGGGCTCTGCTACCATGGCCTGGACACCTCTCCTTCTTGTGCTCTGGTCTCACTGGACAGGTAGGGACAGACCTCAGGGACACGGGTTGGCCCCAAATGACTCTTCTCTTGCTTAGCATTTTGAGATTTTTTTCATCTAGTCCCATCACTCACAAGTGTCTGTGTTTGCAGGTTCCCTGTCCCAGCCTGTGCTGACCCAGCCACCCTCCCTCTCTGTATCTCTGGGAGCAACAGCCAGACTCACCTGCACCCTGAGCTGTGGCATCAGTGTTGGTACCAATCTTGTAGCCTGGTACCAGCAGAAACCTGGGAGCCATCCCCGTTATCTCTTGAGCTTCTTTTCAGACTCAATAAAGAACCAGGGCTCTGGGGTCCCCAGCTGCTTCTCTGACTCCAAAGATGTCTTGGCCAATGCAGGGGTTCTGCTCATCTCCAGGCTGCAGCCTGAGGACAAGGCTGACTATTTCTGAGCTACGGCTCATGGTGGGGGGAGCAGCTCCCATTCTTCACAGGGTCTCAGATAACAAGTGAGATGAAAACCTCTGGACCCATAGATCCTGTGTCTGATCATCTCTTTCTGAGAAGCTTCTGTGGTGGCTTCTGTAGGGGAGCGTCCTCTGGGGAGACTTGTCCTTGAGGAGAGAGGAAAAACATACAGATTATGCTGTTGCCTAAGACAGTACAGATGTCCCAGGAGCACAAGCAGGTGAGGGAATAGAGTGCAACTACACATGCCCCAGGGACTAGGAACATTAACAATAATACATAGTTTTAAAGGAAAAATAGCATTCTTCCCTTCCTGTTTGTCTCCTTTACTACTGTTAGGATCAGGAATGCTCTGTCCATCTCAAGGCTTTTTTAGCTGGACTAAGAATCAAATTGGCATGACGAAGTTAAATAGTAGGTAATCAAATTTAATAGTGTACCAATTGGAAATCTACACAGACATGGAAATTCCAAAGACACTCAGGCAAAATGGGGTATATATATTTTTCTGAACTAAGGAAAAGAAGGCAGGGGTCCAGGGCTTAATGCAATGAAATGCAATTCACAGACAGAGGAAGGAGACTAAATGGTAGACCAATGTGTGTGGGGCCACTGGAAAACAGTGGTACACAGAGGACTTTGACCAAACAGGCCTTGTTGGGTCTCTTCCTGTCTACTTCACCTAGTTCACATCCTAGTGTAGTTGTCTGTGGTGCAAGCCTCTTCTCTGAGCAGGTGCCCTGCCTAAATTCCTTTAGTCAGATGGGAGGGGGCAAAGAGCTTTTCTGAGTCTGCAGTGTTTCAACCGCTTTTTAACTCACAATCATCTTCACACCAAGGTGGCCCATCTTTGTGCAGACTTCCCTTGTCCCTTACAATTCTCTCCTCTGAAGCTTCCTTGAAGTCTCATACATTCAAAGTTGAGCCACTATGTTGTTTCATCTTATTGAACAGGAATCTTATTCTGACAATAGGTCAGTTCAGTTAAACTCATTTCAGGAGGCTGTGATGCAGGTGGGCTCTCAATGTTAGGCCCATATTGGGCAAACAATCAGATAATTGATAAGCAGCATTTTTATAGAAACAAAAATGAAACAGGCTAATGTTTGGAACAAATTATAAGCCCAGTGTCTGAGTCCTAAGTGCTGCTAACATTGGCTGGCTGTGTCTGAGGACACAGAGGAGGTCCCCCAGGAAAAGCTAAGAGGTTCCCTGGTTTCAAACAGCATAACATCAAAGAAAAACTGGAGAAAATGAGAGAAGAGTTTATTGAAACATAGAAAAAAACAGATACAGTTGTCTGGGAGATTCAGAAAGGAAAAGAAGAGAAAGTCACAGCATTGCTTGTGGTCTGGGGTTTTACTGAGACTGTGGTCTGATGCATGTGTCTTCTCAGGCTTCCAGGAACTGGTTAAAACAAGGAGGAGTCCTCAGGTGTCCTCCATAAGTCACTTATGCCCTGGAGCCAGGGGTCTCAGGGAGTCAGTGGTCTGGAAAATATTCATGAGACCCCACCCAGTCACCCCTTAGATGTTATCTATTGAGCTGGAAGACTTCAGAGAAACCATGAACTCCTTGACCTTTACAAGGAAGACATGCATTATCTATTAGATCTGGGTGGGTGGAGGGTGCAGGTCCTAGCAAGAATACCAGCAGGAAAAGGAACAAGACATTCCTTCATGAGGTTCCCTTCAGTTTCCCTGTCTCACTGCCAGTGAGAATATTTGTAGATGTGGGGCCATCTTCAGATGGAGTGAGGGCAGGCAGCGGCAATGTGATAGATTTCCCTGATTTGCAGTTTGGATATTTATGATGATATTTTTGAGTGGCCGACAGAGCAACAGGCAGGAAGATTGTCTGTACATGAGCTACTGTGGGATTTCCCTGAAGTTTACTTCAGGTTACAGTTTGCAGGGTTTCAGGAAAATGGATGGGTTTAGTTCTCTAATGATTTGGAGTGTCATGTGGGAGAAAAATTAAACTGTTACCTTGAACAGAATTAAGAGCATATTTGCCTTCTGTGCTCTGAGGTCAGGGCCACACATGGCCTCATTGGCAGGGCTCTTGCAGACTTGTGTCTGTGTGCTGGGAGCACAGATCCTAGGAGGGAATCCCTGCCCACAGTGTGTGGAGAACTGTTGTTTTCAGCAGGTGAAAATAGTAACAGATGACTAAGATTTTCAATTTGTAATCCCTCTAGGAATGTACACTAGGGTTTCTACTCACACAGTGCAGAGACATGCTCCTCATCTCCTCCATGTTGTGGGAACCTCAGGGGAATGAGAGAGAAGTCTGGAAACATGGATCAATCACCAACAGGAAACACCTAGCATCCTGCAGAGAAGGAAACATGTCTCCATGGAGACCCATCACACTCTGGACTTGATCCTGATCTAAAAGGAGTTTGTGTAGAGACACTATCTCAGTTCTGACCCATGACCAGTCAAGGGAGCTGTGTGGCTAGACTCACCCTGAGGAGTCTGAGTACAGCATAAAATCTGCACTGAGGTGATGGGAGGACACATAAGGGGCACCTGACATGGCCTTAAGGCAGGGGACAATGATTAGAGAAGTGGGGAGTCAGGAACTGTCTCTGATGGGCTCTGGTCATGTTGTCACACAATGGCATGTCTGGGTCTGGGCACCAGGGGGAAAAGGGGCCCATTTTTGAAGGGTCAGGGAAGATCAGACCCTCTGCTCAGGGTTTACAGCTGTGATTCCCTGTCCCTTGGTTGCACACAGCCCCTCCCTTTCCCATTCCCCTGACATCTCTGACAGGGGACCAGACCCAGGGTCACCAAGGGGTCAGAGAGTTAGGGGTCTCATTTGCACGGATGGGACCTCCTGTCTCTCCGAGGATGAAGAGGGGAAGGGAGAAATTAGGGGAGGCTTTGCTTAGCTGTGGGGCACAGAAGGCAGGATCAATGATGACCTCCATCATGGACTGGTCCCTTCTCCTCATTCTTCTTGCTCACTGCACAGGAGACTGGGTGCAGGAACAAGCCAAGGGGCTCTGGCAGGTCACATGGGGACCTGCTTCCTTCTCTTGTATCTAGACCCCAGCATCACCCTCTCTGTGTTTCTCCCCCTTGCAGGGTCCTGGGCCCAGGCTCTGCTGACTCAGCTGCCCTCTGTGTCTGGGGCCCTGGGCCAAAGGGTCACCATCTTTTGGAGTGGAAACAACTCCAACATCAGGCATGGTTATGTGAGCTGGTACCAATATCTCCCAGGAACAACCCCCAGTTTCCTGACATTTGAGAATAGCAAATGACCTTTAGGTGTCACTGTTCAATTATCTGGCTACAGGTCTGGCAGCTCCAGCTCCCTGACCATCACTGGGCTCCAGGCTGTGGACGAGGCTCATTATTACTGCTCAGCATCGTTCAATAGTCTCAGTGGTCACACAGTGTTCCAGGCCTATGTGGAATTAAAACCAAACCCTACATAGTTATCTGAGAAGAGAGTAAACAGCCAATCAGCTGCCTGCTCAGCTTAGGCTGAAATGTCTGTTTACTCTTCTGCTGATGCTCTGGGCCCTAGGTCCATCCAAGGGCACCCCCTAGGAATGAAGCCTTCTCTTCTCCCTTCTGTACTCAAAGTCGTCCATTGTAGCCCATTCGTAGACAAATTGTCTTTATGGAATGAGAAAGTCCTTGTCCTCATTAACTAGGACAGTTTACTTCTAAGATAGTTTATATTCATTTACTTTCCTCTGATTTTTCAATAAATGAAACATTTTGGGGGGCTCTGAACCTCCATGGGGCCTCAGCATGTCCCTGGTCTGCTTGATGGTTATGTCAGTTCTCTTTACATTTAGTATCATTATTTGCTTAAATTTAACCAGATTACTTATTTTGGTTATATTCTGATATTTTTGGGGAATGTGGGAAATGTGCCAAACTACAAATTAGGGAAGATGAAACAAAACAAAATTTCTGTCCACAGAAAACCCTGCATATGAATGTTTATAGAAGATTTATTCATAATCACCACATGTGAAAGCAATCAGAACTGTACATTGATGCTTATACCAGGTTTTAAATAATCCCTACCTGGTTTAACAAAGATGTCCTCCAATAGGTTATACATTTTGTACACTGGGATATTATTCAGCTTTCTAGCCCATGATCCAGCAATTGCACTACTAGGTATTTACCCAAAGGATATACAAACACTAATTTGAAGGGGCACATGCACCCAATGTTTATAGCAGCATTATCAACAATAGTCAAACTATGGAAAGAGTCCAAACGTCCATTGACTGATGAATGGATAAAGAAGATATGGTATATATGTAATGGATTATTGCTAAGCCATCTAAAAGAATGAAACCTTTCCATTTACAACAATGTGGAAGGAGTTAGTGTTTATTATGCTAAGCAAAATAAGTGAGTCAGAGAAAGACAAATTCTGTATGATTTCACTCATAAATGGAATTTAAGAAACAAAACAGGTGATCATATGGGAAGGAAAACAAAGAGAGAGGGAAGCAAACCATAAGAGTCTCAACTATCTAGAATAAACTGAGGGTCGATGGAGGGAGGTGGGTGGTGGATGGGCTAAATGGGTGATGAGTGTTAAGGAGGGCACTTGTTGTGATGAGCACTGGGTGTTATACATAAGCGATGAATCCCTAAATTCTACACTGAAACCAATTTTACCATGAAAAAAAAATGCAAAACAAAAACAAAAATCAACAAACAAAAAATAAATAAAACAAATGACCTCTGAAGTCACAGTGGCATACATGAATTTTAAATACGTATTTCTTCATAAAGAAGAACATTTAAAGAGCTACATTTAATATAATTATAATTGAACTACATTTTAGAAAAGGCACAAATCTAGAGGTGCTAAAAACGTCAGTGATGGAGAGGAGGTGGAGGAAGGAGCAGGAGGATGAATATGCAAGAACAGTATTTATGGTGGTGTCCCTCTTGTACCGAACTGTTATGGTGGCTGCACCACACTGCTGCGTTTTCACACCTCAGTAAACTCTACAGCACAGTGACAACACCTTAGTGCACATGAAGTCATCTAGGAAGTCTGGGGTCCATGATGGAGTGGACAATGTGACGTTATCCCATTTGCTGCTCTACAAAATAGGAAGCCACCTCACTGAAAAGGTGACTCAAAGGGCTGATGACTTGTGGGATTTTGAAAAGAAGGGGAGCCTGTACATCCAGAGATAAAAGAAACTGTACATGAGCTCCTTTCTCCAGTTGATGGAGCTGTGTCTGATGGAGTGGTCAGTAATATGATCCTTCTGAGCCTTGCCTGAATTGAACAATGAAGTAAATGGTCGCAGGTGGTAGGAGCCAGCATTCTCCCTTCAGAAACAGAAGTTCGTGTTTTGTGTAAGTCTTAGCGTCTCCATAACGAATGTGGTGTTTGGACACACCCTTGTGGTTCTTGTTATGACAGCAAGTTATCCTTCAGCTACAACAATAGAAATCTTTGAAAAATAAAGTTTTATTACTTATAAGATATGGAAATTACACAGCACACCTGGGTCCACAGACCAAGTTCATGGGTCAAGAAAGAGTGAGCCTGTGCCCTCCCCACCAGGAGTGTGGACGGAGACTCAGCTGACAGAGGAAGGAGCTGGGGGTGAGAAACAGACAAAAACACACAGAAAGACAAAGACAGACCAACTTTTTTGGGTACTACTCTGAAAGTCATAGGGATAGATGCACTGGGGCCTTTGTCCTTTCGCTCCTTGCACTAAAGATGGGTTCTGACACTCACCTCACCCTGTGGAGAAGCATTGGCACAGTGGAGACAACTAGAGACAGTCTCAGTTGGAGGAGGGCCACAGCATGGGATCCTGAGTGTGGCCATGAGGCTCCATCCTAAGGAAGACCCAGTTGTGGCCCATCCTCCATGGGGAGTGGGTAGGGGACCCACAGTGCTGGAAGCAGTCTCCTGTCCCCTCATCTCAGTCAGGGGAACCCAGGACTGGGGCAACAGGGACACTGTAAGCCTGTCTCTGGGGTCCATGGGGTGATGGCAGTTGGGAATGCAGTGTCTGCTTGAGTCTGGGCCCAGGGCCCACCTGCCTTGACTCCTGGAAGCCCAGAGCTCACGTGGGTCCTCCCAGGCCACTCATGATGACAGACACCAAGAAGACAAAGTGGAGGTAAGAGCAGTGACCAGAATGCAGTGCTCCTTCCCCAAAGGCTGAAGGAGATGAGAGAGAGCCTGCAGCGCCACCTCCCTATGGCTGGAGGTCCTGGGCATGTGCAGGTCGGTTGAGAAGTTTGGGTTCTTCTCTATCCCCACTTCTTCACAATGCTCACTGTCCCTGGCATTTCAGCCTGACCTTGAATGCTCCACCCTCATGCACCCTCATGACCTGTCCTGAGCTCACCCTTGTGTGTAAAGGTCTGTAATCATCACCACCAAACACATCTTCCCTGTTCTCAGACCTCCCTGAACCTCTGTTTATATGGCAAAGATGGATCACCCAGCTCACCACACGGTATCCTGAGCAGTAGGTAGGACATCACTAACACATGCTGCAGGAATGATGATGGGACTGAACATGGGAGCCAGCCTGGACTGAACGACTCTGTTTCCAGGATTCCTCTCACCCATTATGGACACAGGGATGGTGCCCAGGGTGCGTCCCAGGATCCTGTCCCTCCTACGTGTCCATACACACATTCGGGACTGCTCACCACACCTGGACACCAGTCTCAAGACGTGGTCACTGCTTGCTGCCACATAAGGTCAAGGTCCACCATTTCTGAACTTGGAATTCAGTATTTTTACTTGTTTTTCAGATCTTCTATTCTTTTACAAAAAGAGAAGCATCTCATTATCTAATGCTCCACTGCAGTAAACAGCAGCACCATCTGATGGGTCAGTCAAAGCAGAAACCCCCAGTTCGCACTATCCTCTTCCTCCTTTTCTCCCCAAGTTCCTTCTGCTCCACAGTCCTGAGCATCTCCTGTGAGCACAGCCTGCATCCCCGCCTCCTGTTTTTCTGTCTCAGTTGTTCCTTCCTGACCACATAAGTTCTTCAGTCCTGCTCTGTTGTGTCCACCCTTCTGTTCCCCTGTGCACACTATCACCAGATGGTTTCCTCCACTCTGTGAAACTGCCATATTCCTTCATGGTTTGAGCATCTTCACACCCTGTTTTGATTTTCTCTTCTATAAGCCCATGTGGAGAACACAGTAACTCTTCTCCTGAGACACACTTGTAAGACCCTTCAGAGGAGGAGCTCCCAAAATGTCCCAAGGGGTGGGATAATCTAACTTTTTTATATGATTTATCCTTTTAAGAAAGAACTTACCCCTTCCCTCCAGAAACCTTACAGACCTACAGTTCCCATGTGCACGACCTATGTCAGTTATCGTGGAATAGTTATAGTTCAGCCTTCGAACTGATCAATTAAAGGAAAACAAAGACAGCATCTCTTTTACACAAGTATCCTAGAAAATTAGTAACTATGGCACAAGCATTCAGGAGAATATAGAAAATGTGGACTCTCAAGTTATTTGAGCAAACATTGCAGTGAGGGCGTCCGTCACACTTCGAAGTAAGCTTTAACTAGGTCGCCTTCTTCTCTTTATGTCAAATCATGCTGGTTCTTGCTCGTAGTAATGGGGGAAAAATCCATCAAATAATATTTTGTATGAATTGCTCCTAACAAATCTTGATCTGTACATAGTTGGGGATTTGGTCATTTGGTTAGTTGTTGATTGGTTGGCCAGGCATAATGGTTTATTAAGTGTAAAAACAGAAAATGATTTCTTAAGTTCAGAGAAAATATGAAGTTTACAGAGGAACAGAAATGATAATGGGGGAGCATTGAATTGGAAAAGCGTAGATTGTCAGAGTTTATGTAATATACAAAAAAATAGGATCACAGTCCAGGAACAAATCCATCTGTCATTTTACTGAAACAGATTTTTAAAGAACATGTTAAGAAATTAAGACCACTAGAACGTCTCTTTCCTATTGATATGAAGTATGTTATTTGCATTGATGACAAACCTGTACTGTTTCTTGGTGTTAGACTTTGGGTGTTCTTTTAAAAGTGAATTTATGCCACATGCATGTACATTGTATTTATAAAGATTACATATGTAGTTTCCAAGGAAGAAACAAAGAACTATCCAGTGTAGATTTATCTGTTTGGTGCACATGCCGTTGTGTTCGATATAAGTAGAAAAACCTGCGGTAAACAAGAGATGCGCTTGGTTTTTCCAGTGGGCTCCTGAGTCTTCTTGATACCCAGCACATGTTTACTTTATGAATTTAAATAGGGATTAATTTATTCTAGACTACAAAGTTGTTTTGGAATGATGGAGCAAAAGCCTACCTTAGAGAGTTGTCTAAAACAGAGCCGTGAGACAGTAGGCAGGCCACCACAGACACACAACGGAGCACACTGCAGGGGTCCGGAACAAAACCGTGGGGTCCCGGGGAGGGGGGAACATCTGGGCAGTGGGCAGAGGCCAGCCTGTCCCTCATTCTGTCTGCACAGACAGCCAAAATTACTGGCCTTTAGAATATTACTATTCTAAAAGTCGGGTGGATGCTATCTGATGGTTAGACGTCTCTAACTGCTAAATGAGTGTTTGCATTCTTAACACAAATCACCCCTTGGCTACTTTGATAACTACAGTCCCAGACTTCATCACAGCTTAGATTTCTCAGCACTGAGGCAAACTTTGTATTGTCATCCCAGTGTGTGCTTTCAGTGTTTTATTGATTTTGTTGGCACTGTATTTGGACCTATCCTTGTAAATGTAGAGACATATGTGGCTTCATTGGTAATTCACAAGCAAAAGATGACATGACGTGACACCTGTATGAAAATGTAATGATTGAACTCACTGTGTACAGCGAGTGACTTAAAATGTCTGCCTCTCAAGACATTTCCACTGACTAGATTCTATCTGTGCTGAACGTCCCTGTGTACATATGTGTGTTAAATAAAACTGAATTGTACTGAAGATTGTTTTTCTCATTAAAAACATTGCTCACTCTTCTTAAACATTCTCAGTTGAAATCCATATGCTTTCTCCCCTTCTCC
>NW_024424274.1:0-1683 GCF_017311325.1 Ursus maritimus | reverse complement strand
AAGAGGAAATAAATTACATGCAGATGGTGGATCTATGGGTCTGAGTCTTTGCAACCTGCAAAGTCGTCTTCCTTACAGATGACAGTGAGCATCGTCATGGCCTGGTCTTGGGAAAGGAAAGGGGACAATCAGGGTGAAGTGAGGACTCAGGCCACTGCCCCTGGGATTATGTCCCCAACCCCAAAACTCAATGCTGCCCTCAGCTCCGCAGTCCCCCCACCTCACCACCCATGGGGCCGTGATCCCTTTACCTCACTGATGAGAAAGGTGTCCAGGGTCTCTGGGCCCTTCCCAGCCTTCAGATTTCATAACTGGGACCAGGAAGCAGTGCCTGTCAGCCCATTCTTTCAAGAGGCAGCCACGGTGGTGCCCATGACTTTCTGTCCCCATGATTTCCTACCTTGCTCTGCTCCCTCCTGCCACCCTCCCTCCTCTCTCCCTGTATCATTAATTTCTTATTTCCCTTCTCCTGTCACCTCCAACAACCTGACTGTTCTCTGCAATGGGAATAGTGGAGGAACGATCATGGGTTTACTGACACGCTCCCTAGTCAATCAGTTGATCAATGAGCCAATGCAGCTAACATGGAGGTGGCTGCCATGGGCCTGGGGTGATGCTGGGCCATGAGAGTGACTATCAACTGGGCAATCAAGTGACTGCCCCGTGCCTGGGCTCATCTTGGGCACTTGAGACACACTTCCTATTGATGACAGCCCGTAAGTGTCCTAGCCCAGAGAGGAGATGAATGTGACAGTAGAGGTAATGGTACTTGTCCGAATTCCCCTAGTCTGTCAGTGGGGTGATGAGCATTCTCCAGCTGGTGTGGCCACATAAACACCAGAACCTGCAGTGTTCACCAAAAACCCTGAGACCTGGAAGGACTAGGGGAGGCCCCGAGCAAATGGATGGAAAGTCCAAGGGTGAGCCGTGACCACGATGTGGGGCCCAGGCCCATTGCTGTCAGTGGGATCTGACAGGAGCAAAGACCCTGGCCCCACTTCCCAGAGCCTCTGTCCTGGGCCCAGTCAGTCCCAGGAGACCAGCTCAGAGGGACCGTGAGAGCCAGTGTGTGCTGCCAGCCCAGCAGCCTTCTTTCTTCTTTTCTTTTCTTTTCTTTTCTTTCTTCTTTTCTTTTCTTTTCTTTTCTTTCTTCTTTTCTTTTCTTTTCTTTTCTTTCTTCTTTTCTTTTCTTTTCTTTTCTTTCTTCTTTTCTTTTCTTTTCTTTTCTTTCTTCTTTTCTTTTCTTTTCTTTTCTTTCTTCTTTTCTTTTCTTTTCTTTTCTTTCTTCTTTTCTTTTCTTTTCTTTTCTTTCTTCTTTTCTTTTCTTTTCTTTTCTTTCTTCTTTTCTTTTCTTTTCTTTTCTTTCTTCTTTTCTTTTCTTTTCTTTTCTTTCTTCTTTTCTTTTCTTTTCTTTTCTTTCTTCTTTTCTTTTCTTTTCTTTTCTTTCTTCTTTTCTTTTCTTTTCTTTTCTTTCTTCTTTTCTTTTCTTTTCTTTTCTTTCTTTTTTCTTTCTTTCTTTCTCTTTCTTTCTTTCTTTCTTTCTTTCTTTCTTTCTTTCTTTCTCTTTCTTTCTTTCTGTCTTTCTTTCTTTCCTTCTTTTTCTTTCTTTCCTTTTTTTTTTTGAATGGGAACAATGGCCATAGTGCAGTGGCAGTGGGATACACCTCCTGGAGAAATATGCAA
>NW_024424273.1:0-1685 GCF_017311325.1 Ursus maritimus | reverse complement strand
TGTAAAATAACATTTCATGCTTTTGTTTCAAGCTGTATCCCTAATGATGTAATACAAAACCAAAGTGTTGTGTCTCCTTTTTTTGGGACAGATTTATAAACTTCTAGACTTGTAGTTATTAGGCAGTTAGATACTGAAACTTTATTCAAACAAAGCTCCATCTTAAAATGGTTTTCCGTTGCGGTGCTTGTATTTCACAGGAACATTTAGAGGGACACAGTGCTTGTATTTTCTTTTGCCTTTTTAATCATTTTATAAATATTGGAACCACACATTTGAGTTGGTAAATTCTAGATTGCATTTCATAGCTTGTGTTTCCTGAAACACTGAATATACTTATTTTAATAAGGAAGGGGTGATAATTAGTTTCGAACATGGGCAGTTTTGCTGTTATGTATACTGCGCTATATGTCTATTAGCCTGCAGCCTGGTTCCTGCAGGACTTGGAGCAAAGGTAGTTTTGGTGGGTCAATGTGTTGTTCTTGGAATACGTTTTGGAATACTGTTGAACTTTTAAAAGTTTCTTAACAACTTTGACCAGAAGACCTAAATTAAAATTTTCACTATGTTGTACACCTAAAACTAATAGAACATTGTATGTCAACTATACTTCAGGAACAATGAAAAATATTAAAAAAGCCTTTGTAAAAAATCTCCACATCACTCTTCAGATTTGTTAAGTAAATTGTCAGGTGTTTGTTTTAATTTCCCAGGCCCCTTATTATGGGACTAGGTCGTGGAATGAAAGATGATATTCTCGACCTACCATCTTAGTCACTAAGTTGTTTTTCCATTAATGGTAAAGGACTTGCACTGATCTAGTCATCCATTCTTCTCCTATTTCTTTGCCTTTTTTCCCCTTCCCTCATTGATCTTCTCTTCCCACCCAATGACTAGATAAAATGGTTGACCAGATCTACAAACATAGGAAAAAGCTGAATATTGGTTGAATTTGTATGGAAGAGGATGAAGCTTGTAACCTTATTTTGTCTTCCATGTAATTCTAATTGCTGCCTTATAATGTGTTAACTTATTTAATTTGGACTTTTAATTGGTTAACAATAAAAGATGGACCTATTTAAATAAAGTTTGGGGGAAATAAGATCTCATCAGTATGCATTATGAAAAATGTCTTTTTTAGTCAGTTGTGTGTAATGACTTACCTACTGCTTAAATGATGATAGCCTAAAGATTTAAAAGACATTTGGGGTTAATAATTTTTCATGGCATAGAATTTAATACTTTTTAAAGAAATGAAAATCAGTACAAATTTTTGTGTACCTTAATTCCTTTGAAATGCTTTTGTTAGGACCACGAAGTTCAATCCATATAAATAAATAACTTTATTATAGTGTCCTTTTAAATGTATCTTTGTTAACTAATACACTGTACAAGAGTTAACAGTCTTCTAATATCCAGAGTACAGAAACAGTATTTTTAGTTTATTACAGAGACAAACACCATTTTTTTGTGATTCATTAGAGTTTCTTAAAAATTGATCTTGAACTTTAAGCCTTAAGTCCAAGCCCCTTTAAACATTAAGTTTTATTGCCATACTTTTCTGCTTTTGATCTTTTTTTGTTGTTGTTGTTTTAAAGATTTATTTATTTATTTTAGAGGGGGGTGTGACAGAGATAGACTCCTGAAGCAGACTCCCTGCTGAGCATGGAGCCCAGTGCAGGGCT
>NW_024424272.1:0-1686 GCF_017311325.1 Ursus maritimus | reverse complement strand
TGTGATCGGGGCTGGGGACACAAAAATTCCCAAGAAGATATGGTCAGTGATTTCAAGTAGCTTAAGTCTAGTGCACCACACACACACAAATGCACATACACACACACCTACACACCCACATATAGAGCTAATGTAATTAATACCGACCCATTAAACCTTGAGAACTATAATAAGTATATCAATAGTGAACTCCAGTGAGAACATAACTAATACAACAAGAATCAACAAAGAATTCCTTGAAAAGCCAATGATTCAACGAGGGCTTAAGAAATACACAGGTTCCTCATAGATGAAAGGTGGCCAACTGTAAATTGCTAAAGGTGTGAACTTGGAAGCCAAGCCATCTGCGTGTGCATCCCAGTCTACCACTTGTTAGCTGTGTGACCTTGAGCAAGTTCCTGAACCACTTTGTGCATCAGATTCCCCACAAGACCACGGATGGAGATAATACTGCACGTGCCGTAGGGCTGTTGGGGGAGTCATTAGTTAAGTAGTTAAAGTAAAGCACCTGGACCAGTACCTGGACCAGCACAAAAGCTAAGTATCTGTAAGAGGAAGAAAGGGTAAGACAGAGGCAACAACTTTTTCATGTAAAAGAAATCCCAAAGTGCTAAAAAAAATTTTTTTTCACCAAAAAAAATAAAAGCATAGAATACGTTAAGTACAAATTATTAACTATGGATGAAGTGTGTTTTGCTAACTCAGAGACCGTTTTTGGTCATTCATTTTTTATTACAACCTTGGATTCCCCACCCAAATAATGCCCAGATGCATGAGCATGCACTCGAAACTCCACACATAATTTTAGGAGTCCACTCACAGGTCAAGGGCAGCAGGCACACTCCTTCACCACCACCCCTGAGTTACGGATACTGGCACGGTCTACGGCTCTTTCAAACTTTCCATAAAAACCAATGCTTAGTCTGGAATTTTATACAACCGCATGCAATTGGGGGCCCTAAAGTAACACACCAAAAATCTACACCTGAACCCTTAGAGGACTGAGACAAATAGAACACAAAGAACTGGACAGCTCCATCTCAAATCACAGAGGGGCAAAGAAGGCAACTCGGGTTGGCGGGTCCTTGTCTGAGAAGCAGACCTGTGAGGGAAAAGGAGGCAAGGAGTCTAACCCTGAGCAGGACAGGGGGGTGCTAGACAAAATGTTGAAACGGACGGGCTTTGTACTCACGTGGTGAAGGAGCCAGGGGGAGCAGATACTCTCCGCAGGTCGGCAGCTGGCACCTGATGGATACTAGAGGCAGCAGGGAATGAGCAGCGAAGACAGTCAGCACAACAGCGTGGACAGACAGGGCACAAGCCAGGAGAGAGAAAGAGAGACACACAAAATTTAAACAGAAATTAAATGAGCGCGTCACCAAACAGTGAATGAAAAGAAAAGGAAAATCCAGCCAGCCACGGACGTAATCCAAAAAGCCGGTGATAGCAATGAAGCCAACAGGACACAGGGCAAGCGGCTGGCTCTAAGGCAAGCCACGGACCGCAGCGCAGCGCAGGGCAGGGCAGGTGCAGCGGGAGCGCGGACGCCGGGCAGGGCTGCGGGCGGGAGGCATCCTCGTGTTCCTCTCTTGCTCTAGGTCATTTGAGACATCCAAGGAGAGGATGCGCGCGCATGCGCACACACCGCACACACCACACACACACACACACACACACACACACACA
>NW_024424271.1:0-1686 GCF_017311325.1 Ursus maritimus | reverse complement strand
TATCTGTAAATACATCTTAAACAAGCTTTCACTAGTTATTTATTGAAAGACTTCCACTTTGAGAAAGACAGCTAACTCATAATTTTGACAGCTTTTCCAATTGATTTTTGTCATCCCCAAAGAGTTCAGGAGCCTCACAGAATTGTATAGCAATGTCTTTTAGCCACAAAAGAGAAACTTACCAGAACAATATCTCAAAGAAGGAACACAATACAGATAACAATAAAATTAAAAATATGAAGCACAATTTGCCCAGGCAATACTAATACACATTATCAATTCTAACCCATAGTTAAAAAGAAGTGTATTCATGGAGAGTAAACTCTTCTGTAAAAAGCTTCTCTGTAGGAATAGTTATTACAGTACTCCAGGATTCTAAGTACAATTGCTCCTTTCCTCTTCACTGACTCCCGAAGAGGCTGAGCTGAAAATGTTTCCTTAAATGGCTCTAGACTCTAGAGTATCTGTGTATAATGATTGACTACTATCAACTCACCCTGGGAAGAATGGTCTACATGACCTTCTTTGACCCTCCAGACTCCTGGTGCTAGACATGTCACGTAACACAGGCTCTGGGACCTCTACTATATTGAGCTATCGCCATCATTTGTAACAAAGGCTAAACATGCAGCAATGATGGCTGGGCTGTGATAAAGAGAGAAGCATCTATGCTATCTTCTCTTTCATCTCATATACCTTTTGGTCACCTACATAGAGAAAAATGAAGCATATTTTAATCTATTTTCTCCAAAATACAGCCAAGGCTCTCCAGGAATGAAGAACTAAATCCTTGAGCAGACGCTGGAGGACCATGTCATGATCCTATATGCAAGGTGGTTCCAAGTACACTGTAATGAAATCCACAAAACCATAATATTAAGAGAAATGAGATACCTCTAAGATGTCCTGAGATGACTCAGGAATGCTCTAGACTAACGGTCTTGATATTGACATATAAATCTCTGGATGATGACAGTGATGAGATTTTTTCAACAGTTGCATTTCTTGAAATTTTCACTCTTAGAAGGAGGGTGTTTCAGTGGTTAGAGGCACCTGCTGCAGATTGAAATTGTCTGGGTTCAAATCTGGGCTCTACTGTGCTGCTCTACAAAGAGGTGACTTGGAGAAAGTTCCCAATCTCGGGAAATCTTAGTTTCTTCATCTGCAAAATGGGACTTACTTTGTAGCTCATTAGGAGAATTAGAAGAGAAAAGATAGGTAAAGTATTTGGTATAGTGCTTACTACATAGCAGTCATTCCAAAAAGTTATTAGTAGAGACCAAGAAAGAGCCAGTAATTGCATTAAGTTTGGGTCCACGGATAACTGAAGTTAGGAACAGAGCATGTCTGTTTAGTGCCTCTCATTTGTTTGATTTTCTATAGAATGGAAACTCAAGAAGCAAAGTGACATGATGAATCCTTCAGTTTGACCAGGGCAGCCAGAATAAGGATAGTATCAGCATAATTTCACCTTTAGGTTAGATTTAGTTAATATCAGAAGTTCATAAGAACAGACATCACAATACTTGCTGGCATCCAAACTTTCTGTTTGTCATACCTTATTCATCCTTATGACCAGAAAATATAATGTTTAAGGTTAAGTAACAAAAATAGATATTCAGTTTCAAAGTTTTTTTCGTACCACCTTTTTTTTTTTTTAAGATTTTATTTATTTATTTAGAGAGA